>NW_004524770.1:2028659-2033113 GCF_000260255.1 Octodon degus | reverse complement strand
AAAAAAAAAAAAAAAAAAAAAAAAGTTCTTCTCTTTTTTAGGTCAAATTTACAAACAATGCTGTATTGCTATTTAAGTTCTTCAGCTTTAAGCAGCTGGTGTGCAAGTGGCTCACTGGCAGGCAGTGCAATGAGCCCTCTACCCAGGGCTCTGGGGACATAGCTCTGCATGGCGGAGGGGATGCAGAGCCACTTGGCCTCCTGGACTACCGGCAGGCCTGGTGCACACTGGCATAAACTGCCCCCACCTCTGACCCTTAGATCTCAGTGGCCCAACTGAGAATCCTGCAATGCTCTACACCCTGGGCCAGGCCTGCTTTGGTGCTTTGTGGCTCCCTTCTCGATCCGGCTGTCCCAGCCCCCCACCCCCCACCCCCGGTCTTTGCCACTCCCACAACCCCAGCCACCTGGCCTCTCCATCATCTCCAGGACCTGTCTGCACGCGGCTCCATCAGCTCAGGGCCCATCAGCTCCCATCAGCCCGAGGCTCAGTCCTCCCAGGTCAGACTCAGGCCCCTGGCTGCGCACACTTGTGTGTGTCCTGCCCGGCCCTCCCAGCCGTCCCTTGCATGCCTCTCCTTCCTCTCTGCACTGACTGGCTGTTCCATGCAGGCAGCTCCACGGCTCCTCACTGTGTTCTTTCTGGATTAGATGGACTTTGCATGGCCTGGAGACAGCAGAAATGTGAAGGTTGGGACCTGGCTTCTTGGCTCCCTGGCTGAGGGCCTGGACTCAGGGACAGGTGACCTGGGGCCCTGACCTGGCTCTCAGGGAGACAATGCCCAGGCTGTGGCACTGAACTGACCAGAGCCCCAGTGAGCTCTGTCCTGCAGAGCCACACCAAAGGGCATCTGGTTGTGTCTTCAGCTGCTGAGCACCTACCCTGCAATGTGCAGACCAGTGAGTGCCACGGCCTCTCCCACTGGGAGGCCATGAAAGTCTGGAAGGCTCCCAAGTGTCCTGCTGGGGAGGACAGGGAGCCCGGACAGGCTTGCCTGAAAATGTCAGTGCACACTGGGTCTTCCCCAGCCCCATGGCCAACCAGGCTGGGACGTGCTGGCATGCTGAGCACCAGGTTGCCAGTGAGAGGCTCAGGAACAAGGGGTGCCAGTCTCATTCCTGCTGGGAAACGAAGGGAGAGGGGGATTGCAGCTGGCTGTGCACATCAGGGCTGCAGTCCCCTGCTGCTGAGCCCCAGGTAAATGAGAGGAAGCTGCCCACACAGCAGTGGACACCCGGACACCAGGTACCCAGGAGGCTGAGGCAGGAAGACTGCAAATTTCAGGCCGGTACGAGCATGCAGAAGACCTTGTCTCAAAATACAATGTAAGAAGGGCTGGGGTAGAGTTCAGCTGTAGGCCATTTGCCTAGCTTGTGTGACCCCTGCGTTTAATCCCTAGTACGGGAAGAAGAGGGAGGGAGAGGAGAGAAGTAAAACTGTATTTACACGTGACATGATCTTATACATTAAAACCCCAAGATAGGCACTAAAAACTACTAGAATAAGAGTTCATCAAGTCTGCAAGATACAAGATCAGTATGTGAAAATCGATTTTGTTTCTATATAACAAAACAAACATGAAATGTAGAAAATTTTGTAAAAACAGGCAAATTCTTATTTACTTTCTGAGTTTAAGACAGGGCATACGGGTCTCACTAGATAGACTGGACTCATAGTTATTGTTTTCAGTCTCCCGAGTGCTGGGATTACAGGCGTGCACCACCATGCCCAGTCTCAGTGTGCCCTATGGGCAGGGCCAGCGTGGCACGCTGGGGATCAAACCCAGCCACTGAGCTCTGCCTAAGCAGGTGCTTTAGTCTGCTGAGCTATCAGGCCTGCCCTATTTTTATTTTCTGAAACAGTGTTTCATTACGTAGTTCTGGCTGGACTTGGTCTCACTATGTAACCCAGGCTGGCCTCAAACTCATGGCAGTCCTCCTGTCTCAGCCTCCCACATGCTGGGATTGCATGGTACCCAGCAAGGCTTTTTTTTTTTTTTGGTGAAACCAAGGATTACACTCAGGCCCTTGCACTTATTCTACTGAGCTGTCTCCCTGGCCCCCTAGCAAGGCAAATTTTTAAAAGAGGTGCAAAACACACATTCTTACAACTCAATGTATAAGCCAGGCAGGTGGTACATCAACAGCTGGCTGGCTCCAAGGGAGCAGCCTGGCAGATAGCACGGCAGAGGAGGAATGGTACATGGCAGGCAGAAGGCAGCAAAGCAGTGGGCAGTGGCAGCCAAGCCTGCCCTTATGTTTCGCCCACGCTACCTGCCCTGAGGGTGGTGCTGCTTGCACCCAGGCTATGGCAGCCTTAGTCCCAGTATCACACCCCCCAAATCCAGCCACCGCCAGGAAGCCCCAGATATGACTACATCAGGCTTTTGGGGGCACTAAAAAAGGGCTAAGCTTATAGATCAGAGAGAAGGCTCTGGCTCAGTCCTCAATAAGATCCACCTAGAGACCCAGTCCTAGCCCAGGTCCGGTGAGTGTGTGGGAGAGCTTCCTGCTACCCTGCGCCGGCGGGACCAGTCCCAGCCCAGAAGCAGCGTGGGCCGGACCCTCTCCCACCCCCTTGGGACGCCCCCCACCACTCCGCAGCACCTCCCCCACCCCGCCCGCCCATTAGGAATTTCTGCCTCGCCGGGAACCCCCAGACCCAGTCCTAGCCCAGGTCCTATGAGTGTGTGGGAGAGCTTCCTCTTCCCCCTACTTCACCTTGCCTCCTCCAGGCACAGCTCAGGCCTGGCATACAGGCCTGGGGTGTAACTCTGCAGCTGCAATCCCTGCAGAGAGTGTAGAGGATAGATCCACCCAGCTAGTCCAGGAGCAGAACATCTTACCACAGGAGCACAACAGGTTCACCCTCAAGGGCAGCAGCGGGAAGGAGCTGAGCACAGCAGCCAGACCCAAGCCAGAAACAGCTGGATAAGTCCAAACTTTGTAGAACTGCACCTGAACTTCACTACGTGCGAAGGTTATAACTACAGCAAAGATCTACAACAAAGGTCAGAAGACAGTGCTACGCAAAATGATGAGAAGGAACAAAATGCTACCTCAGAACCCAAGCCCACCCATAAAAAGTGCAGAGGACACTAACACAGAACAAATTGGAAATCACACAGCTGAAAGCAATGAATCAACAGCTTCTGAAATAAAGAAACAGCTGCAGAAAGATATAGAGGACCTCAGATTGGAAATAAAAAAAGAAATCCCTGAATTAATAACATCTGCACTAAAGAATCAAATGCAGAAACATATGGAAGCAACCCAGTGCCCACCCAGAACAAGTACGGAGGACACTAGCTAGGCTCAAATGCATGAATTAATAGCGTCGATAGTAAATAAGCAACAGCAGAAAGAGAGGAAATCAGAGCACAATTCTTTTCTGAAATAAAAAAAGAACTCTCAGAACTCATAGCATCTGAAGTAAAAAAGCAACTACAGAAACATAGGGAGGAAACCCAATCTGAAAAAAACACTGCAGTAAAAGAAATTATAACTGCTTCTAAAGAAGATATTGATAAAAATATAGAGGAGATTAGAAAAATGACAGATTCCTTGAATGAGCAATACAGGAAAGAAACAGAACGCATGAAGCAGAGTCAAGGAGATATAGAGGAAATTAATATCTCAATCACAAGCTTGCAAAACCGTTTAAGTCAATGTGAAGACAGAGTTTCAGATCTTGAAGATGCGGGTGTAGCCAGTGAAAAGGTAAGAAAGGACCTCTTAAAAACAACGAGGATGCAGGAAAGAATAATCCATCACCTGCAAGATGATGCAAAGATGAACAATGTGAGACTAATAGGCATCAATAAGAAAGAAGGAGTCAACACAAATGACATTAAAAAATATGGGCAGAAGTAATAGCGGAAAACTTCCCAAATATGAGGAAACAATCTGACATTCAGGTAACTGAAGCATACAGAACGCCAAGGAACCTCAACCCAATGAAAAACACACCGAGACATATAATAGTCAAGATCCCAGAAATTCAGCACAAGAATAATCTACTGAGAGTCCCAGCTTCTTGCCATCCTGGCTCGGGAGAGACTCAGGGGCTTCATCACTGCTATAACTAAGGTGGCTGCTTTCTTTTTGCTTGCCACAGCGCTGAAACCTAACGAGAGCTCCATCTCCAGTCCCAAACCGCGTTGAAAGCAGGGGGAGGTGGAGCCACCGTGTGACCCGGAAGCAGAAGTGACTTTCTTAGGTGTGCTGGGAAGCCGAAGCTTTGCCCACAGCGGGAAACGCACCAATTTATCCACACACCACCTCAACCAGAGAAGAAGATGCTAATTAAAGCGAAGATGTAGGACTTAAGAGAACTTCATCTGTTTCAGACACTGACTGGAAAGGAGATTGAGACTGACACTGAACGCACAGACAAGGTGAAGCGAATCAAGGAGCGTGTGGAGGAGAAAGAGGGAATCCCGCCACAACAGCAGC
>NW_004524770.1:1996943-2023509 GCF_000260255.1 Octodon degus | reverse complement strand
ATAGAATGATTTGTTCTAATGGTGTTTGTAAATAGGATCCCAAGTCCACATCTGGTACAGCAATTAACCACTAAGAAAAATGTATGCAGTGTGTTAAGTTATTGAAACTGTCCTAGCAATTTGATTTGAAACTGTCTCATTGCTGTTTATCAATAAAATTATGAAAAAAAAATAAGATCCACCTATACCCACACTAATATAGTTAAAAGAAATTAAGGAAGACCTACATAAATGGAAGGATAACCCATGTTCATGGACTGGAAGCCTGATTATTGTTAAGATGGCATTACTCACCACACTCATTTTTATTCACATTGCCTGATGCCATTGGTGTATCCAATCCCATCACTGTCAGTTTCCCCTCTGGCTTCTTTTCAAGAACTGACAAACTGATCCTTGGAATTATATGTAAGAGCAGGGAACTCATAACAGCCAAAGCAATTTTTACCATGAAAAATGAAGTTGTGGACTTATTTTTCCTGGTGTCAAAACTTGCTATAAAGTTACAGTAATGCTAGGTGTGGTGGCATGCCAGTAATTGCAGCACTCCCGAGGCTGAGGCAGGAGGATCATTGTGAATTGAAGACCAGCCTGGGCTACACAGTGAGCTCAAGGCCAGCCTGAACTGCATATTGGGACCCTGTCTCAAAAGACCAAAAAACCCAAACAAGTCAATTTAAAAATAAGCAAAGGATCTCTTTTTGTTTTTTGGTGGGAGGGATCGAACTCAGGACCTTGTGTTTGCCAGGCAGGTGCTTAGGCCAGCTAAGGCTACATCCCTGGCCCCTAAGCAAAGGATCTGGAATAGACATTTCTCAAAAATTATATGTAAATGCCCAATAAGGATGTAAAAGTAAGGATGTAAATATCACTAGTTACTAGGGAAATACTAGTTGAAGGCACAGTGAATTAACATCTCAATCTGTTAGGCTGGTTGCGACGCAAAAGGACAGATTAAGCCCATGTCCATGAGGGTGCAGAGGAATGATGCTCCTACACCTGGTGGGACTGCAAGGTGAAGCAGTGCCACCAGTGACCCCAGCACCTGGGAGCTGAGGCAGGAGGACTGCTGTGAGCATAAGGTCAACCTGAGCTACATAGAGAGCTTAGGGTCTTGCTCCTACACACCAAGAACCTGTTTCCAAAACAAAAAGCAGCAGCACAGTCCTTTGGGTCTGCAGCCCTCGCTCTACCGGCTGAGCCACGGAAAGGTCCCAGGAGCAGCACTTTGGAAGGCTGGCTGCCAGCTCCCCAAAAGTTTCAAGGCTTGCCATTCACCCCACAGTTCCACTCCTAGGTATATATACCCAGAAGAAATGCAAACTTAGGTCCATAGGATAACTTGTATTCCAAGTTCGTGGCAGCACTCTCCTCCACAGGGAACAACGAAAACCACCCAGGGCCCACCACCTGGAGAAGGAACACACGAAAGACTGTGGATGGTATTGTGCAGCAGCAAGAGGGGATGCACTTCCGTTACGGGAGAGCATGGAATGACCTGGAGAACAGCATGCTGAGGAAAAATGCCAGGCCCGAGGACTAGGGAGACGCCGCAGCAGACTCTGTGCATACTAAACAAATCCAGAGGAGGCAAGTCCAGAAGAGGTGGAAGCAGGCTAGCGGCTGCCCAGAGCTGAGGGGGGCCAACCTGAGGGGAGAAGGGGAGCTGGGCTTCTTCCGAGGGGGTTGAAACTGTCCTAACATTGTGGTGGTTTCACAATCATAAATATACATACATACGAAAATATACTAAAATCTGTCGTATATCTTAAATAGGTAAATTGTAGGCTCTCTGAATTAAATGCCAATGGAGTTGCTATTTTCAAAGCACAAAGAGTTGGCATTGGACTTGGAAGGGGTGCTGCTTACTTGGGGGCAGAAGTGGACAGTGGGGTCCCTCTTCCAGGCTCCAGAGGGTGGGGCCATGCCCATCCTTCCCAGCACATTCCCAGAGCCAGCAGATCACCCTCCAGCACACCAGACAGGCAGGCAGCTTCCCATCCCGATGAAGAGCTGCAACTGGGTTGCAAACTTCAGTCTCGGCAGAGTTTTAGTTTGGAGAGACCCTCGATGTGATGAGGGGTTGGAGGACCCGGGAAGGGATCTCCAAACCTGGGGCTCCATCCTTTCCAGGCTGCTGGTCCCAGGGGCTGCACAGGGTCCTTGGTGTAACTGTTAGCTTAGACTTGGCCGAGGCTGTAGGGAATGTTCCCCGAGGCACTTCAGTGGCATTTGTGGCAGAGCCCCAGCCCAACGGCTTACTCTCTCCTGTGGCTCATGCAAAAAGCATGTAACAAAGGCTGGGTACGGCCATCCCAACGGATCCTGGGGTCTGCTGCTGTCCATTTGGTGGCTACATCCTGGGCAACCTCTCTCCCACCAGCAGACCCAGGTCACCCCGCTAGCTGTGGCTGCCTCTCAGCAGGGCACCAAATATCCAAGGCACTGGCCTTTGACAGGGCTGACAGCTGGAACTCCTTCCCACAGACTGGGTGGCTGGGTGACTTGAGACTGGAGACAGAGCAGTCCAAGAGAATGGGCAACACAGGTTGGTCACCACCCTTGGGGGACAGATGCCTGGCCCTGGTCTGGTTGTTGGCACGGTTGCTGGGCCAGCCTGGGAGAAGAGCCGGCCCAGGGAGGGAGCTTGCAGGAGGGGCTGGTGGGGCAGGAGACAGGAACCAGCTCCACACTGCGCTCCCAACTGACTCAGGTACCCGAGTTCCCCTGCAGTGGGGAGGACAATGGCCCTGGAGGGCTGGGCTGTTAACCAAGTGCCACTGACTTGGAGATGGGCAAAGACAAGCAGGGAGCAATTAACAAACAATGGAAACCTGAGTGTGGGGAGGGAGCAGGAAGAGAAGTGGCTCAAGTTCAACTCCAGACTTAACAGCCAGATGGCTGAACACGCTCTGCTGTTAGGCCCAAGTCTGGACACCTCTACAGGGAAAGGGGCTGTGCAGGACCACTTGTGCAGCTCTCCTTGAAAGATGAGGGACTGTCTCCATTTTGACTGAGCCTGACCCTATTTCCTGGTATTGTTCTGTACAGAGCTGGCCAGGACTTCTGTTTATCCTTCAACTGGCCTTAAGCAATGTGTATAGGTCCAGCTGAGGTGCTGGTGATAGTCTTTGAAGGTGGCGTGCGTGTTTCCCTGGTAACCTACACCTGCTGCTCTTTAATGTGAGCCTGGTGGAGACAGGATGGTAGAGCTAATGCTCCGCGGCGCCAGCTGGGATTGAGCCTCCAGCCAGAGGCTATGACTTCCTGGGACTTGAAAGACTACATCAGAGCTGAAGCACCAGACCCCCTAAAACATTAGATACAATCTCAGTAGCATAAAGCAGATTACTGTCTCTGCATACAGCAGAGATAAACGGGCCACCCACCTAGCTCAGCTCAGAGTCACCTACTTTCCACAATTCTCGGTCATTCCTCCTCAAGCCACTCCTCCACGGAATAAAACCGGGTGAGGCCCTAGGTCAGCCTCTTTGTTCCGAAAAGCCATCTTCGTGGCTGGACTTAGGGCCCCTTGGCTCCCCAATAATCATAAATATGTCTTAGTGTCTTTACTTTTGCCGTGGTTGCACTGGGAGTGGTAGATTGGAATTAACTTGGTGGGATTCCAATAACGTATCTTTGGGATTACAAATATTAACTTCTTGGACTCAGAGAACCAGGAAGGGACTCCTACACTGTGATGGGGTCCTGACATGTAACTGAACCCCTCAGAGGCTCCTGACCTGCAACAGCCCCAGCAGCTTCTCGCGCCTCTCCCCATCTAGGACTGGCCCATCCCCTGTGGCCCCACAGGGTCTTCCATCCATTCAGGTTGGTGAAGGGCTGGGCTGACAGCCCTGGAGCAAAGGGGTTGTCCCTCTGGGTGAGAGGCTGCCAGGCTTAGCCAGGTACTGCAAGGCCAGGGGCGGGGTACTAGGGAACCTGGATGGTGCCCCCTGCCTGAGGAGCACAGCTTCTGCAGGCCTGATAGCATGGCTGAGGTGACAGCTGGGGGTGAGGGCTGAGAGCAGCTGTGTCCCTGGGCTCTTCCACTTCCCTCCCTCCACTCACTGAGACTCCTGCAGAAGGGACTAGAGCTGTGGGAGCAGCCCGTTCTCCCTTCAAAAAGAAACTTGAAGCCATTACAGGTGTGATGGTGCATACCTGTAACTGTGGCACCTGGGAAACTGAGGCAGGATCATTGCCACGATGCCACGAGACTGAGGCCAAACTGAACTACACAGTGAGACCCTCGCTAAAAAAACCAGAGCCAAGGATTGTGGCGGCTGCTGGTCTCATGTAGCCTGTGACACGCTGGGGTGAAATGTAGCCTATGTCAGCAGCAGCACCACGCAGCTATCCCAGGAGGCAGCTGCCAGCCCTGCCCAGCACAAAAGGAGCCTCTCTCTCTCTTGCTCATCTGAACCCCTGGGCATCTCAGGCAGAGAGCTCAGTGCTGAGCCCTCAGCTGAGTGGAGCAGAGGCACCACCCCCAATAGGGAAGCACTCCATTTGGATATAAATACCCTGTCCCCAGCCACCACCTGTGTGGTAAAAAGTGAGGGCTCCAGCTCTCGCACAGCCGCCGCCAAGGTGCTCAGTTCTTCTGAGGGAGCTAAGGCCACATGGGGGGTAAAGCCTGCCCTTCCCCATGCACCACGGCCTCTCAGAGCGCAGCTGCACCTTCCCCCTACATGGCATGGAGGTGGCCGTGACGGAGGATGAGATGAACAGCTTTGTTAAAGCAACTGGCGCTAATGCAGAAGCCTCTTGCCCTGCCTTGCTCTGCAGAGACCCTGGCCTGTGTCAGCACTGGGAGCCTCATCTGCAACGGAGGTCCGGCAGCCTGCTCTTCGGCCGGGGCTGCTCATGTGGGAGGGCCTGCCTCCTGCTCTGCCACAGAGCCAGTCAGCACTGAGGGCAAGAAAGCGAGGCCAAAGAAAGAAGAACCTGAGGGGTCTGCTTGCAAATGGGCCTGGGCTTTCTGATGAAACTTCATTTTGAAACGTTCAATAAAAACTGAACGGCTAAGAAACTTAGAGTCCACCTCACACATAGCTGGTAGGAACAGTGGAACAGCCGCTCTGGCAGTTTCTCATAATGCTGCACAGAGGCAATGACACACGCTGTAATCCCAGCCACTTAGGGGGCTGAGCTAGGAAGATCATGAGTTCAAGGCCAGCTGGGGCCTCTTAGGATCCTGTCTTAAAATCAAACAAACGGGGGCTGGTGAGATGGCTCTGGTCTAAAAGCACCTACTTAGAACAAGCTTAGCACAGGGACCGCGGTTCAATCCCCAGCACAACATGCCAGCCAGCCCCAGCCCCAGGTGGGCTGAGCTGGCCACACACACACACACACACACAATAAATTTTAAAAAAAGAAAAAGAAATCAAACAAACCTTAGGGACAAGCCCTGATTTGATTCCCAATGCCCAGGAACTAATACAGGGTCTATATGCAGGATAAACAAAAACACATATCCACACAGAAACTTGTATACCAAGCTCGTAGCAGCATTCTTCATAACAAAAAGTAGAAAGAGCCCAAATGTCTACCAGCCAGCGGGAGGAAGCAACATCGTGGCTGGGACATTAACTATGAAAGAGAATAAAGCACTGAAGCGTTCTCTCACACGGACACACTCCAGAAGCCAAGAAACATACCCTAAATGAGTGAAGCCGGCCACAAATGGCCTTCCTCTGTATGATTCCACTCAAACAAAGTGTCTAAAAAAGCCGAAGAGGTAAAGGCCAAATGTCTTGGGTTACTTGGTGCTAGAGGAAGGTGAGCAGGGAACACTGGTGATGGGAATGGGGCTCTGGAATTAGGTGCGATGGCTGCATAGTTATACAGCATACTGTAGTGTGTAAGCCCTACCTCAAGAAAGCCACCAAGAAATAAGCAGTTCAGGCCCAACCAAGCAGGCGGAGGGATCAGGCTGAGGTGTGCTGCTGCTGCTGCGACTCTTGATGCTGCTGAATGCCATCTGAAAAGAATCCTGTGACCCCAGCACTCTGGGAGACAAGGCTCAGCAGTGGGCCTTCCCTCAGCCCCTCTCGGTACCAGAGTCTGGGTGAGAGCAGCGGGTAGGCGAGGGTCCCTCTGCCTGGCAGGTTCCTCCCCTTCAGCCCACCACATCTATTCTCTGAGGTGGCTCCTGCTCTGTATCCCTCCCACTAAGCAAGGAAAACTGTGACAGGAAAGGTGTGCTGCTCCTTGTATTTCAGGTGTACACTGGACTCATGGAATAGTTCTGTGTGGGCCAGCACGAGCCTAGCGTGAGAGCTCCATGTCTCCACCTGTGCTTATTAGGAACTGCTTCCTTCTCCTTCACACACACAGTAGGTGCCTTCATCGATGTGGTTACCACAAAACCGTCTGTAACTGCCTTTTTGGTCTCTGTGAGCCTCACGGGTGGGACTCAGCCACCCTGGAAACTACGCACAGACACTACCTGCTGGTGGGGTGACCTGTATGCATGAGTGAGATGGGCGGGGTAGCTACGATCTGTCTCTCCAAGTGGAGAAACTGAGGCAGGGACTGCGCCTGAAAGGGGGATAGGGCTGCCCGAACACTGGGCTCATTTCTCTCCACCCCTTGGCTCACTGGTCAAGATCACCAAATGGGTGGGGCCTTCAAACCGGCACACACAGGAAGAGCAGACTGTACAGGTACTACTACAGCAGGCCAGTCGTCCAGCCTAGAAACAAGGCCCACCCAGACTCCTGGGCCGGGTTGCAGTGGAGCACAGGCGCTCATCTTCTCAGCTAGGTGCTGGGCAGGAGACCAGGAATCAAGGGCAGGGCTGCATTCCTGACCTGGACACAGTATTCTCCGCCCCTGGCCTGCTTCTGCGCCTTGGCTGTTATCTTCAGGGAATACCCCAGCTGAATACTCAGAGCCTGGCGGGCCTTCAGGGGTCTCTGGCTGCTCCATCTCCTGTATGGGACGTGGGGCTCAAGGCCCAGCTCACTTCAAGACAGAATCAGTTCCTGTTAGTGAAGAAGACATTTGCACCCTCAACACAGGCTCTTGCCTCAGAAAGCAGAATGAGGTAGCAAATGTACAACCTTGGAATCCTAACTTAGAAGGCGGGAAGAAATGCCCTTGGCCCCACAGCAGGCCACCAGGAGGCTGCTCAAGTGTGAGCCGGAGGCGCGACTGCATATTCCGAGGGCCTACCAAGGCTGCACCGCGCTACGGCGGAGGGCAGGGATCCCCAGACTTAACTTCCCCGCAGGGTGATGAGCTCAGCGATTCTCCTGAAGCCTGGAAGCGATTTGGCTACACCACGTAAACCATGGCGGATTAAAGTGGAAGAGCTACCGGCCTTTTCTCCTGTTTCCTCCGTGGTCCCTCTACGGTTCTGGTGCAGGCGAGCGGGTTGCGGCGGGAGCGGGTGGATGCACAGAGCGCAGGGAGCGCAGGAAGCGCAGCGCGGGCCGGGCCCCTAGGCCCACCTGCCACTGGCGGGCCGCCGCGGGCGGCCGCTTCCCGCTTAGACAACCAGAGGCACAGGCCTACCAGGCGGGGAGCTACGTTGTTCTCCGCACAATAAATACATTTTACGTCCTGCCCAGGTCCTCACAATCTACGTGAAGTACTTTACAAATCTACACTTATTTTCATCATGCGGCTCCGCAGCAGCTTTCTCTCGCCCTATTTCACTTTTATTAAATGCTGGTCCCTACCGACTTTTACCTAGGACCCGATGTTAGGCCTCGACCTGCTAATCCCCACGGTAACGAGACGCCACACACGTGTGCAGGTACTCCGCGCGCGGCGCGAGGCCGGGCGCTCTCCGTCCCGCAGCCTGAGGCCCGGGCCCGCGGGCGGCCCGACAGCGAGCCGCGCTTTACCTGAAGGGCGCCGAACTCAGGGTCCGACTCTCCGGATGCGCCGCCTGAAGCGGCGGCGCCGTGCGGCCCCGCGCCTCTCCAGCTCTCCCGGGGCCGCCGGGAGCCGAGGGAGAAGCTGCCCGCGCCGCCGCTCCGAAGCCTGGAGCCTAAGGGCGGCCGGCACGCGCGGGGGGCGGGGCTTGGCGCTCCGCCAGAGCCGCCCCGGCCCCGCCCGCGAGTTTGCAAACAGGGGCCGCCCGCCCCCTGCGCACGCGCGCTCCGCCCAGTCGGTTCAGTCTCTGGCACCCAGCCGCCCGCTCGCGGGGTGAGCCGGGAGCCGCCTACTGAGGGGCAGGCGAGGCCCGCCCCCAACGGGGACACCCTGCTGCGCAGGCGCGGCGTGCGGGCCCGCCCCTCCCTCCGCCGGCAGCACGGCCATATTTAAAGGGCGGCGGGTGCAGCGAGCCAATAGGCGACGAGCGTGCGGGGGCGGCGCGTGGCGGCCTTAGGCCCCGGATGTGGCTGCGGCGCTGCTCCTCCCCGATTCTCTCTGCCGGGCCGCGCGCCCCCGCTGCACTCCCTCGCTCGCAGCCCGAAGGCCCCTCGGGCGCGTCGGGAGGCGCCCGGGCGGCGCGGAGCGGTGCAGGAGCGGGTGTCCCGGAAGCCGCGCGGTGGCGGAGCGGGCGGGGCCCGGCGCTCGTCCCCGGCCCGGCGCGCCCCGGCCGCCGCCATGAGCGGCTCCTCGGGTACCCCGTATCTGGGCAGCAAGATCAGCCTCATTTCCAAGGCGCAGATCCGCTACGAAGGCATCCTCTACACCATCGACACCGACAACTCCACCGTGGCGCTCGCCAAAGGTAGCGACCCGCTGCCGCCGCCGCCGCCGCCGCCGCGCGCCCAACCGCCGGCAACAGTCCCGTCCGCCCCTGCCCCCACCGAAGCCCCGGACCTGGTGCCCCTACCCCGACCTCCCCGGCCGTGCCGGCCCCTGCCCCCTCCTGGAGCCCCTCCCCAGGCCCCACAACTCCGGCCCCACCTTGTGCTGCGCCGCCCCGCGCCCCCCAGGCCCCCCCACCCCGACGGCCCCCTGCCCCCCACCGCAGACGGTCGGGACTCCGGCGGCCTCGGTGTGCGCAGGCGTCCGCGTGGGCCTCGGGGAGGGCGGTCGGGTTTGCCCCGTTCCTCGCCGCCCTCCGCCGCGCAGCCCCCCTACAGGTGCTGGGGGCGGGCCGGCTCCCCAGGACCGCGGCACCTCCACCTGCGGGCGGTGTCCTTGCCCGGCCGAAGAGGGAGTCCCGGGGCCTCCCCAGAAGGCGGAATGGGGGCGGGGCAAGAAAATGGAAAGCCTGCGAGTCCTCCTGGAGCCCATTAGGCAGCTGGGGCTCACCGCGTCGGGCGGAGCCTCTTTCGAGGTAGTGTCGACTGAAGACAAACGGGTATCTAGAGTCTGAGCTGTTTGGCCAGACAGCCCAGCTGCCCTGCCCTTTTGGGACAGACACCAGTGGGCACTGGCCTATTTCGAGGAATGCGTTTGTGATTAAAAGAAGTCAAACAGTGATCTGCTGCAGGCAGCGCAGGGCCCCATACCCCCTTTGTCTCCCGTCTCCGCTGTCTTGAGAAGATGAGGGGCATACTCCCGTCTCGCGGGAGGGCGGCCAGCTCTGCAGCACCCTGGTTGTGCGCTAGGGCCTCGCGGGCTGTGCACTCATCCAAGCTCTCAGAATAGCTCGTTTTGAAGCCTCAGTTTTCCGAGATTTTGTGTCGATAGAAGCTCTTAGTACGGCAGGGTGGAAGTGAGGTCCAGCGTAAGTCTGGGTCCTCAGGAGTTCTTCTGTGGCTGGAACCAAGTCCAGCGTGGCCCTGAAGCCCTGCTAAGAGATGTGGTGGTGGGGCTTCCCAGGCCTTGCAGGTCAGAGATTCATCTTCCAAGGAGTCCCGGAAACTCAGGATTTCCTTATCAACCACAGGCTGGTTTGGGGGCGCTAAGTTCTGAGACCCCTTTTTTGTTACTTTTCTGACGATTCTCCAGGGCTGGTTGTGTGAAGTCCTGCGAAGGTAGCATAAAGCTTGGCTGGTTTGTTGCCTACGCGCTGCCCCCCTTAGCCGCAGGGTGTGGTGCGGCGTCATGTGCACAGCCACTGAGTCTACATCTGCAGACTCAGGTGAACCTGGAGATTCTACGAAGTAAGCCTGGTTTTGTTGTGTGCACCTCCATACGGTAGTGTTTTACGCTGGAGGATGTGGAGTTTCATGAGATGGGCAGTTTGTGAAATTTTCCTTCTCATCTTTTTGATACTCTGTTTCTTTGGAGTGTCTGCGACTGAGCCCTTGTGAGTTTTGTCTATTGAAAGTGGGGGAATAAGTACCTTTGAACTGTAGGCTTGGGTGCTGGGTTGGGGACCGTGCTCAGGGATCCCTGTCTTCTGGAAGATTGAGGAGCTATAGCAACAGAAAACTGGTGGCGTGAATTTGACATGTGACAACCACTTAATCCTTCTTTTTCTTGACCCCTAAGTGAGGTCCTTTGGTACTGAAGACCGTCCCACAGATAGGCCTGCTCCCCCAAGAGAGGAGATTTATGAGTACATCATCTTTCGGGGAAGTGATATCAAAGATATTACCGTATGTGAACCTCCAAAAGCTCAGCACACACTCCCTCAGGACCCTGCTATCGTTCAGGTAAATGTACTGGTGTTTTTCTCCATGGGTGCTTCTTGTTTTTGGGATAGTCTCAACATAGAGTAGGCTGCCTTGGACTCCTGGCAATGCTTCTGCCTCAGCATCCCGAATGCTGGGGTTACAGGCATGTGACAGCCAGCAGCTGGGCACTGTCTAAGAGAAGTTGGTTTTCACGTGGAACGTGATGTCATCTGTTTGGCTGGGATGTCAACATCAGGCCTAAGCCATGATGGAGAAGTGGTAAAGCTTACATGTAGCCTGCTGGTGTTTCTGTGGGAAGTACCTCATGCAGCAGATAGCAGGGCGAGATGGTGTGGCAGAACCCCTGGGGGGCGGTGAGGAGGTGCTGCTTCTAATCCTGCCTTGGATCTAGGGTACATACGGTACGATACTTGGAGAACTCCAGCCCTGAGCCGCATGAAGCGCTTGCAGGGACAGCAGGATTGCTGTCTTGGTAGTGTGCCCTTGTTCAATTCCAGTGCGCTGGATTGCTGAATTTACAAGTCTTAATAAGGATAGTAACATGTTGGCCTGCTGGTGATGCCGCTTGATTACCAGTGCACCCACATTCATCCGTTCAGCTCCTTTAAGGTTCAGACTGAACTACATTCAGAGGTAGGGCTACACAGGAAGGGTAGGAGCAGGCAGGCTGGGCTTCAGGAGCACTTGGAGGAGTCCAGGACAAACTTGGAGCCTCGAGGGGCAAAGAGGAAGCAGCCAGGAACAGCGAAGGAAAAGATCACTTCCAGACAGAGGTGGGGTTCTGGAGTCTTGTCCAGCGAGAAGGTAAATGTTTGGGGCTGCTTCGCTGTCCCTGGCCACTCAGCTGGATGAGTCTGTCTCAAATGGAGGGTGACATCTCCTCCTGTTGTAGAGACTGAAACTAGTGATGGCAGAGAGAAACTATTAGTTTTGCGTTAGGGGATATTCCGGTTAGAATTATGTGGATAGGTGTAGCTGGGGAATAAAATGTAAGAAGAGACAGTTTCGGCCGTCCTGGCAAGTGCTTAGGACTAGCAGTGCTGTGTGCAGACGTGGAGGGCGGCAGGAGAGCCGTGCACTGTTCTCACCCGTGTGTCTCGTCGTCCAGTCTTCCTTGGGCTCTGCCTCTGCCTCGCCCTTCCAGCCTCACGTGCCTTATAGCCCCTTCAGAGGGATGCCGCCCTACGGCCAGCTGGCCGCCAGCTCCCTGCTCAGCCAGCAGTATGCCGCCTCCTTAGGTCTCGGTGAGTAACCTGCTTCTGTCTACACAACTAGGAAGAAGTGGGGAGGGTGGGGGCGTGTCCTCTTGGTCACAGCTCCTAGGCTGTGTTGTCTGGCACGTTGGACAAGTCACCCGGCACAGCTTCCACGGGTTAAGTGTGTTTAGGAACTGTTAGCCGAGAGTAAGAGGCGGCAGCCTGAGTTTTGCACCAAACGATCCAAATCCAATTGCAGTGTCAGCCTGGGTCTGAATAGCAGTCCTGGTATGTTTGTCTCAAGGAGGAAATACTGCCGTGTGTAGTAAAGCTCATCTTCGAGTTGTAGCCGTTTGTGCATCTGTAAACTGGTAAACATAACATTCTAGCTCACTGTTATTCTACTGGCAAGTACCTTAATCAAAGACATTTCCAACCAAGGTTGAGTAGTCCCAGAGTGAGAGTCTATTGTCTGTATTGAGAGTGAGCTTGGCCTCAGCCTTAAGGTAGTTCTGCGGCTGTTTTCAGAACATGAGAATTGGCAGGTGGTCCACCCGCGCTGGCTTGGGCTCCAGCGTGATGCAGCTGAAGCAGGGAACAGGAGTTGGGCCAAACCAGTTCTGTGGGTCACTGGTTTGCCGTGGTTGCTGGTCCAGTGTGATGGGTGGCCTCTTAGTGTGGCTGACGGTTTCTAAAATATAGTTGTTGCTTGGCTCTTTCCAAGCTTTCTGGACAGAAGAAAGCATATCCTGACTTACTTGTGTGCTTTCTCTTTGCTCTTCTCTCCTTTCTCTTCCTTTAGAGAAGTTGGTAAGCCCTCCAGCCTCAGCCGCTGCTTCCAGTCCTAGTTCTTCTCCATCTCCACAGCCTGTTTCAGAGCTTGACATGTCCTCAGAGCCACCTCAGCTCACTTCCAAGGGTAACAGCAGTTTGGAGAACTAACTGCGTGCTGTCTTGCAGACCAGTCTGAGAGCAAGGGGGTGAAGCAGCCAGGATGACAGGAGCCATGGCAGGCCATTCGCCAGGCCCAGGGACCGGTGATGTGCTTTTTCTGGCTTAGCACATAGCCGGATTACCAACTACCACAGGTTTAAAGACGGGACTGGAAAGAATCAGCCGAGTGCTTGGTTCACTCTGCTTGAGTCCAGGGTTTGTTGTGGCTTGTCAGCAACCACCACCTGTGGGAATCTTCACTTTTGACACAGCGCCACGTCCCCGAGGGCTTACTGGGTCTTAAACATGTTCTAGATTGGCACGTGGGACTCCCCTAAGCCATCATACACGACCCGTGAGTCACTGGTTCAAAACTGGGAGGCTGGGTAATGATGCCCAGCTATTGGCCAGGTGACCTAGTCCCAAGGATTAGTTTGTCAATGCTGGTGTCAGTTACCTGTCTCTGCTGAGACAGCGGCATCTGTGGAGTATCATAAGCTCCCAGTAGTTGAAGCTTCAGTTATGAAATCCCTGAGGTTCTTTATCCTGGAGTTCTGATATCCATGTCAGAGATGCTCTTAAGCCCTCCCTGTACATCTACAAGCATGAGTCCTTATTACCCCTGCCTGGTCCCGGAGATAACCTGGGGCTTTCTTTTTGTTTGCAGATGTTGCTTTCCAATCCCTGTGCAGACTCTCTATAGTCTATATATTTTTTCCACATAAAAATAACAGACACCTTCATATATTTGCAGTGCCACTCGTATAAAACTGTCCATAGAGCAAGATTGTTGAAATAGTTTAATGGAAAGCAAGTAAAGCTGTCTGTCCGGTAGGGTTGGTCATACTGAGTGAGATGACAGGCCAAAGAAACGGGTCTCCATTTATCAGTTGGAGAAGCCCAGACAGATACTGGCCTTGTCAGTGTATCTATTGCTCTGTCACAAGGAACTTTTTAAAAAAAATGTTTTTATTATTTATCTGGTACAGGGTCTCACTACCCAGCTCAGACTCATAGCCATCCTCTTGTCTCAGCCTCCTTAGTGCTGGGATTCCAGGTGTGCACCACCAAACCTGGTTTCAGTGGCTGGCATGGCACACCCGGGGTTCCAGGGCCAGCACTGTATGTGGTACCAGGGATCGAACCTGGATCCTTGTGCTTGCCAGGCAGGTGCTTAGATCGCCGAGCTATCTCCTCAGCCCACAAAAAACTTTTCCACAGTAACTCTTTAGTTTGTATGCAGAGTAAAAAGCAGGCTGCCCCCATCTCACCTGTGCTGGGCTGCTCTTTTGGTAATAATTACCCGCCGTCCAGACTCCTTTTTGTGTCTCAGTCTCCACGCAGCTCCCTGCTGTCACACTCACATGGACCCAGGCCCTGAGGCCTGAGCTAGGCTCAGGTCTGTTTCCTGGGCTGGAGCTCCCTGGCTTGGTTTGAGGGCTGTGTCTTAGTGCTGGGTGTGGGCCCCTATCGAGGCTACCTGGGAGCTCTCACTCGCTTTACAGAGAGGCTTGCTCTTGAGAGGCTGAGGGCTGTTTCCTTCACTGCAGTCACCTCTTACTACTTCATCCTATTCATGCTGTAAGCAAAAGTGACATTCTAGGATTTGGTTTCCAAATCTGACCGCTGCACGTTACAGATCTTGGTCAGCATGGACGAGAATGAAGCACTCTCAGATCTTGAACTTAGCATCTTGCAGTTGTAGAGCCCCTTTGGAGTCAGAGCAGGTTAGGACGGTCCAGGGAGATGCCTGTGTGTAGGCACAGTCTTCCCCTTGGATTCCCTGACTCAGCTCTGATCCTGGGCAGCCCGGCAGTGGGTGGCCCTTGTTCTGCCCTGCGACTTGACCTTCATCTGCTCCTTGGGCTAGCGGCAGAGGGGACGGCCCAGCTGGGGTCCTTGGCCCTGATTTAGATCCTTCAGACAGTGGCGCTTTCCTGCCTGATGCGCCAGCCAGAAGTGACAGGATAAGTCTGTCTTCTTCCTGTTTCTGAATCTTCTTCCTTCTTCAATTCAGGAGCTGGTTTTCCATCTGTCCCAGTTGGCAAGAGCCCCATGGTGGAACAGGCTGTCCAGACTGGTTCTGTTGATAACCTGAATGCCAAAAAGCTGTTACCTGGCAAGGGCACCTCAGGGACACAGCTCAGCGGTCGCCAGGCCCAGCCGAGCAGCAAGACCACTGGTGGTACTTGAATACCTACTTCTTTTCAGTTTGCTTTATGTTCTGAAAGTGGCACACTACTTACTGGGTTATTTTTTCAAACATTACTCCACGTGCTTTGTAGGGCATCCTTTCTCCCCGGAGGCCTCGGGTGGTGGCGGTGGTGGTGGCAGTGGCAGTGGCAGTGGTAGTGGTGCCTGCTTTGGTGGCTGGGTTCAGGCTTCTGCAGGAAGCCTTACTCTTCTTGCCTTACTCTTTCTTTGCGCCTTAGATGTAGTCCAGCCAACAGCTGTGCACACTCAAGGGCAGGTGAATGATGAGAACAGAAGACCTCAGAGGAGGCGGTCAGGTAACACCTGTTGCCACTTGAGTCCTGGGCACTGCAAGGAGGCTGGGCTTTGCTTACCTTGTTGGGGCTCTGGGAGCAAGGTGCTGCATCTGGGAGCTGTGCCCTCGTGGTGCCTGCTGGGTGCCTTCTAAGCTGCTTTTGAAGTCATGCTTAAACATGGATTTGATGGTTGACTTCAGCTGTGGCTGCCCTTCCTCCTCACAGGGAACCGGCGAACAAGAAATCGCTCCAGAGGGCAAAACCGTCCTACTAATGTCAAGGAAAACACAATCAAGTTTGAAGGAGATTTTGATTTTGAGAGTGCAAATGCCCAGTTCAACAGAGAGGAGCTTGACAAAGAATTTAAGAAGAAACTAAATTTTAAAGGTCTGCTCCATGTGGAAGCTGTCATCTCGGAGATGTGCCTGGAGAGTGCTGCGAGGCTGGGCTGGCGAGGGCTGGCGGGGCCGTTTAGCCTGGAGCGGGCCCAAAGCGCAGGGGCAGCTGGGGCATCCGGAGCTGGCTGGGCCTCCTGTGAGGCAGCGGTCATGGCCATCAGTGGCCTGGGGCCCTGTGTGGGCTTGACTCAGCTGCTGAGCAGCCTCCAGGAGGGTTGGGGGCGGGGGGGCCCTGGCCTGGGGTACCTGCTGCTTCTGCACCTTGTGTGCTGTGCTTCTCCCTGCAGAGGACAAGGCTGAGAAGGGGGAAGAGAAGGACCAGGCTGTGGTCACGCAGAGTGATGAAACTCCTGCTGAGGAGGACCTTCTGGGTCCCAACTGCTACTACGACAAATCCAAGTCGTTCTTTGACAACATCTCTTCTGAGCTCAAGACCAGGTGAGAGTCGTGGGAAAGTCATCATTTCGAGTCTCGGCAGCACAGGGCTGAGGAGCTCAAATCCGAAGACAGCTGGGAGTTCTTAAGTTGAGCATGTGGGGGGGGGGTGTATGGTAGTGGGACTGAACTCGGCCTTGGGCGTGCGACTCTGCCACTGAGCCACATCCCCAGCCTTAGCACATGGGTTTTAAGTAGACCTTACCTTTTTCTTTGTTTTATTTTTAGTTAAGGTCTAGCTGTGTAGTCTAGCTTAGACTGAACTCACTCTGTAGCCTAGGCTGACCTCAGACTCACAGCAGTCCTCTTGCCTCATCCTGCTGAGTGCTGGGATTATAGGTGTGCGTTACCACACCCACCAAATCTTAGAGTCCTGGCTATGCTCACCTGGGCTTGCTAGGATGTGGTCCAGAAACCCTGTCATTTGCCTGAATTGCGGGAGCATCACTGACGCCGAGCCTCTGCAGGACCTGCTAGGCTTCATACCCACATTCAGTGTTCTTTTTGCCTGGCCTACCAGTTGGGCAGCCTTCTCCCCCAAGCCAGCAAAGGACCTTGCTACCTGAAACAACTGGGACTCAATGATCCTCCTGTTTTCAGCCTCCCCAGCACTGGAATGACAAGTGTGTGCCCAGTCTCGGTGGCCGGCTCAGCGTGCCCAGGGCCGGGGCTGGCCTGGCCTGGTGTGTGGTGCCGGGGAACAAACCCTAGTCTCTGCACTTCCCTAAGCAGGTGCTTAGTCCGCTGAGCTCTCTTACCGGCCCTGGTAGAAGGTTCTGACAAGATGTTCCTTCCCTCCAGTATTGGCAGCTAGCAGCCATACCATGTTCAGCACCTATATAGAAGCCAGCAAGAGTGGCCATGGTATGGAAGCCAAGACCCATGCATGCATCCTGCAGGTGGACCACAAGCATGCTGCCAAGCACTGAAGAAGGGCAGGAGGCAAGCTGGGCAGCCTGAGTGCATGCTCCATGCTCCACCTGGGGCTGCGCACTGTGCAGCACACACAATAGGAGCAGGGGAGGCTCAGAGCAGAGTGTGGGAGGAAACATGGTCAGGTCTCAGATGGTGAGCTGTGTACGAGGGACAGGCTGCTCCAGGCAGCCCCAAGCCTATGTGTTGGGCTGAGTGGAAAAGGGTAGGATGGGAAGAGGTTGCTTAGGGTTTTGGGGGTGCAGTGGTGGTGTTGGGGTTATTCTGAGCTTACGGATAACCATCAAAAATACCTTGCTGGTGCTGTGTCACATCGTGAGGAGAGTGGCTGAAGGTGGGCACTATGGATACTGGTTGGCTAGGCAGGCTGGTCAGCTCTGGGGTTATTTTGGTGAGGGCATGGGTGCAGTCGAGGGAAGGGCTAGGGTTCCAGTGCTGTGTAGCTGGTGTTGACAATAGACTGACAGGCTGGGGATTCCAGAATGACTGGGTGTCTTAGTCAGGGCTGTTGAAAGCCAAGTCATTCTTTCTCCACCAAGCCTTTGGGCATAGCAGGCTGCTGGCTGGAGGGCAGGCATGCCGCGCCGTTATGCTCTGGTCCCAGGTCTAGGTGAGCCTGGGCTTCCCGGCACTTCCCTCTCTGAGGCAGGCGCTAGGGCTCCGTTGATCACCCACTGGCCTTGCTTTCTCGTTCCTTCCCTCCCTTGGTGATAAAGGTGCTTTCTTTTTTGGAGACAGGTTCTTGCTCCTGTAGTTCAGTGTAGCTTTGAACTCACAGCAGGTTCCTTGTCAGCCTTCTGAGTGCTGGGATACAGTTGTCCCATTATCCCCAGCTTCCGAGGTGCGTCTTTAGCAGCCCAGTGCACAAGAAGAAACAGCCCTGGCCTCAGTGTGCACGGGGGCTCCCATGCCTTGGGCGTGGTCCCAAGAGTAGCCGACCACCCTTCCTATTCCCTGCCTGGCTCAGAAACTTGAGCGGTGCCCATGTCCACCAGAACCTCATCTTTGTTTCAGTTCTAGACGAACAACATGGGCCGAAGAGAGGAAGCTGAATACAGAGACCTTTGGGGTATCAGGGAGGTTCCTCCGCGGCCGCACCTCCCGCGGTGGATTCCGAGGAGGCAGGGGCAACGGGACCACTCGCCGCAACCCAACCTCCCACAGAGCGGGGACTGGCAGGGTATAAGGACGCAGCCTCCTGCGTGAGTGTCACCCCTTCTGGATCCCTGGGGCATGTGGACCCAGATGGAGTTAGGACCCGGGAGCAGGCTCCATGTCTGTCCCCCAGGGAGAGAAGCTGTGACCCTCAGAATCTACCCAGCGCCTGTAGGAATAGTGGAACCTGGGCCAGCCGTGGCCGGGCCTCAGGGAGGACCTGGCCCCTGCCTCTGCAGTGAGGGTCTGCACATGGCAGGGCGAGGGCCGTGGTTTCTCTGGTGTGCTGAGTGCTTGCTGCCGAGTAGTTGGCCGGTGAGTTTGCTACACTCAGTGTCACAACCCCACCTGGCCCTGTGCCCTCAGAACCTGTGAGAGCAAGGGCGGGTGACAGGTGCGCCCTTGGGGCTGGGCAGAAGGACCCTGTGGGAGCCCGCACTGAGCCGGTCCTCGGTGTGGGTCATGGTAGGTGAGTGGGCAGCCCAGCCCCATTTGGGTGAGAGGCAGGGCAGTTGAGGGGTCCCTGGTCGTCTTCAGTCAGCAGTGCCCGGTGATGCTGGTCTGCTGATTACAAAACATGGAGGGACTGCTCACTTCTGTCTCTTACAGGTTCCTGCCGAAGAGGTACAGGTGGTGCTGCACATAAAAGGACACAGGAAACAATGCATACGGGGGAAGTGGGTCCCAAATTCCCATAGTGCTACTTATATTTGGACTCAACTGAACTTGGACGTGGTCTGAGTTAGAACCACTTGTTTTGGGGAAAGTATTCATGGGTAACCTCTTTGAGGTATCTTGACCTACGTTCCTTTTTGGTTGTGCATAGCCTAATTGTAAGGTTTTGGTATTTTGCAAAGATGTTTCTATAGCAAAGGCTTGATTCTCACTTCGTGACTGTTTCTTTTTTATGACAGCTTTGACTTTTAAAATGGAACCAAATCTCTTTTGGCACATGTGGCATCCAAGTGCATCTCTAACCCATCTGGTCCCTGGTGCTGCTGGCCTGGCACCCTTATTGCCAAGGGTGGGATCTCAGGAGCCGGGCAAGGAAGGGCAGCACAGAGTGGGCTGGATGTGTGGGGTGGGTGGGCTGAGGGCAGGGAAAGAGGGTGTCCCCGTGGATCATGTTGTACAAGTGACATCAGGGTGAGGACTGGCAGAGGGTGCTGGACTCGTAGTGCAAAGGACCCCGAGTGACAGCTGCCGAGTGTTATATGGAGCCTGGCTGCTGGAGGCCCTGACGCGGTGGGTCGGAGCACAGGGCGAGCCCTGGTGTCCCCCTGGCTCTCTTGTCCCTGCCTAGCCTCTGTTCTCGTTCTCTTGGAAATGAGCCAGCCTTGGGGGGTTGGGGGGAAGGTCCGTTGACCTTATTTCCTGGATTGTAAATAGTTGTGTTTTTGTTTTAAAGTGAGTGGAGGGAGGGTGGGGAATATAAACTCGTTGCATGAATGGGTCAGACCTTGAGTGTAAGCATGCCTCCTCTGACAGGGCCTTTTGTTTAAAATAAGCACCTCGGTAACTAAATTCCTTTAATAGCGGAAAATGACTTTAGTTCTGTACCGATTAAGTTACTGTAAAAGCTTGGATTTATTTTTGTAGGCTTTCTTGGCTGAGAACTAGAATATTAGCACTGGGGTTGCTCTGTTAGAGAAATGTAAATTGTAACTATAAATAAATACGCAGACCTTTAAACTGCTGTCTCTGCTGACCAAATGATCTCCGCCATGTTTAGGGTTCAGCGAGAAGCAGGTGCTGTCAATACCTGCACACTGGGCTGGGTAGGATCTGAGAATTGGGCTTCCGTGGGTGTCTGGGGAAGGAGGGAGCCAGCTGCTGTGGTTGGAGTAGACCGCTCTGTGTCCTCGCCGTGGCAGGCTTGTGCAGGAAGTGGCTGTGCTGCCAGCATTGCGGACACAAGAGGTTAAAAGCAGCCCACTTCATCCCAACTCCAGATTGCTAAGCTGACCCGAGGTGCCCGGTCGGGATTGGTTTCCCTTAGCACTGGCCTGGGGCTCAGCAGGCTCCGTGATAGGAGCTGCAGACAGGCAGCCTCTGTGGGGGCTGATGGTGCAAATGATGCCCATGGAACTTTCCTCAGCAGGAATGTCCTACGCAAACAGCCACAGCACCAACTCTTAAGGGACACAGTTGAGCAGGCACTTCTCTCCTAGAGTCCAAATGTAGTTTAGCCACCTTACTACCTGTGACAAGCTTTGGCGTTAAAATTTTGGGCTGAAGTCACGTTGGCAGTGGGTTTATGCTGAGCTCGAACTGTGTGGGCCTTGTCTATGTAAACACCTTGTGTGCTTGCTTGGAAAACAAGAACCAGGGCACAGAGATCTGAGGTGAGCAGTGAGGCAGGTGTCAGGGCTAAGAACCTGAAGGCTAAGGCCATAACAAGGCCAGAAAGTGGTGAGACTAGGGAAGCCACAGGCCCTGAAGTAATGAGACCCAGCAAAGCAGTTAAAACCAGAAATACAAAACTAGCGTGCACATCTGCTGCTCTGCAGAATTCAAAGGCTCCGCCCTGACCCTTTTGTGTTTATTAATGGACTCAGTGTGTTGCGATCCCTCAGGCCTGCTGGGTGCTCGGTGCTCTAGAGACCCCAGCTCTGAGAACTGGTTCATCCTAACAGCCTGGTAACGAAGGACATGTTAAAGCCAGCTGTCATTTTAAAAAGTGAGGGGAAAGACTTCGTTCTTTTTCTTTTTTTTGTGGCCTGCTCAGCTGGCCCTAGGAACTGGGCTGGCATGGCATGTGGTGCCAGCGATCAAACCACAGTCCCTGCACTTACCTAAGCAGGCACTAAACCACTGAGCTATCTTGTCAGCCCCAGGAGACTTTTTAGTTACACCTAAATGATAGCATGTTCTCTTTAGAAGGAAAGGTTAAAAAATACGGAAGTTTATTGGGTACTCAGTGCGACAGAAGGGAAGCTCCACTGAGACTCCCCCATGAGTTTAAAGCCGCTCCAAGCAAGGAAGCTTTCTTCATGATGCTTTCTTTTGTTTCTTCTTTTCATTTTCTTCTTTTTCCTTTTCAATTTCGGCAACATATTTCTCAATTTCTTCAGGATTTAGAATCTTTAAAAACATTTATAGTTAACCCCCCTGCTTCATGACACACAAAACACCAGCGTTCTTTGTAGAAGCTGAGTTTTATAGAGCAGCCCCTCCTCCTCTAGTCCCCTTGGAGGAAGACCTCATGGAAAATGGGGTGTTTGCCTCATCTGCTTCACAGCCCCTCTGTGCTGGGAACACCCGAACAACGTCCTGAACCATAGGAAGGGAAGCCCCACCTGGACAGGCCTGGAGTTCAGGCCATCGGAATAGCACTACAGGGACAATACCCCTTTAGAAAGAAAGGTCAGTTAGGGTCATTCTGCTAGGGTTTTGGCAGGTGACAGAAATTCAGCAATTACCTTGAGGGGCTGATCTCGACGCATGACAGCAAGTTCAATGTTTTTGCCACCTGATTGGACCACCTTGAAGGGGAAGAAGACCCGTATATAGCACTGCCCAAGGGGAAACCCAGCACCACAGGTCTAGCCCACACACATGGTGTGTGGGAGGCCTGTTCAGGGTGCTTCCTCCCAGCCTACCCACTGCCTGTGCTGCTGGCCCTCCCTAGATGGGCACCACTGGCCACTGGGAAGCCCAGGCCCCCCTCTTGGCCTTGCAGCCACCTCTGGCTTTACCCACTTGCATCTTCAAGGTGCTAGTAAAGGAGCTGCCAGCCACCAGCCCTGGGGTTCCTCTCCATCCCCTGTGGTGGCATATGCCCAAAAGGCCAAGTTTATGTCCAGCCTGCTAGGCATGCTGTGCCTCTGGCCACCCAAAGGCATGAACGACCCGATCCACCCCAGGCTTTGCAAGCACAACAGCTGTGACGGCAGCCAGGGCATCTTGGCCCTGGCCCAGGTTTCTTCCTGTGTACTTACTTCCAGGAGGGCTTTGATCACCAACTTGATGGTCAGGTCATCGGTCTCGATGGCTTCATCGGTGTAGTTCTTCTCCAGGAACTCACGCACTGACTTGGCACCCCTGCCTATGGCATTGGCCTGAGAACAGCGAGTGCGTGTTCACATGGTAGACAGCATGACAAGCTGGATGCAGCCTGTGCAGGCCAACACTTTCCCAGGGTTGTGTGCTGTCAGCTCTCCACGGTAGGTGACAGCCCCAGCCGCAGCCACTTTTTTCCTTGCTCCCTTTTTAGCAACAGGCTAGGGTTCCTGCTGATTTTTTTTTTTTTTTTTTTTTTTTTTTTCGGAACCGGGGATTGAACTCAGGCCCTTGTGCTTGCCAGGGAAGTGCTTATTCCACTGAGCCATCTCCCCAGCCCCCTGCTGATTCTTATCAAGAAAGAAATCAGACTTTTGACCTTATGCCAACCAGCAATGCTCAATTAATTTTTGGTTTCCAACCAGCAGCTGCTATGGAACAGCCAACTAACACTACCGCCTGCTCTGAAGCAAGGGGCTCTGTCCCTCCCCATGGCCTAGCCCTGCAGCCTCCCAAGAGCTAAGGCCCCTTTATTCTGTCATGCACTCACCTTCCAGGCATGGTATGTGCCAGAGGGGTCAGTCTGATAGAGGCGGGGGGTGCCATCAAAGTCAAAACCCACAATCAGGGCAGAGATGCCAAATGGCCTGCGCCCGTTGCTCTGCGTGTAACGCTGGTAGAGAGAAAAGTCAGTGGCATCAGCTCTAAAGCAAGTCATGCATCAGAACATCTAAGCTTAGTAAGGCATGAGAACGTTCACTGTAAGCCCCTCCGAGGTTATCTGACGTGCCAACAATGAACTAGCTAATAGCTCTCAACAGCCCTCTGCTCCTCTGCACTTCAATTCTTGGACGCTGCTAGCCTAGCATTGTGGCGCAGCGCACCGACGCTATGAAAATTGTTTTGACAGGCTCGTTTCTGGCTCTGCACTAGGTTTAAAGATAAATGTCTCCCCAGGGAGTACAGACGGCTTCAGTCCTCTCCAAATTAACTGGCAAGGAGTTGTTTGGAGCGGCACGATGAAACTGTGCCATTCAGCAGGCACGCCCCATCCTGGAGCGACTGTGTGGGATATCTGCACCACGCCATGTCAGGAAATGAGCACAGAGAGGGTCGCCGGGCTGGAGAAGCCAGACTATACCGCACACACACTCGTAAGTGCGGGTGGGGATGAACAGGACCTGCCTAGCAGAACAGCGCCTGACCACAGCCGGTGCTCACCCACCTGCTTCAGACTGGCAATGTAGCGGGTGATGTACTCCACAGTCACCGGGTCCTCCACAGTCAGCCGGTGGCTCTGGCACTCCACCCGGGCCCTGTTGATGACGATCCTTGCATCAGCAGTGAGGCCTGCAGAGAAAGCAGAGGTGTCTGTCAGCCACTCCTCAGTGCTCCACTGAAGATAGGAACTATTCCCATGGAACAGCATTTAACCTTCTGCAGGTTCCCACATCATACTGAGGTCATTGAGAAGTGGCCAACGGTGGACCCACTCAGCCTCTGGAAGCTTGTTTAAGAAAACAGACATACAAAATACTGCATCAGGGCTGGCCAAATAGCTCAGTGGATTAAAGCACATGCAAGCAGGCGCAGGGGCCCAGGGTTTGATCCCCTTGCACACGCTGAGGCGGTGATTGAGACTGGGTGTGGTGGCACGCACCTGTAATCCCAGCTCTTGGGAGACTGTAAACAGAAGAATCACTACGAGTCCGATCTAGTAGTGAGACCCTGAACACCCTGTAGACCCTTCCCTAAAATACAGAGAAACCCAAAGACCAAAAATCAAAATACTACAATCTCCGGTTCTGCCAAATAATAAATAAAAATCAAAATACTGCATCAGACCCACTGAAATTCACTGGCTGAGTCTTCCTGAAACCCTTTTTTGAACTACTGGACATAACCCAGGATGACAAATCCCAGGCAAGTATTCTACCACAGAGCTGTTTCTCCAGTCCGGCCTTGAACTTGTGATCCTCCTGCCTCAGCCTCCCAAAGAGTGGGGATTACAGGTGTGTACCTAGCCTTCTTAGGGGCTCTTAGGGATACAATCAGTCTCTGATTTCATTTACTTGATTTGAGATGCTCCTAAATTGGCCCTGCCGTGGAAGAAATGGGTGAGGCTGGGGAGACATGAAGGCCAGTGTTTCACACTTGCTGCCCGAGGCAAAGCACTGTCCTGCTCTCTGCGCCACCCTGTGCAGGCCTGGATCTCAGCTGGCAATCACCAAAGCAAGGATAACAGTGGAGGTGGGATGCAGCAGCAGCCCCAGATGCAACGCGTTCATTTAGCCACTTGTGTTGTGCCCTCACTGGCAGAGGAGCCCAAGAAAAAACTGGCCACCTCCTTCTTCGAGTCCAAATTTATTTCTACTAGGTCACTTTTCACTGCTGGTTTACACATCTCACAATCACCGCACCCACCCACAAGGATCCCCAAGCACTGTTTCTCATCATGACTCAGAAAGACCCTAGCCACAGACTCGTACCTGCAAAGGCCATGCAGACGTTGTCGTCCAAGGCACAGATCTTCCGCACTGTTCTTTCATCTTGTAGTTTAGCCACTGATTTCTTTTCCACTCCGAGAACAACAATGTCTCTTCCTCGAACACCAACCTGCAATAAAAACCCACAAGCCATGTGAGAATGACACGGTGCCACCAGGCAGGGAGCACGAGAGCAGACGCTACAAGAATCCTGGCAAGACTGAGGGTAGCAGCCAGCGGAAATGTGCTCACCCATACCCCTCCTCTCCTGGCCTGGCTCTACTCACTCCACACCATGCCCTGCAAACTCCTTGGGCAGGCAGTGTAGGTTTCGTGACATAGGTGCCTAAGCTCATGTTTTTAAAATACTGATAGGCAGATGTGTCATTTCCACCCAAATAATCCCTTGAATGACTGCAGTTGGAGATGAACCTTTCCCTCAGGCGTACTGAAGCCGGTGTTTCTGGGGCCGTGAAGTCTTATTAAGGACCACTTCCGCACCCCTGTATTGTCGCACATCAGTGTGCACAGCAGTGGGAAGGACCAGGCTTGCAACAGGGAAACAACCACTTACTGTAACTTTAAGCCCACCGCTCCCTGGTTACAGCCGGCACTGCCGAGGAAATGCTGTGGCCACTAAAACAAGGAAAACCACTGACTTTCCTCAAGTCAAGACAGGCACAGAAACACACGGAACAATCATTCAAACAGGCTGCCTAACTAGCACTGGAGCGGGCGGCTGCACCTAAATTCTCCAGACGCCAGGACCACCTCTGCAACGTCCGGACCGCAGCAGAGCTCTGCACATGCGCCCAAAAGTCAGAATGTGTCAGGTCCTGGAGCTTTCTCCCGCTGACTGACGTGACCCACGTGCCCAGAGGACCTAGGTGGATATGCTAAGCTGCTGGCTCTCGAAGCGCGGGACGCTGGGGGTGGGCATCGCGAAGATCCTCTTCCGGAGCAATCTGGCCTGAATTAGGGCCTCAGACAGACCTGGGATATTCACTAACCTTATCAAAGCGGCTAAAGACTTACAAACAGAAACACTTCAAATTTCAGAACCCACATGCTGGCATTCTGCCCATTCCAACCTTTATAAAGATCAGGTGACAAGAGTGGAGCACTCGTGGCTTGACAAGTCACACTGACAGCAGTCCTGAAAACCTCACGACTTTACAGCAGCTTGCACTAAGGTTCCCAGACTCGGGCCGGCAGGCAAGGGCCACGCTGGGGAGAACAGCGCGGCAGGCGGGCGGGCCTGGGCGGGCGGGCCTGGGCGGGCGGGCCTGGGCGGGGCAGCCGTGGCTCCGGAGCCAGAGCCGGAAGCCGCTCGTCACCGCCGCAGGCCCGAGCGCTGCCCTTTGTTCTCGATGCCCACCTGGGCCTCGCGCCGCCCGCACCCGCAGCCTCGGCTCGGGAGCCACGCAGGGGCCAAGATTGTTCCGGCCTGCCTGCCCGCCTGCCCGCCTGCCCGCCCGCCTGCCCGCCTGCCGGAGGAGGCCGGCCGCGCGGGATCGGGGCCGGGCACCGCCTGCGCCAGATGTCTGTTCAGGTAAGGGGGCACAAACAGCTGCGTGACAGCCCTGGAATAATGCGCCAGGGCCGTCTCCGCGGCCCGCAATCCACGGCGCGGGAGCGCGCCCGAAGTCCGGCTCCCTTCCCAGCGCTTTCCTCGCGCCGCAAGGCGAAGCAGCGCGCTCCGCAGGGAAGAGCGCCGGCCCGCGACCGGACGAGCCCCGCGCCCCGGTCCCGCGGGCCCTGGCCGGCTCACCGCGGTCGAGCCCTTCTTCACGGCCTCCTGCGCGTACTCTACTTGGAAGAGGTGGCCGTCGGGCGAGAAGACGGTGATGGCACGGTCGTAGCTCATGCCGGAGACGCGGCCGGACTCCGAGCGCTCGTCGCAGCCGCCGCTCAAAAGCGCTCACTCACTGCCGCCCGACCCGACGTCCCGCCCGCGCGCGGACACGCTGCCGGCGTCGCTGCGTGCGGCGTCAGTCGTGAGGCTGACGTGCGGACGCCGGGGCGGGGCGCCGGGCC
>NW_004524770.1:1967631-1996714 GCF_000260255.1 Octodon degus | reverse complement strand
GCGGAGAATGGGCACCTCGGGCCACCGGGCGCAGCCGGAGAATAAACCCCGATGATCACGGGCTGAGTCCCGCGCCGCCACCATGTCCGTGGCCTTCGCGTCCGCGCGGCCGAGAGGCAAAGGGGAGGTCACGCAACAGACCATCCAGAAGGTAGGCCGGGCGCCGAGTCGGCGAGGTGCGAGCGGGCAGGCGTGGGGCCGGGCGCGAACAAAGCCGGGGCGCAGCCTCGCGGCCGCGAGCCCCCACGACGACCCCCGCCCCGACTGCCCGCAGCGACGGGCCGGACTCGGGCCCGGGGCCGGGAGCGCTCCCCGGAGAGCCTGCGCCAACTTTGTTGCGGGCGTGCGTGCCCTCGGCGAAGCGGCGAGCCGGTCCCTGAGCGTGCTGCCCTGGTGTGCGCGGAGCGCGCAGCCGGGAGCAGCTGTGGCCGTGCGGGACTCCCCGCGGCCCGCTTCCCCGCGGGGCCGGCCGAGGGCTCGTCGCGTTCGGCTGACAGCCGTGCAGCTAACGGCGAGCGCGCCCCGGGCCGGCGGCCGCCTGCCCCTACGCAACTTGGCTGGTAGTGAAGGCGCGGGGCCCCGGGGCGCGCAGCGGCGGTGGCTCGCTGCGTGGGTGAGCTGCCGACGCTCGGGGCACAAAGGGATGCGTCCTTGGGGGAGTGCGGGTGAGCGGCCCGAAGCTCTGCAGGGAGCGCGCAGCTCGGAGTGGACCGGCCGGCCCGTGCGTCCCCGCCCTTCCTTGCAGTCGGTTGACTTTCACGGAGACGCCACCAGCCTAACCAAAACGACGAAGTCGTCTTCCTGTCATTCTGTGAGTTTGACCGTGGCTATCTAGAGAGAGCGTTTAAATGGACTTGGGGAACCTTAACAAAAGCTTCCAGTTTTGACATGGAGACTATAGGTTCTACAGTTTTCCTTAGAGGACCAGTGTAGAGGAAAATCGATGTTAAATCATACCCGTTTGTGGACATCTCTTATAAGCTACGTTGGTTTTGTTTTCTCAACTCTGACTCATCTGCAGTGGTATTCCTGGATTCTCAGAGCCTGTCAGGTCCCCAGGGGGGGTTCACCTTGATGACCACAACTCTTATTTTATGTGATGAACTGCCCGTGTGTCCTGGGAGCTATCTTCAGTCCAGTCCCTATTTTGAGACTATCCTCCCTGTTGCTATCTTAGATTAAGTGGCAATTTTTAAAAAAATGGGGAGCCTCCACCAGCTTTAAGCAGGAGAAACTTTTGAGAAGAGCAGAAATAAAGGCTACAAGTGTGATGATTTTATTTACATCTTAAGAACTGGTGCCTTGCCCAAGTGTGGCTCCAGGGTATGCTGTAACGGTGGAAAGTGGCTGGGGTTTTGGCTGGGAGTAGGGTCAGGTACTAGGTGCAAAGGCCCATGGCAGCAGTCCCAAGAGTGTCTTGGGACCCGGTTTTGGAGCTGAACAGTCGCTGCTGCTGAAACCACACTTGTTCAGTAGTGTGTATTTCACACCCACTCCCCGCAGGAGCTTCTGAGAGTCTCCAGGCAAGTGTTCATTCGAGGGCTTCCTGGAACGTCAGATAAAGAGGGCGTGAGCTGACTGCATCCTGTGCAGGTGGCCCACCAGCTGACCGCCCAAGTGGGTCTTCTGCTGAGGGTGTCAGCTGACTCCACCTGGTACAGCCAGCAGTCTCCTTCGGGCCTCAGTGATTCGATAGCATGTATGTGTACACGAGGACTTTTGCTGCAGGTCTGAAAAGGGTAAGAGAAGTGTGTGTCCTACACATAATGCAAGCCTTGTCCTGCTGTGTGTGCTGAGAGGTCTGGGAAAAGCCCAGGACTCCCTGAGAGCCTGCTGAGTTCTAAAGGAGGGGAAGCAGCTCTTTGTGCTCAGAGCATATCTCATCTCCAGGTGGAACTCTCCCAGACCAACTCCCATGCACCCTTCCCAGGCCCGATTGCCTCGGTAGTCCTGAGGCCCATAGTTCTGTGAGCCATTGCTTGGCTCCCAAGTCGCTGTGTGGATGGCTTACTCCTTGCTGATGCCCTGCCTGGTGTAGGGCCAGGACAGTTCCTGCTCAATGTGTTTTGCAGGATCTGTGACACCAGTTCTGTCTGTGTGCACACTTTGGAATAACCACGTGTGTTAGCATCCTGTATTCGTGGTAGTTCTCAGGCGTCAGGGGCCTCAGGTGCTGCTGGGGGATCTGTCTCACGCTTTCCTCTTAGGCCGTGACCTTCTGTGTTCTTGGTTTGTAGTTGGTCACTCCGGTCTCAGCTGCTTCAGTCTCCTCTGTGTTCAAATCTCCCTCGATTCAGGAAAACACTAACCCTGTGTGACCTTGGCTTGACTCATTGGCAAGTGGCCTGTTTCCCAGTTCAGCCCACAGACAAGGATGCGTGTGTGTGTGTGTGTGTGCACGCGCGTGCAAGCGTGTGACTGCAGAGAAGGGCGACCAGGAGGCAGAGGAAGGGAGACTCGCAGGCTCGAGGGAGCATGGGGGTCCCAGGTATGGCCTACATAGAGCCCACCGTGTACCTACAGCTGAAGGGCGAGACAACTGGCCTGACTGGAGAGCTTAGCTTGTGGTGACCAAGCAGCATGCAGGAGCAGGATACTGAGCTGTGCTTTGCTGGAGCAGTGGGGAGCATGGCTGTACCTGGCATGCCATGTCCCCAGGCTCAGTGACTCTGCTCTTGTGACCAGGGACCGCCGTGTCCCGAAAGTCCCCACTGTACCCCTGACAGTGCAGGCAGCTGTGGGCTCCAGTGGTTGCTGTGGCTCTGTGGATATAACACACGTTTTAGGGACTTCTGAGGTGCCCTTTGCTGCTTGGCATGCAGTAACTGCTCAGTAAACGTAAGAGCTATTTCCTTTGTTGTTTTTTAATTTAGTACAGGATCCACAGGGTCTTACTACAGAGATCGGACTCGTAGTGATTCTCCTGTTTTCAGCCTCCCAAGTGCTGGGATTACAGGCCCACGCCACCACCCCATCTCAGTAGCGGACTCAGCGTGCCCTGGGGGCGGGGCCAGCATGGCACACTGGGGATGGAATCCCCTGGCCCCTGCATCTGCCTAAGCAGGCGCTTTAATCTGTTGAGCTTTCTGGCCAGCCCTTCCCTTACTGCTTGTATTGTTCTCCTTACTGCATTTTTGGCTGGACAGTGTGGGGTAGGGAAACAGCCCCATGGGAGTGGGCCAGAGCTGATGAGGGGTGGGCTTGCCAGGGTGGATCTAGTATGGGGAGACAGACCAGCAAGGGTAGTGCCTGGCTGAGGGTCCAGGAGCCGGGGACTGGTCATGGCCAGATAGCCCAGCCCAGGTGTGGCTGTGCCCAGGTGCAGGGGCAAAGGGGGGCAGGTAAGAGGTGGCACTGTGCGTAGGGGGCATGTGCCCAGGAAGAGCGGGGCAGGTGGGCGAACCCTGTCTTTTCCTCACACCGGGAACTGCCATCTCAACACTGGCAGCTCTGGTCGGAGGAAGATCACGGTCAAGTCAGAGCTGTCCCCACAACTGTAAATGGCGCTGAGAGAAGCCCGCTGTGGGTAAATGAGTGTAGGAGCTGCTACCAATAGCACTTTCGTCCCTGTGGGCGGAGGTCCCCCACATCCAAGGGAAGCACAGGGCTGGGGAGAGGAGAGTGGCTCTACTTCTAGTCCACCTGGGGCCTGTCTCGGGAAGGAACCCCATGGAGCCGGGAGGGGGAGCTCGTGGGTTCATCGCCTTCTCTGTCATCTGTGAGCCCTGGCCTTGGCCATTCTGCAAGACTCAAGCCTGAGTGCTTTGTCCCGAGTATTGGAGGGAACAGGAAAGAGCTGAGCCTTGTCCCCTTGCCCACTGAAGCCTTCCTGTGAGCCCTCCAGCTGGGTGCCCCACAGGTGTCTCTGGGCCTGCTGCCAAGCCACCCAGAACCCCTTGGCATAAAGGCCAGTGCACCCGCTTTCCTGTGCCTTGCTATTCTGTGGTCTGCGAGTCTCTTGGCGGTGTTGAGCCTGGGGACAGAGGCAAGGGCAGGCTCTGCGCTCAGTGCATGAGGCTCACTCACTGCTAGCCCCTCAGTTCTCCCTTCACATGGTGGCTCTGGCCCCTGCTCCTAGGCCTGGCGCTTGCCTCTGTGTGGAGTCACCGGCCAGCTTTCTGGAGCCCCCAGCTGCAGGGATAGAGGGTGTGTGCCGGGTGCCCAGCAGGTAGGGCATGGGTGGGTCTGAGTTCCTGTACGTTCTCTGCAGTGGGGAGGAGACAGAGCTAGGCGCCTGGGGTGTGAATTGAAGGGTCCTGAATGGGTAGGGGAGAAGGCCAGTGGGCACGGCTGGGAAGCAGGCTGCTGAGTGCACTTCCTGCGCAAAACTCTACTTTTCAAATTGGGGAGAGCTGTGGGAGGCAGCAACCCTTCCTGTTAAGGGGGTGTGGAGGGGAATGGCCTCCTAGCTCCAGTTCCTGTTTCTCCTACACTGACTGTGCACACACTTTCCCCACGGCCTCAGTTGCCTTGTGTTTAGAGTGGGATGAGGTCGCAGCCCTGTTGTAAACTGTGTTGGTGGTTGATGTGATGAACTGGGCTAGTGCTGCAGTTACCTCTGCCCTTCACCTCTGGCCCTGGCTCAGCGGGAGGGGGCCAAAGAACGTGACAGAGGTGCTTGGTAGGAGGTGAGGACTCCTCCAAGCCACTGGAGGCCATCATTAGCCCAGGGTCTTTTTATTTTATTTTATTTGTTGTATTTTAGGGCAGGGTCTACAGCATGTTCAGCGTCTTACTACTAGATGGAACTCCTAGTGATCTTTCTGTTCAACAGCCTCCCAAGAGCTGGGATTACAGGTGCGCACCACCCCGCCCAGTCTCAGTTGCCGGCTTAGTACACCCCAGCGGCCGGCCGGCCGGCACGGCAGGTCCAGGGGCCTCCTTGCAGGCACTTTAATCCACTGAGCTATTTGGCCGGCCTTAGCCCAGGGTGTTGTGAAGAAGGTGGAGCTGCTGGCATGTGTGTAGCCAGATGGCATAGGATTCTAATGCAGTGTGGTCATCTTTCTCCAGCATGGGGATCCTTACAGATCTTACTCCAGTGGGGAGTAAGCACCCCAGCAGCGTAAGACAGGGAGTGACTCCTGTGTTATGTGAGAAAGGTGGAAATATGTTTGCTGTTATGGGCTGCATCCTGGCCTGCCTTCTGTCAGTGGGACTGAAGAGCTCAGGAGCTTCCTTGGGTTGGTTAAGTCATTGTTCCTCTGGAAGTGTCCTCAGGATAGGACACTGTCTCCTCGGCAGTATCATCAACCAAGAAATGAAGGAAGGGATAAAGGGGATGCAGAAAGAACGAAGCCGTGTTGTGTCCACAAGTGTAATCGTGACCTCTTCAAAGCTGGACTGGGAAGAGGTTGACGAGTAAACAAAGCACCATCAGCCAGGTCTTAACTCACCAGAAGGTCTCAAGGCTAAGTCATTGCTTCTCTGGAAGTATCCAGAGTCAGATCCTCCATCCTTCCAAGGTTCCCTCAGTGTTAGGCTGTCACTCCCTTAGTGGTATACGATGCCCAGCTTTAGGTTATCGCTGTTCCAGAAATCCCTTTGTGATTAGCTTAGGCTCCTCTTTTTTTTTTTTTTTTTTTTTTTTTTTTTGGCGGAACCGGGGATTGAACTCAGGCCCTTGTATTTGCCAGGGAAGCACTTATTCCACTGAGCCAACTGCCCGGCCCAGGTTAGGCTCCTCTTGATGCCCCCCAGAGTTAGGTCCTTCTTCCAATAGGTGTCTCTGAAGGCTGATCACATGTCCTCAGAGATAGACTATAGCTTTTCTGGAGGTCTCCTCAAATTAGGTAATCCCTCTTCCAGAAGCCTCTTCAGGGTTAAACCGTCTCTGCTCTGGAGGTGACCTCTGTTAAGTCGTGAACGCTGTAGCATCCCCCTCAAGGCTGGCAGGTTCAGTCATTGCCTCTCCAGAGGTCTCCCTGAACTTAAGTCATCCCTCCTGCGTAGCCCATGGCTCCTCTGGAAACCTCCTCGGGGACTAGGTCATGACTCCTCCGGAAGCCTCTCACTATCTCATAAAAGACCCAGAGGTAAGTGTGTCTGTTCTGTAGAACTTTCTTAGGGAGGTCATTGCTCCTTTGGAGGTCTCAGTCCTCCGGAAGACTCCACAGTTAGATCATTAGCCTCTGGAAGACTCCCTTGGGATTATGTTATTTCTCTTCCAAGGGTATCCTCAGTGAGTTAATTTACTCTTCCAGAAGTCTTGGATTGGATCATTGTATCTCCAGATGTCCCCTGGGTTAGGACGTTCCTTCCCTTTGGAGTTAAGTCATGACTCCTCAAGAAGTCTCTCCTAGCCTGGGTCTCTCAGCAATAGGTTTTCCCTCCTCAGAAATTCTCCTCAGGGACAAGTTTTCACTTCTCTAGAAGTCTCCTCAGGGCTAAGTCATCGTGCCACTATATTCTCCTAGGCTAGGACATTCTTCCTCTGGAAATGTCATAATTTCTCTGGAAATCTCGAATCATCTTTAATCCAGAAAGTCCCACTCAGGATCGAACATTGTTTCTGCCCGTGTTTTCTCAGTGTTAAATGACAGCTCCTCTGGCAGTTTTTTCAGGGTTAACGCATAGGTGTCTTAAGTTTCATTACTGGTCCTTTAGAAGTTTTCCCAGAGTTAAGTTATTGCTCTTCTAGAACTCTCTTTGGGATGGAGTTTTGTTTCTCTGCAAATCTCAGTGTTAGGTCTCTGATCCTCTTGAATTCCTATTTGATTATTCCTCCTTAGGAAGACTCCTCTGGAGTGGGTTGTCACTCTTCCCTAAGTCTCCTTAGGTAGGTCTGCACCCTCCAGAGGTCTCCTCAGGCGCCTGCACCTTAAGCTCACCCCTTCTCCAGAAGCCTCAGGGCCAGGTCGTTGCTTCCCCCTCAGTTAGTAGGTCGTTGCTTCCCCCTCAGTTAGGCGTCGGTATGCTGGAGGGCTCTCTGAGATTAGGTGATTGATACTCCAGAAGTCTCCTTGGGGTTAGGCCGTCACTCGTCTAGAAGTCTCCTCAGGGAGGTCGTTGCTTTCCCAGAAGTCTCAGGTTACATGTGCCTGGCAGGGGAGATGCCATGACCCCAAAGGTGGTTTCACAGGGCAGGGCTTCCGCGTTGCACTCAGGTGGCTGCTCTTCTGGTCAAGTCATCGCCCTCCAGCCAGTCTCCTCAGGGTTAGTTTATCGCGCCTTTAGAAGCTTCAAAGGCTGGGCCTTGTGGACACTTGTGACCCTAACACTTGGGAGGCTAATACAAGAGGGTACCTCAGGTTTGTGCCAACCTGGGCTCCGTAGCGAGTTCCCGTCAGCCTGAACCGTAGAGCAAGAGACCCTGTCTCCACGTGCGTAAACACTCTGCTAAACCGCGTGCTTTACACACCTGTAATCCCACTACCTGAGAGGCTGAGGTAGGAGGGCTGTTGCAAGTTTGAGGGCAGCCTGGGCTACATAGAAAGATCCTGTCTCAAAAAAAGAGAAAGTCTCCCAGAGGTTATGTTACCTGTGCTGTAGAAGCTTCCTCAGGGTTTGGTCACCATCTCGCCAAGTATCTTCCCAGAAGTCTCTTTAGTTAAGTTATTGCCCCATAGAAGTCTCTCTGTGGGTTGAATTCACTGCTGCTCTGAAAGTCTCATTGCTTTGGGGTTTTTTGTTCTATAGCTTGCTATGGTGGCCTGGACTCAGGCTGACCTCCACTTCTCAACGGTCCTCCTGCCACAGCCTCCCAAGTGCTGGGATTGCGCCCTTGTACTGACGTTCCCTCAGGAGCAGGTCACAACACCTCTGGAAGTCTCCAGGGTTGTCATTACCCTCCCACAAATCCCAGTGTGAGGTCACTGCTTCCGGGAAGCTCCTCAATTGAGTCCTAGCTCCGCTAGAACTCTCTGTCAGGATATCTGAGCCTTCAGGAGTCCTGGGTCCTCGCTCTGGAAGCCCCCCCTTAGGGTCAGTTACCAGTCCTCCAGCTGTCCTGGTGGCGGGATGTCTCCTGGGGTGCCTCTTGGAGGGGTGGCACCCTCAGGCCCAGCCAGTGCCCGTTCTCCTGTGGAGAATCTTTCCCCAGAACCTGGCTTTTCTCCCCTGTCCCTTTTGATCAAGTCTTTCCCCCAGGACCCTTGGTCAGGCTAGTTTCTGGGTAGCCTTCCACTGTGGAGATGTGTCCTGCGGCATGAACTTGTGCAAGGAGATTTTGGAGCTTCTCTCCACAGTGCCGTTTCTGGCTGTGCGGGACAGTTGCTTGCTGTTCCACTTGGATCACTTTTAAATTCCATTATCTGTTCCATTTTCGGACTGCCTCATTTTCTGCTTGCTAGGAGTTTCCTTCAACTGTTCTAATCTGACCCCTGGATGTAGTTCTTTTTTCCTCTTTGTCTTACCAACATAGTTTTAATTTCCAAGAGCTCGTTTTCCGCTTCTTGTGTGGTTTTTAAATAGCATCCCGTTCTTCTCATGGATACAGTGGCTGCTTCTTCTCTTTGTTTTGTGTATTAATCTTTGCTTTGGTTTGCTTGCTTGCTTCCTTCCCTTTGGCCTGCAGGTGTTGGCATTTGACTTCACAGAGCAGGCTTTCCCTAAGCAGCCGTAATGGGTTACAGGGCCTTGTGGAGAGCTAGGGGTGACGCTACTGCAGCATCTGCTTACAGCGTTTGGGCTGCGTGCTTGGTGCCCGTGGAAGGATCCCTCGGAGGAGTGAGAAGTCCAGTAGGGTACCAGCTGCCTTTTAGAGTGGCATCAAAAGCACTGGGAGCTGCTTCCCTTTAGCGAACATGTTCACGAATGCCTCACTAGGCGGCTTGAAGCACCAGCACTGCGTGTATGCTTCCCACTTTTGTTAGTGAAAAGACCAGGAAAAGTGATTAGATCCATTTGTGGCACTCCTGGTACAAACTGCCCCATGGACAATCAGGCTGGCGGGGGTGCCTAGGGGTTGAACTGCTCTCCTGCTCACGGTCACCACTTGGCTGGCAGCGCCCCCTGGTGGTTGCCTGTTTCAGGATGGCCCTGCTGAGCTGTGTGTTTTGTCGTGGTGGAGAAAAATGGTATAGTAGAAGGCATCCTGTGAGCTGGACCCCCAAGGGTAGATGTGTTCCAGTGCTTCAGGCTGGAGGGAAGGGCAGGGCCGGCAGCTCTGGGGCAGGTCAGGTGGATGGGGCCTCCTCCCCTGACTGCCAGGACCACACTATCTCCAGAGCCTGTGGTCCTGCCCTAGAGAGACCTGGAATCAGAGTTTTAGTGGAGGTGACTAACTCCGGCGCTTCAGGCCCCAGACCCACTAGGGTCACCCTCCCTGCCGTGGGTTCGGAGGTCACACCTGCCAGCCGAGACCAGGGACACGTGGCAGCCAGCACATTCAGGACCTCATGGGCATGGAGCTGGGCCAGAGGTTATGGGGGGCCAAGGAGTGGCTCTGTGGGGCGGTGGCCTGGGAGGAGTGGGAGGGCCCTCACTTGGGCTCGGGTCCAGCAGGCCACTGCTGTGAGAGCGAGGTGCCCAGGCTGGACAGGAAGGAGGTGTCTGGGATGATGGCAGCGGCTCTCGGCCATCCAGCCCTGGTCATCCCCAGCCACTGCAGTCACTGAAGCAGCCATGGCCCCCAGGGCCTCAGTTTTTGCTGTGTCCTGGTTGAGTCTCTGGGCAAATGTACCGTGGCCGTGTGTGTACCCTCTCCGTGTGGTCACTCCGCAGATGCTGGATGAGAACCACCACCTGATCCAGTGCATCCTGGACTACCAGAGCAAGGGCAAGACGGCCGAGTGCGCGCAGTGAGTCTGCAGCCCCAAGTGCGTGGAGGAGGGTGTGTCCCTGCGCCCTTGGGCAGCACCTGCCACCCTGAGAGGTGCAGCCCGGAATGGGAGCCGCTGGGAGTGGAGCGGAGGGGGAGAGCGCGCTGCTGGGCCCGGGCCAGCCACAGCCCGCAGCTCCATAGCTAGTAGGACATGCGCTGGGGCAGCGGTGCCCACGTGGTGCCCCGTGGCCGACGCAGGCCTTCGGGTGTGCCTGGAGGCTGGAGGTGTGGAAGGACCTCGGAGCCATCCCACTCCAGGTACTGCCGGCCTGTGTGTGAGGGGCTTTGGACCCCACCCCCCGGCTTGATGTGTGAGAGTGGCCTGGAACCCAGGTGTGTGTGACCTGTGTGGGCTCCTTGGATTCTCCCCTCCCCCATCTTGCCGTTTCCTTCCTGTGCTGCTCAGGGTGGTCAGCGCCATTGAGTTAGCCTGATGCCTGGCTCAGCGGGAGTAGGGCTCGGTCCGTCCGTCCCCCCTGCCCTCTCCACTGCCACCTGCAGGTTCCACCTCCTACAGCCTGTCCCCAGCCTCCTCTCTCTGAACAGAGTGGTATCTCCTGTCAGGCCCCATCGGAGTGGCTTTCTGGAATTGTCACAGGGCGGGGGCCCGTGGGAACCTGCTGGATCCACTGCCCGCCTGCCCCTTTCTGGGCCACCGTGTGCTGCCATGTGCCTGTTTCCAGCTGGGCCACCCCGCCAGTGCCTGGGTGCTCCTGGGCCCACTGCCATTGGGCTCTGGCTGCGGTCCCTGCCTCACAGACATGCTCCTCACAGGTACCAGCAGATCCTGCACCGGAATCTGGTCTACCTGGCCACCATAGCAGACTCCAACCAGAACATGCAGTCCCTGCTCCCCGCCGTGAGTACCGCCAGCTGGGGAGCCAGGCTCCCCCCTTACCAGCAAGGGTCAGCCTGCCACAGAGCAGGTTCCAAGCGGGTCCCCCTCAAATAGGAAAGTGACTTGCAGGAAGCAGGTCCTCTGAACCTCCCCAGGGGTATGGGGACAGTAACAGGATCCTTCCTGGGATGCAGGGTGAGGGGCAGTGTCCGAGGTCGTTGGGTTTGACTGGCGCTGGAAGCTGTTTAGCAGGCTGAGGTGAGCCCACTAGGAGTGACAGCAGGTGTCTGGACAGACACAGAGGAGAGGGGACTGTTGCTCGCCGTGTGTCCTCTGCTTTTTTCTTGTGGTCCTGGGGTCATCCTAGTGCAGGCACACTGGGAGTCCTGCGCAGTGGGAGCGGCTGTAGCCCGGGCCCTTGCACTGCTGTGATGAAAGGCAGATCTGAAAGGGGCGCTCCAGCGCAGAAGCCTCCAGCGCAGGTGGCAGTATAAATGTTTCATTTCCTGTTTGATTTTTAAAAGTGCATTTTCTTCACATTAAATTTTAACTGTGAAGCAAGATCCTGTGGTTGCAGCCTCGGCCTCCCTGTGCTGAGGAGAGCACAGGCCAGCTGGACCAGGAAGGTGTGAGGACACTGCCACCAGGTGGCTCCCCTTCCAGTGCCCTGAGTTCCTCTAGAAATGCTGGCACTTATGAACACGGAGCGTGAAGCCAGCACTACCTGGCTTCTCAGATCTAATCCTTGCAGAGACCAGCAGATCCTGCGAGACACTTCCTGTATATGGCTGTGGGAGAAAACCCCCAGTGCAAACCTTTGGAGCCATGTAGATGGGGAGTGGAAAGCAAGGGGCTGGGCTCACCTGCACTTTCTTCTTCCCTGCTGTCCTGGGCTCAGAGGCGGGGTTGGAGGCAGATTGTGAGGGGAGGGGAGTAGACATGGGGGCACAGGAAGCAGCATGAACCAGCGGGGCAAAGGCACGAGACCCAGAGAGGATGTGGGTGCCAAGGTACGGCCAGCTGGATCCAAGGGGGATGGGGCGGCCGCAGGGTGGGTGGGCATGGGAAGGCGCTCCCTTCGTCCCAGGAAGGACCCAACTTGTAGCGCCTGAACACGTGTGGGTAAGTGTAGCTCTCACCTGTCTGTTCTGGGTGCTTGCGTCTCCATCTGTTCCGAAATGTTGGAGTGTGACCGCAGCTGGCGGTTCTCCGTGAGCTAACTGTCCTCCCCTGCCCTTCCTGTTGTCCGCAGCCACCAACCCAGAACATGAACCTGGGCCCCGGAGGGCTGAGTCAGGGTGGCTCCAGCCAAGGCCTGCATCCCCAGGGCAGCCTCAGCGACGCCATCAGCACTGGCCTCCCCCCAGCCTCGCTCATGCAAGGCCAGCTTGGCAACGGTGAGTCTGCAGCCCTAAAGAAGCTGGGAGAGGGCTCTGTGACCAAGTCACCAGGCAACTGCAGGTGATGAGCATCCACGGCCAGGCACCTCTTGCCCCCAGGGCTGCGCGCAGTGCGGGGTGGGGAGCTAAAGGCCAGTGAAGCGCAGCCTGCTGTGTTCAGACACTGGCAGGCAGGGCCACTTCCCACATAACCCTTGTGAATCTCTAATAAGAATCGTTCTGTCTTTGGTTGGTAAGTCCCCGTCCTCACGGAGGGCCTCAGCTAAATGCTTAGCCTGTTACTAGTACTAGTACTGTTATCATTATTGCTACTAATTTGAGACAGGGTCTCACCAAGTCACTAAGTTGCCCAGGCTGGGTCCCACTGCGGCCTCTGCGTGGCCTCCGAGAGTGCTGGGATCACAGATGCGTGCAGCACACCTAGCAGATTGGAAACCGCTGAGAGTGGTTTACCACGGGCGTGTGGTTCAGCTGCCATGTCATTAGTGTGTCCACTTACCTTTTCATTCCCCATCTCATCATTTACTTCATGCACAGTGTGCTGATCTCCAGATGACTAAAGGAGACCAGGGCGCCTTCACCCCCGAGGGCGAGCCCTGGCCTCCAGCCCCTCATGGCCCTCCCCACCCCCACAGGTCCAAACCATGTGTCCATGCAGCAGACAGCACAAAGCACGCTTCCTACGACCTCCATGAGCATGTCTGGCAGCGGCCACGGTACTGCCCCTGGCTACAGCCACTCGGGACCTGCCTCGCAGAGCGTCCCCATGCAGGGTCAAGGTGCCATTGGCAGCTACGTGTCTCGGACCAACATCAACATGCAGTCCAACCCAGGTACTGACTCGGCCTCTATGTAGCCCAGGGAGCATCAGGCTGTAAGGAGGTCCCCAAGGGGCTTCCCTCTTAGAGCACTGGAGTAGGAGACATGGCACAGCGTGGTGGCTTCTCCTGAGGCACGGAGGTGCTGTCTCTGGGCTGTTTAGATCTTTAAGGACAGGGTGGCCTGGCCCCAGTCTGAGGGACAGCACTGGTTCATGCATGGGGCAGAGTCATTCCTGGCATGAGATCACCTGGCAGAGCCACAGAAGTAGGATGAAGATCAGTCAACCGCAGGCCCTTGGGTGGGCCTGTCCACAGGGGCCACTGGCCACAGCCTGGAGATGGTGGCACGTGGTAGGTCTCAACTGGATGTTCCCCAAGTAATGAATCCATCAGATTTTAGAGGTTTTTTGGGTTTTTTTTTGTTTTTTGTTTTGTTTTTTTTTTTTGTGGAACCGGGGATTGAACTCAAGCCCTTGTGCTTTGTGCTTGCCAGGGAAGCACATATTCCACTGAGCCATCTCCCCGGCCCCTTAGAGGGTTATTTATTCAAAAGGATGTGAAGTGTCTCCATAATATTTTTCACAATAATTATATGCTAAAACTTTATTTTGGAAGTATTAGTTAGCTCCAATAAAAAATATTATTAAACCTGATTTCACCAGGGTTTTTTGTTTGTTTGGGTTTTTTCACATTTTCAGTATGGATACCAGAAACTCTATGTGCCTTCTGTCCTTTTGCTGTTGAGTAGTGCTGCTCTGGGTGTCTGAGCAGATGACATGGGTAGGCAGGGTGACTCCCCCAGGCCCAGCACTAGAGACAGAAGAACAGGACTGAGTGCCTGTGGGCCCAGGTTGGTGGGAGCTGTGTGGCTGCAGGCCATGCCCCCGAGGCTCTCTCTGGTGCTGTCCCCACATTGGTGTGTGTCAAGTGGGTACAGCCTGTGTCGGTGGAAGTGTGTGTGGAGCCGGGCTGGTGTTCTCACGGGGAACTTGGGAGCATGGTAAAGGATCAGCCTCAGCAGGGAGTCGGTTTGCAGCAGGAGAAGAGATGAGAGAGTGCTCAGGCTGGCCCTGCCCAGCCTCGGGACTCTTGAGGCCTCTGTCCTGTCTCCTAGTTTCCATGATGCACCAGCAGGCGGCTACGTCCCACTACAACTCAGCACAGGGCGGAAGCCAGCACTACCAGGGTCAGTCATCCATCGCCATGATGGGCCAGGGTGGCCAGGGGAGCAGCATGATGGGGCAGCGGCCCATGGCGCCCTACCGGCCACCCCAGCAAGGTGAGGCCTGCATCCGTGCGCCTGCACAGTGATCCGCCTCAGGGCCGTTGCGCATGGACTTCTCCACGTTGAATTGGAGGGTTGTGGGGTCCCCACCTTCCTGTGAACCAGGGTGCTGGAGGCATCTGCGGGTCTCACTGTGAGAGTCCCCGATGGGCACATGAGGAGCGTCTGGTGTCCGGGGCGGGGGGTTGGGGCCATAGTAGGTCTTCCTGGTGCCAAGTGCAGTGTTTCAGGCTGGGCATTGGGAAAGAGGACGCCTGGTTTCTCCGTGGCCGAGTGGATGCTCTCGGGAGGGAAGCCTCCTGGCAGGCCCTGCCGCTGAGCTGAGATGGCCTGGCCGCCTGCGCCTCCTGAGCGTCCTGTCCCCCTCAGGCTCTTCCCAGCAGTACCTGGGCCAGGAGGAGTACTACAGCGAGCAGTACAGCCACAGCCAGGGCGCCTCGGAGCCCATGAGCCAGCAGTACTACCCGGACGGTGAGGACGCCGTGCTGGCGCGCATGAGCCACTCGGCTTGGTGTTCCTTAGGCGTTCGGGCTGTAGCCCCTGATGTTCCTCCCTCAAGCACCCTGAGTCCCCTGTGCTCGTGCACGCTGGGGCTGGCATAGGAGTGGGCTCTGCACAGGGCTTCGGCGTGCTGCGCTCCTCTCCTCGGGGCTCCTCTCTTTCCTGAGAGGCTGGCAGGCCGGGCCAGCCCTGTAGTAGATAGAGGTAAACCTTTCAGCAAGGTGGGCGCAGACTCACAGAAGAGTGCGCAAGAAAGCAGTAGATGCTGCCTGGCCCCGTGGGTCTGCAGCCCTCGCTGTCACTTCTGCAGATTGCTTTCCTTTGTCACTGCTTGTGCATCTTTAGTTGTCCAGGGATTTGTGGAAGCAGGATTTAAAATGGTCTTGAAGGGGCTGGTGAGATGTCTCAGTGGTCTAAAGCACCTACTTAGAACAAGTTTAGCTAAAGCAGAGGGACCGCGGTTCAATCCCCCAGCACCACATGCCAGCCACCCCCCCCCCGTGGGCTGAGCTGGCCACACACACACACACACACACACACACACACACAAATAAATAAATAAAATTTAAAAAAAATAAAATAAAATAAATAAAATGGTCTTGAAGACTGGGCAAGTTCAGGAGACAAGATGAGGCTCCCAACCTGGGCAAAGTAGTACTCCCGAAGGAGAAGGGTCCAAGTTCAAGTCCCACTTGTGCAACTTAGCAAGGCCCTGTCTCAGAACAAGAAATTTAAAAGGGCTGGGATGAAGCTCACTGTGGAAGATTTGGGTCTAATCTCCAGTACAAAAATAAATAATAAAGACGGGGCTCCTGGAGGACACAAGACATTGGCGTTGGTAAGTGTGAATTAGGGGTGCACAGTGGGGCTGCGAGGTAGGCAGATGGCAGAGGCTGGCTGTAGGGCAAGCACGTGTGTCCTGGGGTGTGAGGGCGCCACACAGCAGGAGCCCATGGTGGTCGGCACTTCCTGCCTGGAAACTCCCAGAAGAAGCCAGGCAGGGACACGAAGGAGCAGCTGGTGCTGTCACGAAGCAGGCTGTGAATAGACTTGGTCCTCTCCATGAGCTGTAACTTTGCCTCACATAATTCGGGGACAGGAAGTGACATCTGCATGTGAAAGTGAAGACTGCTTGGAGAGGTTGGGGCATAGTGGCTGGGGGACGGCTCTGCTGCTGTCCTTGCCTGACCTCCCCGCCTGGCCCTGGCTCTGCTGGCTCCACCCAGAGAGGGCAGTGAGAGGCCCGCCAACCTTGGGTCACCTGTTTCTTGCAGGCCACGGTGATTACGCCTACCAGCAGTCATCCTACACGGAGCAGAGCTACGACCGCTCGTTTGAGGAGTCCACACAGCACTACTATGAGGGGGGTAAGGAGCACGGGGGCTACGCACTGCTCCCACGCGCAGCGGCCCACACGCAGTGGTCTAAGGACTCAGTTTTTTCTTTTTTTTTTTTTTAAATGTATTTAGTACAAGGTCTCACTACACAGCTTGGACGCGTAGTGAGTCTCCTGTTTTCAGCTTCCAAAGTGCTGGGATTACTGGCAGGCACCACGACAACCAGCACAACCAGCGTGCTCCCTGGGGGCGGGGCCAGCACTCGGGCCCAAACCCAGCCCTGTGCTCTGCCTAAACAGGCACTTCAGTCTGCGGAGCTGGCTGGCTGGCTCACAGTGGTTCCGACTCCGCATTCTTAGGAGCGAGCACGGCCTCCTCTAACAGATTTTACCGAAGTCGCTGATGGGCAGTAGATGCAGACATGGCAGGTGGTGCAGAGCTCAGCGGAAAAGCTGGAAATGCCAGGCTGTGTGTCAGGTCCGACTTGCCTTGTGGGTGCTGCGTGGGAGGAGCTGAGGAACAGGCCTACCATCTGCTCTGGCTGACCTGCCTGGGGCCCTCCAGACTTCGTCACTCGTGGGCACGGAGGCACCCCAGAGCCCTTCTGAGGCAAGCGGAGAGTGTTTGTGGGTGGTGTGGCTGCTCTGCAGGGGCTGGCAGTTCTTCAAGACTCACGCTGGCCTGGTGAAGTGCGTCTCTGGTGTGGAGACTGTAGCCCTGTGGGAGACCCCGTCGGGTGGGCCTGGCTCCGGGGAGCCGCTCCAAGCCCAAGCCCTGATTTGTGGTACCTGCCTGTTTCTGTGGTGCACATCAGAGACTGGGAACCTCGTGGCACACCCCGGATGTGGGTGCTGAGGGGCTGGTTCCGCAGGTGCCAGCCCCGGCAGGAGGGCGGCCCCTGGCCGTCAGCATGCCAATGACTGTGAGCGCAGCTGCCTCTGGCCAGGCCTGTCGTCGGGCAGTTGGTGGTGGGGAGATGTAAAGGCCATGGAGGGCCCGCGTGACGAGAGACGGCCAGCTGTGAGTGCGCAGTGACGGCCTGTGCGTGCGGCTCCTCTGGCGTTTCCTTATGATGATGTGCAGTTGACACGTTCCTGCTGGCTTTGTACTGCTGCGTGCGTGATTGTGCCGCCTGATGAGGCTGTCCTGCGCCCAGACGTACAGAGTGTGGTCCTGCTGCAAACGGGGCTGGAAGCCTGCACAGCAGAACTGGGTGTCCAAAGGCTGAGGGCCCTAGTACCTTCCTGTGCACCATACTCGCTCGCTTTTCAGCACTCTGCACCTTGCAGAAAGGGGAGTGCCCAGCTAAGCACTAACTCCCTGTCCCACTCCCCAGCCCCAGCACCCACCATTCTGCTCTTCTCTGGGGACACCTGTGAGTGGGACCAGTGTCCTCTTGGGACTTGGTTGTCTCACTCCACCTAAGGTCCTCGGTTTACTGTGCTGTCCCAGGTGTCAAAAATTTCTTCTTCAACACTGGCTGTGGATAGAGCACACTGCTCAGCTGCTCGTCCGTCCACAAAGCTGTGGGTTGCTTCTGTGCTTCAGCTGTCGTAGCCCAAGCTTCGCTGCTCATGGCTGTGCACATGTCTTTGTGACCTCAGATACTTGGGGTCACGGGGTCACGCGCTAAGCCTGCTCGACGATTCAGGGAGCTGCCGCACTGTGCCATGCAGCAAGTCTGATTTTGGCTGCTGACCACTGCTCTGGCCACGGCTTGGCGCACCTTGTGCTCCCACTGATATGCCCACACCCCTTGTCCTGCCCATGGGGTGCTTCACTGAGGGCCCCGCCTGTCCCAGAAGTAAGCACAGTAACCTGCCATCACTCTGGCTGAGTTAGGAACCTGTGGCTATATAAAATACGGAATTGGGAAGGAAACACCCAAGGGGTCTGGAAGTGCAGTGGCGTACAGGCACCTTGACACGCCTGTCGTCCTACGTCTGCTTGGCTTGAGATCAGGAGCTAGCTCAGGCGGTGTTTCCCTTCCTCTCGCCGCCGTGCCGCAGTGGTCTGCCCTGCTCCCCAGTCTTCCTGCTGGTTCTCACCAGAGTGGGATGCAGCTGTGATTGCCTGCAGAAGTGGGAGGACAAACCGGGCCTGCACAGCCAGCACAGCTCTGCTGCACTGAACCTTTGGCTTACTTTGGTTTTCATGACAGGAAACAGTCACCTGTGCCCGCATCGGAACACCCCCATGGCGTCTCCCTCAGGGCTCCTCTTGGCCGGAAGACCATTCGTGGAGCCGGCTCCAGTGGCAGGGCTGGCCCACTCTAAATGGCCAGCCAGCAAGCTTGTTTGGGCAATTCCATAAAGAGCTGTATCTGTGAAAGGCTTTTGCAGTTGAGCTCACAAGTCCCAGCCTGCTGGGAAGAAATAAACTACCTCAAGTATATGTGTTTATCAGAACATCACGTTGCATATCAGAAATATATACTATCATTGTCAGTTATACCCTAATAGAGCTAGGAAAAAAGTAAAAACATAAATAACAAGTGTTTTCAAAAAGAAAAACCTCCCAGGGGCTGCTTGCAAGGGCATCCGGAGCTTATTTGTACAACAGCCCAGATCCCCAGTACTGGGAATTGTTCAAACCGAGCCCAGCTCTGAACCAGGTGCCTCTTCCCTTCCTGCCCCGCAGGCGTCAGGGCCCAGCCTCTGATGAGCTGTCCTGAGCGCCCCTGTCCCAGGCCGGCCCTGCTCTGCGTGGCCTGGCATGTGCCGCTCAACATGTGCACCCCATGTTTTTGTACTTCCATTTTGAGTTACATATTCTCGCCTTCCATAATTGATGAGTCTGCTAAAAAATTTAGTAACCCTCTGACAAGTGGCAGATGGCTCGGTTTCCTTCTGGAAGTATTTTGTCTTGTCATTTGGTTAATTAGACCCCAGAACAGGAAACCCACATGTGTGTGGGACACAGGCCTGTTGCCTGGTGTGCGTCACAAGGTCTTCTGTTGAGTGAGAGGGCTGGGAGTGCCGTGTTTGTTCTGGGAGGACCAGGGGAGCCAGGCAGGAGCGTGGGCAATGTCCAGGTATGCGTGGAGCTTGTGGCAGTGCATGGGGTGGAAAAGGCAGGTCCACATCCGGGACAGTGAGCTTGTAGCCATACGGCCTAGAGCCCGGGCCCCTTGGAGGCTGAGCTGCCAAAGCCAGTGCAAACCAGCTGACGTTGCCTTCAGTGTGAAACCGGAGGAGATCGGGCTGCACACGTGCGTTCAGATGTGCCCACACATACCACGGGGAGACACCCAAGAAACCAAGCAAAATGGTGACAGCTGGGCGAGGGGAGGGCCTGGCACAGCCGCGATGGACTGGCCTCTTTGTCTGTCACAGGAGTTCATTTTTACACTCGTGAACTATGAGAATTTATTGGTCTATTCAGAAGTTAAGGTTAAGAGTATTAGATATTGGGGCTGGAGAGATGGCTCAGTGGTCTAAAGCACCTACTTGGAACAAGCTTGGCAAAAGCACAGGGACCGCGGTTCAATCCCCCAGCACCACATGCCAGCCAGCCCTGCCCCCTGGTGGGCTGAGCTGGCCGCACACTCTCTCTCTCTCTCTCTCTCTCTCTCTCTCTCTCTCTCTCTCTCTAATAAATAAAAATTAAAAAAAAATAAAATTTTTTTAAAAAAGAGTATTAGATATTAAGTCAGGTATGATGATGCATGCCCATAACCCTGGCACTGTGACAAGCTGAGGGAGAATTGTAGGTTTGTGACCAGCCTGGGCCACTTGGCAATTCAGAGAGACTGTGTCTTAAAATTGAGAGGGAGAACAGGGAAGGGCAGAGGGACAGACAGACCATACGTAGCTCAGTGCAGAGGCCCTGACTTCAGGCCTCAGTAGGACCTCACTTCACAGCTGTCCGTACCATCTATACCTCCTGGAGACCTGTGTCCCTGGGGTGCTGCCTTGGACATTGCTAAGGACTTCGCCAAAAGCAAGTGACACTTCTTAGATGGTGGATAGTGGGAAAGATTAAATTCCTCTGGGAGGAATTCACCCTCGTTACTCTGTACCTGCAGGCCGAATTTCCCCACGCTCTCCGTGGTGCTGCTGTTTTCGTGGTGCATTGCTAGGACCCGGTTTAGAACAGGGAAGTCCTTTGCCAGAGCAGCGAAGTAGGACAGCGGGCTTTTGTCCCCTGAGGCCCCCGTGCCCCTCCCCAGGGCCCGAGCAGTGAGCAGAGCCTGAAGAGTGGTACGTGTGTGCGGGAGCCGGCCCCGCCTGGGATGGGCCCGCAGATGCAGGGCCCTGCAGCAGGCGCTTGGGCAGTGGGGCGAGGCTCGAGGCCCTTGGCTGGCAGGCCGGGACACGGGCCTCGGCCCAACACTTGTCAGAGCATCAGGGTGTCTTGAACGCTGTGGGCGCTGTGGGGAGCCGTGTCCCAACCCGACGGGTGTCCTGTTGGCCGTAACCATTCACAGCCACTCCCTGCTGGTGTTGTGGTGTGTCAGGTGCCTTAGTTGCCTTTCTCATTATTGAGACAAAATAGCTGTGGCACAGAGTTAGAGGAGAAGTCTGCTCGGCTCACAGTTCAGAGGTTTCTTGTCATAGCTGGCTGGCTCCAGGGGCTCTGCAGAGGAGAAATAGCCTTCCATGGTGAGCAGAAGGCAGCGAGGCAGCAGGCCGCAAGCGACAAGCAGCCACCTCTTTCTGTCCCTTTTATCTTGTCCAGGCCACGTTGGGGAGCAATCACACCCAGGTGGGTCCGCCTTAGTCCTGGTAGCACACACTCTAGATAAGCACCCTCCGGAAGGCCCCACCTGTGACCACATGAGGCTTTGGGGGGACATCTAGACAAAGCCACAGCATTGGGCAGGGAGAAGGCAGTGGCCGAGTGACAGGATGTGAGTGTCCAGCTCTCAGGACATGAGCAGCAGAGCAGCACACTACGCACTGTAATCCCAGCTATAATCCTAGCACTCGAGACAAGAAGAAAGAGCAAAAATTTGGGGCATCTAAACTACATAATGAGAGCCTATCTTAGAAAACAGGAAAGAAGGGCCGATGAGATAGCCCAGCGGACTAAGCGCCTGCTTTGGCAAGCACAGGGACCTGGGTTCAATCCTTGGTCCTGCATGCTGCGCTGGCCCCACCCCAGGGGCACACTGAGCTGGCAGTTTGAGTCCGGGCATGGTAATGCACTCCTGTAATCCCAGTGCTGGGGAGGCAGAAAACAGGTCGATCACTAGAGTCTGAACCAGTTAGTGAGATCCTGTACCAAATACATAAATGAAAAAAGGGGTCGGGGAGATGGCTCAGTGGATTAAGCGCTTCCCTGGCAAGCACAAGGGCCTGAGTTCAATCCCTGGTTCCACAAAAAAAATAAAAATAAATGAAAAAACAAAAGTAAAGAAAATAGGAAAGAGAGACAGAGACACACTAACTCAATAAATTGACTGGCCTGAGCTCAAACTTGAGATCCTCCTGCCTCAGCCTCTGGAGCGCTGGGATTATAGGCTTGCACCATCACTCCTGGCTTCATTTGTTTGTGGGTTTCTTTTGTTGTTGTTTTTTGGGTTTTTTTTTTTGTGGAACCAGGGATTGAACACAGGCCCTTGCGCTTGCCAGGGAAGCCCTTATTCCACTGAGCCGTCTCGCCGGCCCTTCATCTGTATTTTTATAAAATTGAATTATGGAGAAGAAACCTGCTGCTGCTACTGAGGCAGCCGCTGTAGTCCTGCTTGGCTGCTTATCCACTCTCGCCGGCGGGCCGGGCCTGAGCCGCGTCTCCTCTCTCTCTCCACAGGGAACCCCCAGTACAGCCAGCAGCAGGCCGGGTACCAGCAGGGTGCGGCCCAGCAGCAGACATACCCCCAGCAGCAGTACCCGAGCCAGCAGAGCTACCCCGGACAGCAGCAAGGCTACGGTGAGAGAGAGGGCCCGCCTGCGCACTCCCAGGCGCGCAGCGTGCATCCTCCGCAGGTGGGGCTGGGAAATCCGCGTCTGGGGCAGGCTGTAGGGCAGCGTCCAGAGCGGTTGTGCACCCCCTTCCCCTGCGACAGTGTCACGCGTTCCTGGAGTACAGCTGTCACAACTAAGAAGCCACGTGGCTGCGTTGCCGAGACTGAGCTCCACGCTTCATTCGGAGCTTGCCAGTTTTCCCCTGGTGTCCTTCTCTGTCCCTGAGCCCCGTCCAGGATCCCATCTGGCTGCCTCCATGGGACTCTCTTGCCTGCGAGTGTTGCAGACCTCCTGTCTCGTGGCCTTGCTGGTGGGGTGGTTGGGTCAGGCACTGTGTACAGTGCCCTTCGGTGGGGTTTGTCTGATGTTTTTCTCCAGCCGGGACTAGGTCCCTGATGTGGCCAAAGGTGTGGGGGAGTTCCCGACCCGCCAGGTAGGTGCCATTGTCATCAGCCTGAGTCCCCATGGCCCTTGGGGTGCAGATTCCCCGTTGCCTTGTGTGCAGTCACAGATGTGCTTTTTACATGTGGGGCTGTAGTTTGTTAAGCTAACGGGCCCTAGCCTGGGCCCCTGGGAGCTCGTCTCCTCAAACCGGCTCCTGTGTCCTTCTCGTGTTTTTGGTTTTCTAGCACCTCTGTATTTTCTGTGCCACAGTGTTTTCTTGCCCCAGCCCTGAGAGAAGCTGCTGTTTTTATTGGAAGCAGCAGTCAGCCCTGGGATCAGGTGAACATAGGCGTCTTCTGCACCTGGTTTTGTGGCCCATTCACGCGAGGCCACACCCGGGCGGCTCAGCTCAGGCGCAGCGTGACAGATGCTCAGTGTCCATCAGCACCTGCCCACCCTGCGAGGATCAATGCTGACCTAGCTGCCAAGTCTGCCATGGGCACTGCCATGGGCACTGGGGTCCTGGGATAGCAGGAAGGGCAGAGGGCCAGGGCCCAGCTGCAGTGGAAACACAGCAGGACTGTGGCCCGCCAGCTTGGTCCTAGCCCCTCCTGGCCCTCCTCCTAGGACCTCAAGCTCTAGAAAGGGCCGTGGCCAGCCCTCGCCCTCAGGAGGAGGCTCTAGCAGTTCCCGTGCTCCATGTTCTGGGAGGCAGGGCCAGTGTGGGCTCTTGCACGATAGCCGCAGCAGGGCTACTTCCTCCTGCCCCCCAAGTGTCGCCCCGCCCCAGTGGGAGCTGGGTGGGGAGCGCACGGCTGGGAGGCCACCCTCAGCTGGAGATCCTGACAGTCCCAGAGGCACGCAGGTGAGTGGTACACACTGGAATCGTGGTCCTCAGAGGCCCCGGGCAGGGTAGTTGCCTTGAGTTCAAGGCCGGCCTGAACTATATGGCAAGATACGTTGTACCGAAACATCTTATTTTATTTTTATTTTTTGGCGGAACCAGGAATTGAACTCAGGCCCTTACGCATGCCAGGCAAGTGCTTATTCCATTGAGCTATCTCCCCTGCCCCTGAAACGTCTTATTTTAAAGAAAACAAAAATGCATTCATCAGCCGTGCAGTCTCGACCAGAGCTAGCCCCGTTCTTTCTGTAAACCGCAGGCCCACTGCCTCCTCTTTTGTGTCATCCTTGACTGAGGATACGAGCCTGGTCCTTGGGTCTCAGTCTTGGCAGTGTCTGAGAATCACCTGAGCAGCTTTTGAAAAATTAGGAGCTGCAGTCAGCTCCTATCAGACGGCCCCACGTGTGGGGAGGGAGAAACCACGGTTCCGGACCACCCAGCTTGGGCTGTGGAGGTAGCTCAGCAGTCTCAGCGCTTGCCATGCATGGCGCATGCCGTATCCAGTGCTGGGGAGACAGGTGGGAGGCCCGTCTACACTGTCTAGTGCAACCCTGTACTAAACACATAAAGATAAATGGAAGATTTAAAAAAAAAGACTGCTCAGCTTTACAGTGTGCCGGTAGCATTTACAATATCACTTGGGGCCGGGGGCTGGCTCAGGAGAGTAAACACCTGCCTGGCAAGCACAAGGCCTGAGTTCAATCCCCAGTTCCGCCAAAAAAAAAAAAAAATATGTGTCTATCTTACTTGGGTGTGACTTAATGACAGAGTACTTGCCTCCTGTGCACAGGGCTGTGGGTTCTAGCCCTGGTCCTGGAAAAAATAATAAGCTGACTTGGCCTTTACTGATTCTTTCTAATACCTTCAGCTTAGCTTTCGCAGAAGTTTCCCCCGTGTGCCTGGGGTATGTCAGGTGCATGTAAGGGGACCAGCAGTGACTGCGGCAGGCCGCTGCCAGCAAGCAGCAGGCCAGTTGTGTTGGGGAGAGGCTGCGGCCACCCACAGGCGAGAGCACGGTCTGGCCCTTGCAGGACTGGTACTGTGCGGCTTGCCTGCACAGCTCCCGGCCACGAGCATAGGCACGTGGTGGTGTCCTCACGGCTCTGGCCTGGCTGTTTCCACAGGGCCTGCCCAGGGAGCCCCCTCGCAGTACTCCAGCTACCAGCAAGGACAAGGCCAACAGTACGGAAGCTACAGAGCCTCGCAGACGGGACCCTCGGCCCAGCAGCAGCGCCCATACGGCTATGAGCAGGCAAGCTTTCTGGGTGTTCCCAGACGTGCCCATCTGCTGTGTGTGTCAAGACGAAGTGAAGATCCCTCTTACAGTCATGAGGAGTAATGGAGTACAGCTAACTGGCATCAGGGCCCCTTCCAGAGTGTTAATTCTCTGAGCCTATAAGGTTTTTAAAAATTACCTCTGCATATATACTCACCTCAGTCCGGCAGATGGCTTTCTATGTCCCAGACTTACGCTAGGTTCACATGGGGGATTCTTGGCATGAGTCATTCTGCAAATATTGTCTGTGTGCCTAGCACACTGTGGGTCTCTGCTGGGCTGTGGGCTGTGGGCTGTGGTGGTGACCTGGCCCCTGAGTGGTTAGGCTAGGTGTCTCGGTGAGGAAGAAATCGCTCGCCTGATGAAGCCAGAGTCTCCTGAGGGCTGGGCATCAAGTAGGAGCTCAGACTGCCAGGCTGGGAAGCAGGACAGCAAGCGACACTCCAGGGCCAGCAGTTAGAAGAAGAAGCGACGGGGGCATGAGGATGACACAGTGGGGCCGGGGGTGGCACCTGGTCTGACCAGTAGTTCTGGGAAGCTGTGCCGTGGTGGCAGTCCAGCAGGTCCTGATGGAAACCAATGAATTGAGTTTTTGGTATACAGAAGAGTGAGGAAGCCTGTGGCCGGAGCAGGCGTGCAGCAGGAGACAGCAGGGACTGGTGAGAGGGCATGGGCCTCAGGGTCTCTCCTGGAGTTGCTCTCTGGCTCTGAGCAGGACATGGGCCCTGGGGGCAGATGTCTTCATACCAGGAGCCCTGAGGAGATGAGAGGGAGCTGTACTTAGGGAGGGATCTGCCAGGGTCCTGAGGTGGGAGCAGATTTGTCAGAAGAGCCGGAAGGAAGCCTGGGAGGGAGTGGTGTGAGCGGTGGGACCTCTTGGAGGTTGGCCAGAAGTCTCCTTCAGAGCAGTTCAGCAAGAGGTGACCACCCCAGGGTCACTGTGTGCCAGGCAGAAGATGTTAAGGGGGCTCACAGAGCTCATTGTACTGAAATGGCTGCTTGCCTCAGGTGGCCAAGCAATCAGGGTTTCTCAGCCTGCTTTTAAAGGACAAGCCAGTGCCAGTTCTGCCCTCTATCCAGGCAGGGTCACTAGAGGAGCAAGCTAAATAGGTCAGTGGTGCCCCCTTGCAAGCGTACTGGCCACAGGGCTGTGGTGCCAGTGTGTCTGGAGTTGGCCCGCTGGGTGGGCATCGGGTGTGTCACCTGCCCCAAAGCAGTGCGCAGAACCCAGGGGGCACAGTCTGCAGCTGGCCCCAAATGCAGTCCCTAGCATGATTTTAGTGAGGTAAGTCTCCTTCCAAGAGTACAGAAACAATGCATTCGGAATGTAGAAAGTGACCCGTGAAGGTTCTGGCCGAATGACAAATCGGAGGACACCAGTTTATGCTTACCTCTAAACAAGACGTGGCAACTCCAGTTATGAGTAGTCTGATGCGGTCTTGACAGGGTTCAGGTGTCGCTGTGTGCCCTGGGTCTCTGCTCAACGTCCGTGGGGCTGGTCAGACCCACCCCTGCCCAGCTGGGGGAGCCACAGAAGCTCTTCTGGGGCATCTCGGCTGCCCAAACCGCAGCAGCCCCTGCGCCTGAGCAGTCCTCAGATGTGCTGACAGATCCGTGCCAGTCTGCAGGAGCATGTCGCCCCGTAGGCCGGTTGTTGAATTATTAAGGCCTGTTCAGACTTAATTCAAGGGAGACAGGGCGGTGAGCTGAGTGACCGTGACCTGGTCTCCAACAGTCCTGTGGGCAGCTCTTCTTCCTGGCTCGGGCACCCACTCCTGCAGCCATGCTGGATGCTGCCTCGGCTCTCTGCTTCCGGCTCTCAATTGACAAATCCTGTTACCCTGGTCACCCCAGTCCCATCTCCTACTGGAGCGTGGGAGGAATGCGGGGAGGAGCCTGTATGGCCCTGCTGCCCCCCAGTCAGCAGCCCTTGCTGCCTGGGGGACGGAGCCCTCCGACTCCTTAGCGATATTGGCCGGAGGCGTGGGAGTGTGGTGCGCCGCCTCACGCTCGCCAGCCCGCCTGCGCAGCCCCTCCTCCCACTGCCTTCGCTGCCTGTCGGCTAGGAGCGGCCGCTCAGGACTGGAGAGGGTAATCTGTGTCTTGGTCTCTTTCAGGGCCAGTATGGAAATTACCAGCAGTGAGGGGCAAGCATTCTTGTTGGAGCCCTTGTGGCAGCGAGTCCGCCTGTGGACGGATGGGCCAGTGACATTGAGCGGAATTGGCCGCGTCGGTTCTCCTTTGCCCTGTGCCACGTCTGCGTGTGAAGCGTGCTCATTTCATGCTGGGTATGACGTTGAGCGTGCGTTGCTGGCGCGAGGCAGCGCTGCGACGGTGTGACATACTTGGTGCTGTACATAGTATTATATGTCAATACAACGGAGAGGTTGTCCCTTCTTTGTCCCCTGCCCCCTTTCGATGTCCTAGCTAGCTTGGGGGTCATCTTGTTACCAGTGTTCTGTGTCCAGAAATGGGACATGTCTAAACGGCTCCATAACCCATGTGTCCACGTCAACAGACCTGGGTCTTCTCCCTCTCCTCATGCCAGGGTCACACTGGGTTGTAAATGTTTCTGTGACTGGCTGCCCACCGGATGGATGCCTGCAGCCCTGGGTGGCACCTCGGCGGTGCTGCACAGGGGCTGGGACGCGGCCTGTGTTTTGGGCCAGTTTCTGTTACGCCATAAGAAGGATGAACATGCTTCCCCCGGAGAGGCTGGAGCCACTCTCCTGAGCTTGCCCCTTGCTTGTGCTCTGGCTAACCCCGTTGATCCAAAAAGGTGTACGTGTTTGTATTGCAAAATGAAGAGGGATCAGTGAAGGTATTGCAAGTAAATAGGAGTCCGTGAGGGCAGTGCGTGACCAGCCCAGTGGTGGGGCCCTGTGACGCGCACCTCAGTGGGCCGCCTGTGTCACTGGAAGCCCTGCGAGGCTCGCCACCGGGGTCGGCCTGACCCGGGGTGTGGCGTGGCCGAAGACTTGGGCAGCTCTCCGCCAGCCGGGCTGCAGGGGCTGTGCTGTCTCTGGCCTGTGATGATCTGACATCATTTTTAGGGTTCGAATATTTAATATACCCAATCCTAAACAGAGGTGACTTAGAGTATTGATACCAAATTTTCCAAACAGTTGGCAAGTTTTTTATTTCATATTATTTCTTCTAGGACCTACTTGTTCAGATCTCCAAGCAAGTGTCCCTTTTCTTTTAGGGATGTCTGAAATCATATCCTATTTTTAAAAATTATTCCAGTAACTTTACTGTATTCATTTGAATGAAAACTAAAGGTTTTACATTGTAAAATTTGAGTGGTTTTTACACCCCTTAGACGCTCTGTGCAGCACACTTGGAAAGCAGCCGAATGAAAACCCGTGTCTCCACTGACACATAGTGTGGGCATTTGATCAGCTTTGAATAATAAAACCATATTTACTTTTGACTCCTTTAAAAAAAATAAAAAAAAAAACCCTTCAGATAAATGCTGTTGTATTTCTGAGAACTACCAGGAAAGTACAAAATACATTCAATGCTTGATACATCAGGTCTGCTGAAGATGTTTTTCTTTAATTGATAATTGCAATGTTTTAAAAATTAAAAGTGACTTTTATTCAGAATTGAGTGCTTTATATTTTGTGGGAGTTTTGTTTTGTTTGCTTGAATGCATCTGAGAGACCATGCTGGGAAATCAGGTCCCACTCTCGCTCCGAGGAAGGCCAGGCTCGGTGCAGGCAGGCCGTGCCGGCCGCCAGTCCTGTCTGAGCGAGTTCTCCCCGCTCCCGTGGGGTCGATGCCAGCGGACGAGGCAGAGCAGTTCCTGCTTTCTGTGCAGTGTCTAAAAAGCCCTCCACGCTGATACGGGCTTGAAAAATATACATGCGCATAGCTCTTACCCTAAACACAGCAGAGCTACTAGCAGTGTCATTTAGGAAGTCACCCCAGTTTTGTTCTTTTCCTGTTTTTATAGAGCTAATTTGGAAACTCAGTTGCGAACTAAAAATGCCCATTGCAAGTGTTAAATAAACATTTGACATAACTGTGAAGGTACTCTTTACTCCTTGCCAATCTGGGAATATGCCTTGTGTGTGTGTGTGTGTGTGTGTGAGAGAGAGAGAGAGTGTGTGTGTATGTGTGTTAAGTGCTGTATTAATGCTTTTTGAAAGAAAAAGGACACTTAAACTTATCACCCCAAAACTTCCATCTGGAATGTCTTACATTAAGAATTTCTTGAATGTTGTGTACATATTTTTAAAAGCACTTTGTGAAATAGTTTGTACATTTATTTCCTAATTTATACATGATTTTTGGTGTTAATATATTTAATAACAGAATGTTTATTTAATGTTTTGTCCACTTCTGTGTAATTTTGTGGAGGAAAGTGATGCCAGCGATTCTTTTCCATTGGCTGTATCATATCTTCGCTTCTGTGATACCGATGTTTGGAAGGCTTAGGCAGCGCTCAGCGCTCACGCAGCGTGGTGGTGCTTCCTTTTTAATGACTGCATGCTGAAGGCCAGAAGAGACGCAGATGCGTGGCCCGCCGCCCTCCTTCCTGCGGTCTCCTGACCCCCAGGCGGGCAGCGCTGACTGCGGGGCGCCCACGCGCGCAGGAGCGGAGTCGGCGCCCCGCGTGGCTCCAGGGCCAGAGCCTGCGCCCGGCCGGCCTGCGCGGGG
>NW_004524770.1:1939846-1967141 GCF_000260255.1 Octodon degus | reverse complement strand
TGCGCCCGGCTGGTGTGTCTCCCCTGCGGAGCGGCCGGCCCGGCTCTTCCGCCTCGCCGCGGGCTCGGGCCGCGCGGATCTTCCGCGAGGACGGAGGGACGCACCTCGGCGCTGTCGGTGGACAGTGCGGCCTTTGGGCGGGGAGGTCTGAGCCCCACCACGCGCACGTTCGTCCCGGTGAAGGGCGCTCCCCGACACGAGGCGCCGGCCGCACGGCGGCCCGCACCCCGGCCCCCGCCTCGGGAGGTTGAGGCAGGGTGGTCCCGAGTTCGAGTCCAGCTCGGGCCATGTGGCGAGCCGCTGTTTTTCTAAGAACCACGGAAGTGGAGCTGCGGCGCAGTGCGGAGCCCGCGCGCGCCCAGGCGCCCGTCGGAGGCGCGGGGACGAGCGAGGCCGGGACTCGTGCCCCGGCGGGCAGTCGGGGCTTGCCCGCCCGGCGCGGACGCTTGGCCGGAGGACGCTGCGGCGCGGAGAGCGACCGCCCCCGGACTCAGCTCCCCGTTAGCGACCGATGGGGGACAGACCGGCAGGGAGCCGCGGCCGCGGCCCAGGCGTGCGGGCCTCCGGCCTGGAGCAAGCGGCCCCGCGCCCGGGGGCGCAGTAGACGGAGACGCGTTGCCGTGAGCCATGCGCTTAAGCCTGTGCAGACGCCGCAAAGGGGCTCCTGGCAGTGCTGTCGGTGGCCTCGCCGCCCGCGGCCGCTTGCTTGCCTGGCCCCGCGGACCTCGCCGCGGCTAGCGCGCCCCCGCTGGCAGGCTGCGGAGCCTGGTCTGCTGGCACCCGGTCCGTGCCCAGCACGTGGCTGCTGCGGGGCAGGGCGGGCCGCCGGCCGTGTGATGGTGGGACTCCGCGTCCCCGCTGCTCCAGCTCCGCAGGCCGCGGTGAGGCCGGGGGCCGGCCAACTGAGCCTTCGGGGCTTATTTCGTGTCGGTTACGTGTGACAGCCCCCTGTGGCTGGCGATCACACAATGCGAGAATAGCCTCGTCAGGAGAATAAAGGCCATGAAACAGTAGTGGAGAACAGTGCCGAGTTCGTCGCGTGCCAGGGGAGAGCCGGGTTTTGCAGTGCGCCCCCGCACCGATCGGGAGGGCAGAAAGGAGGAAGCACGCCCGGGGAGGTCGGCGCCTGGGCGGCCTTGCGGTGGATCGCCCGCTCTCCACGGCGTGGGCTGGGGAGGCCTGCGCTCCGCCTGTCCGGGACGCATGCCACGTGCCCTCAGGCGGCGCTGCTGAGTGCTGCTGTGGAGCTGTGAGGCCTTTTCCCTTTACCACCTATTCTCACACTCCGCCCCCGTCCTCCAACAGCTCTGCGACCTGCTAAGTCACCCACTCCTTTGCCTCCTTCTCATTGAAGCCTTCACTTTTTTTTGTTTTGTTTTGTTTTGTTTTGTTTTGTACTAAGGATTGAACTTGGAACCTTGCACTCGCCAGGCAGGCACTTATGCCACTAAACTATATCCCTGGCCCCCGTATTTACTTTTTTCATAAGAGTTTTTGTAAGAACTAAGTGACTTAATGCCTGAAAAACACTTAAAATGATATTTTGGGAGTAGGGAGGTAGAGGGCTTGAATGTTTATTAAGTTTATGTCTAGGTGTTTTTTGTGTTTAGTATGCCTGTGAGTGAAATCAGTTTCTTTTAATTTCTAATTGTTTGCTGCCAGTATATAAGAATACAGTCAGAGCTGGTGAGATAGCTCAGGGGTCTAAAGCCACCTGCTTAGGCCAACGCAAGGACCGCAGTTCGATCCCTGGCACCACATACTGCACTGAGGCAGCCACAAAAAAGAATACAATTGATTTAAAAAATTTTACTTTGTAACCTGCAACCTTGTCCAATTTATTCTGATTGTTGCTGTAGATTTCCCTGGGGTCTGCTGTGGAATCCTTTATCTTCTCTGCAGATAGGGACGCTGTTCTTCCTCCCTTTTCCTTTCCATTATTGCAGTGTCTAAAAGGACCAGATTGCATACAAGTGCTGAACATGGGCACCACAGCCTTTCTCTAAGTGTGGGGCAACGCTCTGACTCTGTCCAGTGTGGTGTGAGCCGTGGGCCCTAGCGCACACCCTTTACCAGGGTGTCAGGGTCCCTCTTCCCGTTGCTAATGCGCTTTATTTTCCCTGTGTCCTGTGTGGTCACAGGGTCATTTGGTGCGGTTCGGGTTTCTGGCTGCTTCTGACTGCTGCAGTAGCTGGGCATCCCTAGGATGTCTGCAGGGCTTGGCGTCGAATCCTGGCTGTGCGCTGGGTTTGGTCGAGCGATATTTGTCAGAGGACTTTGGTGTCTGCAGTCGTGAAGAATACATGTCTGTAGGCTGTAGTTTTTGTGAAGTCAGGTTTATGGTGGGGTTACAGTGGCCTTAAAAGTTGAATTGGATAGTGATGTTACCCATTTTCTTAAAAAGTATAACAGTGCTTTTTAAAGATATTTGATAGAATTTACCAAGAAAACAAACTGAGTCTGGAATTTTGTTTTGAGAATGTTCTTTTCTAGCAAATCCAATTTTGTTAGTAGATACTAGGTTGTTGGTTTATTCTTTTTGGGGCTGTCTTTTTGGTTTTCTGAGACAGGGTCTCTTTATGTTGTTCAGATTGGCCTTGAACTCACTATGTAGTCCCAGCTGGCCTCAAACTCATGGGAATCCTCCTGCATCAGTCTCCCAAGTGCTGGATTATCGCCATGTGCCTCCATGCCAGCCAGTTGGCTTTTCTTGAGTTTATTTGACTAATCGCATCTTTAAAGGTGTGTGTCCATTTCATATAAATTGTTTATATGAAAATTGTAAATAAAGAGCAAAATTGTAAATAAAGAGCAAAATAAGGAACAGCAGGGAGCAGAGCACTTTCTCACATGAGAAGGGCATGAAAAGATGGAGGGAGGGGGACAGAAGAGGATGGAGGGGAGGGAGGGTGAGAGGAGGGGCCAGGTGCGCAGCTCACTCGCCCGCCCCCGCAGCCGGCGTAAGCGCTGTGTGCTGCACATGCTCACTGATAAAAATGTTTAGAGCGTGTTGAGTTTGTAAGAGCACAGCATAAGAGGAATATGCAAATGGCTCTGCCACTTCTCAGCAGCTGTAAAGCCAAAACTTTGTGCAGCCTGGAGCAGGGAGCAGCGCGGTCGGGTAGAGGAGTGTGCCTGTGTGCAGGATCGGGGCTTAGGTTGAGGCCTGGCAGGGGCGAGGAGGAAGTGGAGCCGGGGTGCCAAGGCTGGGGGAGAGCCTGGGAGTGGTGTCTACCGAGTTGGACCCTGGGCTTTGGCGGGAGTTGCTCTGCCTGAGTGCAGAGGGGTCCAGCTGCCCCTGCGTGTAAATGTGCATGTGCTTCCAGCCCTGGCCGCCAGCCACGCTGGGAACAGGCCCTCCTGCACAGCCACAGGCAGGCCCAGCAGTGAGATTCAGATTCCAAGCGCCACTCTCTGCTACGAGGAGTCTGGCTCTGGGTGGGTGCGGGGAACTCCCGACAGGGCAGGGCGGGGCGTGAGGTCTCAGGCACCTGCTCCAGAAGTGGGAAGAAGGTGCTCAGATTGCTGGCCAGATGAGGAACACTCTGACCCTGAGTAAATGACAGTGAGGGTGCAGTCCACAGCCGCCCTGGAACACACGAGTGCATGGGGTGGTTTAGGGAGGAGCAGGAGAAACAGCGCTCGCTCACGGTTCCTTTTGTTACTTTTTGTCTTTCTGGCACAGGGTTTCCACTGTGTAGTTCAGAATGACCTTGGACTCACTTTGTAGCGCAGGCTGGCCTCACAGCAGCCTCCTGCCTCGTCCTCCTGAGAGCTGGGATTACAGGTGTGTGCCACCACACCCAGCCGCACACAGATTCCTATGCCTCCCTTCCAGATATCTTACTACAAGATGCCAGGCCGCCCCCGGGCCAGCACTCAGACCACATCTCAGGGACAGCCCGTCTGCTGGAGGTGGCAGGACGGCAGCACAACTTGTCTGGATGGAGCCCTGGGTCAGGCCAGAATGGAGGTGTCCCATAGACAGCTGCCCCGTAGCCCCCCAGGTGTCAGGGTGCTGGGTCAGGGAGTGTCGGAGCGGTGTTCCTGTGAGGGAGACAGAAGAAGCCCATGATCGGCCGTGGGCTCGGACGCTCTGGGACCGTGGCTGCACATGGGCGGTCAGAGGAAGCCTGGTGGCTCGGGCTGCTGTGCGGGGCCTTTTCAGTAGGGGGCCCTCGCCCTGGAGGACAGGGCGTGTCCGGCGGCAGTGTTCAGCATGCTTTTCTTCCGCCATCTCAGAGACTGTGCATGCTTCCTGCTGCAAGCAGCACTGTGGGACGCTGTGGAACAGCAAGGAGATGACAGCATTCCCTCCCGAGAGAGCCAAGGGTGTGCACAGAGGGTGGCACCCAGCAGAGACTGCTGGGAATGCAGACCCTGTCCTCTCCTGTGTGTTCACCTGTACTGACTGTGGCGATTTTCTAAATGGTACATAAGATGTGTAGCCTCCTGCTGTACGTACATGGCCTGCTGAGAAATGGGGAGCGCTGCATGGATTTCCTGCACAGAGCTTCCAGAAGGGGCCCTCGGGGCATGCCAGTGGCAGGGCACATCCTCTCCTGGCAGGCAGGACCAGCGTCTTCCTCGCCTCACCAGAAGATGCATGCTGCCAAGAGTAGCTGAGCGAGACCTGCCCCTGGGCTGGCCCTGCTGCTGCTGCTGCTGCTGCTGCCGTCTGTGCGCACCTGCAGTGCGCCTCTGCCACCTCTCGTGGAGCTGTCCACAGTTCAGGGCAGATCTGACGGTGGCTGTTGACTGCCGTCCCACAGGCCAAGTGCTCAGTCCTGAAAAGTCGTCTTCAGCTCAGGTGCAGCAGCAAGGAGCAGGCCCCAGGGCCCCATGCTTCTGGCAAACGTCACTGGTGTGCTGCAGAGCGCGCTGCAGAGCGCACTGCAGAGGCTGCCGAGAACAGCCGGGCAGCGGTCTCGGGCACCTCTGTGCACAGGGCGTGGTCGCCAGCCCCAGGGTTTTGCAGAGACCTCATCAACTGGGTACCGCCAATCCTGGGTTTTGTCTCCAGGCCTGTCTCCTAGAAGACAGGGTGGTAAAAATTGTAGATTTCTTGCCCTGTTCTTCCTGGTGGCCAGCCCCACCCAAAAGCTGTGCAGGAACTGCCATAAGTCACCTCATTAGAGCCAGAGTCTCTCTTGTCACTCAGGAAAGTCCAGGGACATTGGTGGCTGTGGGTCAGACACTTCTATCGCTCTCATCTCTCAGGAAATTACAAAGGTTTGTGAGCTTGGCGCAGGGAACCAGGGGCAGAGACCAGGCAGCTGCTGCTCATGGTCTGCCAGGATGAGGGCCGAGTGGCAGCCCCACCACTGCTGTGTCCATCAGAGTTGGCTCTGCTTGCTCGTCCTCTGCCACCTCTGAGTGAGGAGGCTGAAGCAGCGAGGCAAGCCCTCCCTGGGTCACCCTGTGACAACCAGGGAGAGTGAGTTTGTCTCAGTGCCGGGGTACTCAGCTGCCATGCTCCGCGTTTAATATTTCCATGTTGCAGTTGGCGCGTTATGGGCCGTGCAAGGTGACACAGTACCATTGGAACAGATGGGCGCTTGCGCTTTGAAGAAGTTTAGATTTGAGGTTTAGATTGCCTTTACTGTTTTCACTGAGCAGATTCTTGATATTCCCCCAGAGGTGCACGTAGTGCTACTGGAGATGGAATGGCTTAAATCCTTCGTACACAGAACCCGCCCAGCACACATCCCGTAATCCCAGCACTCAGGAGCCCAAGGCGGGAAGATCAACACAACCTTGTGGCCAACCTGAGCTGCGTACCAAGTTCTAGGCCAGCCGGAACTACAGAGCAAGACCCTGTCTCAAGAAGTAAACAAAGGGGATGGCGAGATAGCTCAGCAGTCTAAGTGTCTGCCCGGCAAGCACAAGGGCCTGGGTTTGATCCCCAGTACCACGTGCCACGCCCCCAAATCCCAGGTACACAGTGCTGGTTACCAAAATGGGGTATGGTGGTGCACCCCTATAATCCCAGCGCTGGGGAGGCTGAGACAGGAGGACCACTACCAGTGTGAGCTGCATAGCAAGACCATGTACCAAATAAATAAATAGAAATTTTTAAAATTTATTTATTTATTTATTTAGTGTGTATGTGTGTGTGGCCAGCTCAGCCCACCAGGGGGCAGGGCTGGCTGGCATGTGGTGCTGGGGATTGAACCGCGGTCACTGCGTTTTTGCTTAGCTTGTTCTAAGTAGGTGCTTTAGACCACTGAGCCATCTCACCAGCCCCAGAAATTTTTAAAAATAAACATAAAAGCAGGTTTTGCCCCAAGTCCTACATATACTGATTGCTGCCAGAGGGCAGTCTGTGCCTCAGGGTGGAGAAGGTTGGATTCCTCAGCTGCCTGCTCTAGGGTATGCCCCCAGATGCTAGCATGTCAGACTCCATGCGGCAGCAGCTGCCTGCTCTAGGGTGTGCGCCCAGACACTAGCGCGTGCCAGACCTTGTGCTGCAGCTTTGGTCTGATGCTCGGGCTTAGCCCAGGCACCTCACTTGCCCTTCTGACATTTGTTAGGGGCCATGATCCCTGTACGGCTTACCTCAGCAAGACCTTGGACCATGCTGCAGGGAGCGACTCGAGGGTTCCTTCTACAGCAGGCTCGCCCCAGGCCACTCTCCATGGGCCGTGGGGACCACGCCAAGCATCGAGAGCCCTCTGGAAAGAAGCCACTCTCTGAGAAGAAACTGGTAAGATCCTCAGCCCTGGAGGCAGCGGCATGCTGCATCGAGGCCTTCGGCTCATCTGCTCTTTGCTCACCCTACTGGCATTGCTCAAGGGCCACAGCTTCTTACAGGGGCTTCCTGCCATTGCCAGCAGCAGCCAGGGAGGCCCAGGCAGTCCCATGTTGTCTGAGCAGGGCTAGGGCAGGGATGGTCACTTGTCATTAACCTGCGGGAGGGACCTCGCTTTGTACGTTCCTTAATGTGGGTGCACAGTCCCTCGTTCAGAGCCTCTGGCTGGGGGCAGCATAGACCTCTGACGTTACAGCTTTACAGGATTCTGGTTGTGTTCACCAGAGCCTTCTGTTTAAAACTTGAATGGCCGCTGACTAGGTTCAAGAAAGTGCACTCGTCGTCATTTGTACTTCCCCTGGGGGCCAGGCAGCCAGCATGCAGGTCTCGTTTTATTTCCGTATGCTGCCTGCCTTTGTGCTTTTTCCCATTGGGTGGATCAGGTTTTGCTGCACTGTAGTGAAACTGAAGTGGTAGTACGTGGTTTTTCCACGTGGTGGTACCGAAGAATCCTAAAATATTTTTGTATTTTCTTTTGAAAACTCTGTTACAGCTATTAGATGGCAGTTGCATCTCCGCCGTCCTGACAAGGACTGTGGGAGGCCGTCCACCCACACGGGCCTGCGGACGGCTGCCTGCGCTGCCGCTGGGTAGCTGCCGTTGCGGGATGGGTTCACGCGTGTGGAGCACTGACCTAGTCAGCTGCTTACTCTTATTCTTTAGCTGAGGTAGGGGCCTGAGTAGAAGCCTTGTCTCAGAGGCATGCTGTGTATCCCTGTGTGGTACAGACAGGCCCTTGTGTAGGCAGGACACGGAAAGGTTCCTTCATAAAAACCTGGGATTTGAACCAGCCAGATAGCTCAGCAGACCTAAGCGCCTGCGTAGGCAGAGCACAGCAGCCGAGGTTCAATGCCAGGCATGCAGGGCTGGCCCCGCCCCTGGGGTACACTGAGAAGGTGATTGAGACTGGGCGTGGTGGTGTGCGCCTGTAATCCCAGCACTTGGGAGGCTGAAAACAGGAGAATCACTCCGAGTCTGATCTACATAGTGAGACCCTGTAGACCCTGTACTAAATACAAAAAAAGCCAAAAAACAAAAAACCCTGGGATTTGGGCTGCAGAGATAGCTCAGAGGCATAAGCACCTACCTGGCAAGCACAAGGTCCTGAGTTCGATACCCAGATCGGCAGGCTGTGCCGGCCACAGAGGATCACTGTGAGTTTGAGATCAGCTTGGGTGCTACAGAAGTGAGCACAAGGCCAGCCTGAACTGTGTGGTGAGGCCCTTCTCAAAAAAAAAAAAGCCACCTGGATTTGTCCAGGAAGCACTTTCTACCTCTCCCGGTTGCATGGTTGAATCCTGCTGAGCTAGAATTTCCCATAGCGAAGACCTCTTGGTACAGTTCCGTGCTTGAGAGGAGCTAGAGAGACACTTTGTTTTCTTTTTGGAGTGTGGTTTCTTTTTTTAATGGAATAGCTTTAATTAAAGTCATATATATATATACCATGAAGTTTACTTTTTTTTTTTTTTTTTTCCAGTACCAGGGATCAAACTTGGGACCTTGCACTTAGGCAGGCGATTATTATGCCACTGAACTGTCTCCCTGGCCCAAGTTCACTCTTTTAAAAGGAACCCTTCTGCCGGGTCTGGGGGCAAGCACCTCTAATCCCTGCACTTGGGAGGCTGAGGCGAGAGAATTGCCCTGAGTTCAAGGCCGGCCTAGGCTGTGCAGTGAGCTGGAGGCTAGCCTGAGCCACAGTGGAAGCCCTGTCTCAAACATACAAAAACAAAAAAGGCAGCCTTTTTTGTTTTTGTTTTTGCTTTTTCTATTAGTCCATGCTTGCAGTGCATAGCAGCTACATTTCCAAGGGGAATCGGTACCTGGACCGTGGATGCGACACATCGTAATTGGGGGTGCTCTCCCGGCTGTCCACTTTACATCTGCATTGATGCACTGCAGCTTGCGAGCTCTCGTGACTGTGGGAACCGACTTTATCTTTAGCTCTGAGGAGAGATGAGTAATTAGCCTTAATCTGTTCAGGCATACTGTGTTTCAGACTCCTGGGAAGGATTTTGGGGTGTTGCTAACACTTGCCCTGTGTTCTCTGTAGAAAAAGCACTTTGTGGACCATCGGAGAGTGCTCGTCCGTGGAGGAAGCGGAGGCTCCGGCATGAGCTGCTTCCACAGCGAGCCCCGAAAGGAGTTCGGGGGTCCGGATGGTGGGGACGGTGGTAGTGGCGGCCACGTCATCCTGAAAGGCACGTGGCCCAGGAGCCCTGGGGAGCCCCCCAGACATCTCTGCCACCTTAGTCTACATCCTTCTGTGTTAGAAACTGGGATGTATAGATAGCATTCTTAGAAATTATGTGAAGACAGCAATTTTCAATAGGCTTTTGGAGGTGTTTGTTTGTTTTGCGGAACCAGGGATTGAACTCAGGCCCTTGCGCTTGCCTTGTTCAGCTGAGCTATCTCCCCAGCCCCATGGAGTTTATTTTTAATGTCAGGAACACAAAGGTAGTTTCCTCCACAATCTAACGTGGAGACGCACGGCAAAGGGCAAAACCTACGCCACTGTCTCGGTCAGCGCTGAACAGAGCGTTGGCTGTCTGCAGCACGCGTTTAGCGTGTGTGGTTAGGCCAGGAGCACACACGGTCGCAGAAAGTGAAGGACAGCTTTTTTTTAGTTGATGATTGCATTAGGATTAACTTCAGCGTTTTCCAGAATTGGCACTGTTTTTGAGGGAAGGTAGAAACCTGGCTTTGCGAGAATAATGCTGCTAGTCTAACCCTCGCTGCAGTCTCATTGTCTGTGTCCATTCTGTTGTGCTTTTGTTTCTGTTGTTGTTCTCAAGGGGGAGGTTTTTCTGGGGATTGAACCCGGGTTCTTTGTACGGAGCTGTATCTCCCAGACTTTTTTTTTTTTTTTAAGTTCTGAGACAGGTTCTCCTTCAGTTGCCCAGGCTGAGCCTAAACCTTTAGTCTTCCTGCCTCAGCCTCCCAGAGTGATGAGATTACAGCCGTGTGCCACTACACTCAGCTTTTAAGGCTCTTAAACTGGACAAAGGAATATTAACTGTGGTGCTGGTTCTGTCTTAACACAAAGGTTCTTGCTCTTACTCTAGTTGATCAACAAGTCAAGTCCCTATCATCAGTCCTGTCCCAGTATCAGGGCTACAGTGGAGAAGATGGAGGCAGGAAAAACTGCTCCGGACGAGGTGGTGCTGTCCTCTACATCCGGGTAAGCCAGAGTCCCTGGGGTTGGTGCATCGGAGAGTGGTTCTGCCCCTGGAAAAACCCCAAGCAGGGCCCTTCATGCTGGTGCCGTATTGCGTATGTATCTGCCCCGTAGATCGTGATAGGACTGCCTTGGAAGCGAGGCCTGGGCCCAGGGTCCCAAGAGGTCTTGCCTCCATGGCCACATGGAGTTTAAGGGTGTGTCTAGCCTCCTGAAACCATCCCCTCGATCACCGGGTCCTCTCCTCATGCCTGGTGGCCATGAAGGGAGGGTGTAGCGGGGTCCCCCGCATAACTACAACGCTGTGCTGCCTTTCAGGTCCCTGTGGGCACCTTGGTGAAGGAGGGAAGTGAAATCGTGGCTGACCTGAGCTGCCCAGGTGATGAGTACATCGCTGCCCTGGGGGGCGCAGGAGGAAAGGGCAACCGCTTTTTCCTGGCCAATGACAACCGCGCCCCCGTGACTTGCACCCCAGGAGAGCCGGGGCAGGAGCGAGTACTCCACCTGGAGCTCAAGACCGTGGCCCATGCTGGCATGGTAGGTCCACTGTGTCGGGGTGTGCTCTGGGACAGCCCAGCCCACGCCACCAGGGCCCTGCTGCCTCGGGAGCTCTCAGTGACCCCAGCCTGCACCCCCACCTCTGCCCACCTTGGATTGCAGTGGCAAAGTCCTCTGTAGGGTCAGTGGCCTCCTCTGCCTGTTCTTCCAGGTGGGGTTCCCCAATGCGGGGAAGTCCTCGCTCCTCAGAGCCATTTCAAATGCCAAACCTGCCGTGGCTTCGTACCCATTCACCACCCTGAAGCCTCATGTGGGGATTGTTCACTACGCCGGCCACCAGCAGCTAGCAGGTGGGTTCAGCCAAGCCAGTGAGCGGGAAGTGGTTATGTAACTCCTAAATTTAGCTTCCTTGCTTTAATTGTTACATTGTTTTTCCTAATTGAAGAATTTGAGCGAGTCTGTTCTGTGTCAAAATTAGGCTCCCACCCATTCAGAGATGTGAACTTAAGTTTCCAGCCTGAGGAGAGGGCTCCTCCTCTCCTCGCCGCCTCATCGATGGGAACTCGGCAGCATCAGTCATGTAGACAGCACGTGATTTTAAAAGCTTTCTCTGTACCGTTTTGAGACAAGAAAACTTTCTTTCCAGCATATAATGTACCCATTAAAAATAGTAAGCCTGCTGGCAAGGTTATTTGTATAGCACTTTATGTTTGCAAAGAGCTCTGTAATAATTTCTATAGTAATCAAATTATTAATAGAGTACAGGAAGCCATTTTTCCCTTTTTTGAATCATGTTTGAGGCAGAAAGACTGGAATATGTTCAGTATTCCTCATTCAACTGAAACATCTTCATGCTTCTCACCCAAATATTTCAGAGCATTTGCAATCTGAAGGCTGACGTGCCTTGGTGCGGACTGGCCTGCTGAGTCACTAGGATGAAGTATGGCTTGGTGTTGGGTGTTCCTTGAAAAGAAAATCTTAGAAGGCGAGGAATCTGGCCAGGGAGGGTTCCTGGTGTCCCTCCCAGCCCCAAGGCTAAGGGCGGGCGGTGGGGTGGGGGGCAGCTGTGATCCTGTGCTGTTGTCTCCTAGTGGCAGACATCCCAGGGATCGTCCAGGGCGCCCACCGGGACAGGGGCCTGGGGCTCCGCTTCCTCAGGCACATCGAGCGCTGCCGCTTCCTCCTGTTTGTGGTGGACCTTTCACTGCCCGAGCCGTGGACTCAGGTTCAACATTTAAAATGTGAACTAGAGAAGTACGAAGAAGGCCTGTCTGAGAGACCCCACGTGGTCATTGGAAACAAGATTGATCTGCCACAGGCCAGAGCCAGCCAAGCCCAGCTCCAGGCCCGCCTGGGACAGGAGGTCATAGCCCTGTCAGCACTGACTGGAGAGAACCTGGAACAACTGCTGCTGCGCTTGAAAGTGCTCTACGATGCCTATGTGGAGGCGGAGCTAGGGCAGGGCCGCCAGCCACTCAGGTGGTAGTGCTTGCTGGCTGGAGCAGGTGGCTGGGAGTGGGGGCTCGAGCCTGCCGCCCAGCGCACCACGTGGTGAAACGGTGGCATTGCCTGCATAAGAGAACGAACTTGTAAATATGTGAGAGTGGGGTCCCTCCACAAAGGTGCCCCCTCCATCCTAGGACTTTTTGGGTGGCGGAACACTGCCACCCGACACTAACTGCCCAGAGCGGTGCACACCCGTCAGTCCCCCTGCGGATTGCCAAGGATTGCCAAGGTTGACTCGTTTGTGCTAATTAACACCCTAATTAGGAGGAAGGCCACGCTGCTGCTGCTGCTGGTGTGTGTGCTGCTGTGTATACACACTGCTGGGGGAGCTGTGCAGAGCAGCACACCCAGCACCCGGCTTCCCGCGCAGCAGCGCGGTGACGGGGCTCTGTCCGCCTAGGCCCGACCGCGCCACAGAGGGCAGCGGTGATCTCCGCTCTGCAGGAGGGTCACGGTGTTGGGGTGGGGCTGCCAGCCTCCTGGGAAGCAGTACAGGCCAGCGCCTTCCCAGTCACTCCCAGAACACCACGCTCTGCTCTGTGGGAGCCAAACACCAGGGCAGACTCAGCTTCACAGCTGAATGCACCCAATATCCGACCCAGGCGTGCGCAGCTTCTGGCTCCACTTCAGAATGCCCAGGCGCGCTGCTAACTAAAGGAGAGGTGAGCCGTGAATTGTCAGCATTGTCCCCAGAGGTGGCCATGGCCCAGCAGGGCACAGCAAGAGAGTGCACAAGACGTGTCCCTGGTGGCACAGGCGGAACTTCTGCTCAGCTCTGCTTGGAGGAGGCCCACGCCCGAGGCCAGGTGGTCACCACAGCCTAGCAGGGCCAATGCCAGCCGCCTTCCCTGGCTCGGCTGTGGCCAGGAGAGTTGTGGTCACTCCTGTGGGCGCTATCCCTGGAAAGAGACTTCCTCTCCATGAGGCCAGGTCTTAGCCCCACGCCCCTTGCTCCCCAACTGGACTGCCCCCAGGGAGCCCAAGGCTTCTGCCAGACTCCTGAGTGGCTTCAAGATGCAATGGCGGGGCTAGAAGGAAGCAGAGAAGGTGGCATCGGCATGTGGGAAGCCACCAGCCAGAGTTACCCACAGGGCCTCCAGACAGGCGACCCTGCTAGGCGCACCCAGACTGGACAGCCTGTGCATGTTGGGGTTCAGCTGCCTCACGTAGTAAGTCAGCACTTGAGCTCTCAGGAGCAGTTCAGTTTTGATCTAACATCAAATCTGCAACCAGAACACGCGGCCCTTTCACCAGAGGCTTGATTTTAATGCCTTATAATTTCAAAGGTCCTCCTGTCCCTAGAAGCCAGAGATGGGTCTTGCATCTGTTTGCTTTCTCTTTCAGGTCACCATAAAGGCTTTTGCCGAGTCAAGCCAGTCCTGAGAGCATTAATTATCCATGGCTTTCATCTTGTGCTGGGCCCTATGCACGGGGAGGGGAGCCCTCACCCTTCCTGCCCCAGCCTGAGACCTTGACCGAGGCTGATCCTCAGCGTGGAGGCTGTGTCCCCAGGCCCAGCTGTCCTGCGCTGGGCTGAAACTGGGCAGACTTCGCAGGCAGTGTCGAGGCTCCCCACAGCATGGGGCCCTGTGGCACAGCTGCTGGCTGCTGGTGCTCTGGCCTGGAGACAGGTAGCTCTGGACCCAGTCTACCCACCAAGTTCCCTACTTCTGTCTGGTTGCACACGGGTTTTGCCAGTCTCGGCAGAGCCACTCTTTAAAGTGTGCTGTGGAGAGCGCCGTCAGATCCCGAGGGCAGGGCTGTGCCACTGCAAAGCTGCTTCACTCCCAAGGCATACCTGGCCCCTTCCCCTTGCTCCAGGCTCTGTCATCCACCTTCTCCCCCACCCTTCCAACAGTGGCCATCTGCGCATCTCCACTCCTGAGGCCACCACTGCCCAGAGTCACAAGAGGGCCCAGGTGTGCTGTGGGGCAGAAGCAGCGTTCATGCAGCAGGGCTTCGGCAGGTGCTTGCTGTATTCCAGGAGCTATGGAGGAGCTGCCCCCAAGGTGGCGCAGGCAGGCACTCGTGGAGTGAACAGCTGCCCGTGGCTGGCACTAGATGCCATGAGATGAGCAGCGCTAGGTTGCCCAGCAGTAGCGGGCCTTGCCATGCGCACCCGGGGGCCGCGAGGGTCATGTCGGGAATGGAGTCTGTGTCCTCCTTTCCCCGTGCCTCCTGATACCGTGTCTCCCAGTGTCCGCCCACCCCCTGGTGCCATGTTCCAGGTGTGCCCCCAGCTCCTTGCCTGTGTCTCCTTCCAGGTTCTGGGCTTGCTGCAGGGCCAGCAGACCCAGGTGGCCCCCCAGGGGTGTCCTGGCCAGCGTGGGGTCACCTGCCCACGTGGGGTGCCTCTTCTCCATTGTCACAATTACCCTCTGGTGGCTCTGTGGGCATCTGTCATGAGCTGCAATCTGGGAACAGATCTGAGGATGGAGGCCCGAGCTCCTGGAGTCATAGGGCTCCTGAGTGCCCCGCTTCCAGCCCGGGGCTCCCCTGTGTCTGGCGCTCTCATTCCTGGTCTCCCATCCACTGGCTCCAGAGGCCAAGCCTGCAGCTCCTGAGGAAGGCCTCGTGCAGTGTGTGCTCCCAGCCACTGCTGGTCTACCTCGGCTACCCCGTCTGTGTGTAGAGGTGCCGCCTGCCGCACTGCCTCCCCTCACCCTGAACAAGTGTAAGCCACAAGGGGCGAGTCCTCTTGATGGCAGATGGCCACAGGTCCACAGCTGCTCAGGGAAGTAATGTCTGCCTCCCGGGCTCCCACTGGGCTGCCCTTCTCTCCCCTGACAACAGGCGGCCCATCTAGACTTGCCAAGCCTCGGCTCGCCCTGCTTCTGGCCCACGCTGTCCAGTGCACAGCCTGGCCTATCCCTTGTAGGGGCACCTGAGGAGGCCCCCCATGAAGCAAGCCAGGCATCCAGCATGAGACCACAAGCATTCTGCAGGGCTGGCCCCGAGGTGTCAGCACCACACCCTTCTCGGGGCTCTCAGGAAAGGTCCTGCCTGCCTGCCTGCCTGCCTGCACTGGCTTCCAGTGGCTCCTGGTATCCTTTGGTTGTGGCTGCTGCACTCGGACCCCTGCATGCCCCTTTGTTTCCTCTGTGTGCCCCTCTGTCCCTCAGAGTGCTAGTCTAGGGGCTCAGGGCACTTTAGGAAGCAGGCCCTGTGTGCCTTCCTCTCAAGATCCTTCAGTAATGGCAGTACAAAGACTTCTGCCCAAATGAGGTGATCCTGACATGTGTGAGTGGCGCTGGGGCTGTTGTCCGGCCCGGACCTGTGCCTTCCTGTGGCTGCTGTGCTGTTCTCAGGGCCTGACGTGCGGGCCGGGCGTGCACACGGCAGGTTGGCTCCGCCTCGAGGCCAGCCGGCACCGGCCCTCCCCACAGCCTGGCTGTGTGCATGGACCCCTCTGCCCTCCTGGACAGCCAAGCTCTCCCAGCACTGCCTTGCCCGTCCCACGGACAGCCTTTGCTGCTGACTCCTGGAGACCCAGTGAAGTCTCCCACCACCTGGGGCCCCACACGCTGCCTGTACCACTCGGTGCCCGTGGGTCCCTCCCAGAGCCCTGGAGAAGAAAGCCCCACTGGTGCTGCTCTCAAGGCTGGGGCTGGGGCAGAAAGCCTGTGAGCTGAGGAGGCCTGGCTTAATTATCCTGCTGGTACTTGTGCTAAGTATGTGGGCATGGGGGGCAGGGACTGCTGCAAGATGAAGGCCAGCTCTGTGCATGCCCGCCTGGGCGCTGTCGGGGCCAAGTGGGGCAGGAGGTGGCCCGCTGCCCTACAAGGCAAGGCTGGGGCAGGGTGGGAGGCTGTGGCCTGAGGGGCGTCCCCAGCCTATAGCTGAGAAAAGCCGTCCTGCTGAGCCGGGGGTGTGGCCTGGTGGCAGAGTACTGCTAGTGTGCAAGGGGCCCTGGGGCGCGTCCACAGCACTGCAGAAAGCAAACAATTCAGTGCTTAGTGGCAGCAAGTTCTTTTACTTACTTATTTTTGATACAGGGCCTCAGGATGCAGTTCAGGCTGGCCTTGAACTCACTGTGTAGCCCAGGATGGCCTTAAACTTTTGGCCATTCTCCTGTCCTGAGTGCTGCGATTACAGGCATATACCACCATACCCATGACAAGTTCTAAAGGGCAGACGAGAATGCTCCTGAGGTGGACAGAGGTGACAGGTGCAGGACAACAGGAATGTGCTTCCTGCCCTTGAGCTATCTGCTTAAAAATAGTTTAATGGAGCCTGGCATTTTGGTACACACCTATAGTCCCAGCACCGTGAGACTGAAGCAGGAAGATTCCAGATTAAAGCCCAAGCTGGGCAGTTTGTGATTATATATATATATATATATATATATATATATATATATATATATATATATATATATATATATTAACTTTGTTGAAAGGGCTGGGGATGTAGTTCAGTGAGAAGGCCCTGGGTTAAGTACCCAATATTGAAAAATAATAAATTGAAGCTTTTATCTTGTGTATATTTTTACCACACAATAAAGAATGGTTAGCACTAAACACATCCACGGCAGGCCCACGTGCACATGTGGGCTGCGAGAGTGGGTGGAGCAGATCCACGTCGGGCTTTGGTGCTGCCCTCAGTTCCCGACAGCTGTGCCTGAGGATGCACTGGCAGACACCTGGGAAGGGCACCTGAGGTCCCTGTCACGGCTGCGGAAAGGGCCTCAATCGGGGCACTGACAGGAGCACGGCCTCTACCCACGCCCTGGAGGTGCCGTGCAAGGACTGGGCCCCAGGGCTGGGTTCTGCCCCTGACCTGCATGCTCTGCTAGACAGCTGCTGTGCTGCAGAGCCACAAAGGCAGTCCCCACCTGTCACCTTGGCGAGTGTGTGTTGAGGCCCAAGTGCCCCACCTCAGTGAGCCCACAAAGGACCTGGTGAGCAGCCCACACCAGCCGTGGTGGAGGCCTCCATGGGAAGGGTTCCTCCTGGCCACAGGCTATGTGGAGGACTTCCCTGCCTGGACACCGCTGTTGTCAGGACTGGGCTGCTGTGCACACACCAGGGCCAGGATGCACTGGACCAGGCTGCTGTGGAGGAAAGTCTAGGAGAGCAGAGAGGATCTCGCCCCACCAGCGTACACGGGCTGGCGGCCTCCTGCACACGGCCTAATGGCCTCACTTTGTGGGGCATGAGTCGGGAGTGCTGGGTGCTATGTCCCGCTTGAAGGGGTGGGGATGTAGCTCAATGGTGTAAGCACCTCCCTGCCAAGTGCAAGGTCCTGACTTCAGTCTCCAGTACCACAAAAATAAATAAACAAGGCCAGCCAAATAGCTCAGTGGATCAAAGCACCTGCAAGCATGCTCAGGGGCCAGGGGTTCCATCCCCGGCCTGCTGTGCCAGCCCCCACCCCCAGGGCATGCTGAGACAGCAATTGATGCTGGGTTGGCAGTGTGCACCTGTAATCCCAGCACTTGGGAGGCTGTAAACAGGCGGATCACTCCAAGTCTGATCTAATACTGAGACCCCAAACACCCTGTAGACCCTTCCCTAAAAATATAGAAAAAAAAAAAAAAAGGGAACCTGTGAGTGTGTATCCTTGCCCAGAGCTCAAGTCACCCCAAGTTCCACTGTGCCCCCAGCAGACAGGGCCAGCTGTGGCCCAGGAAGCTGCTCGGCTCTGCTCTGGGGCCTGCCCCGCTGTGCTGGGTCTGCAGGGGAGGGGTGCGCTCCGAGAAGAGTCTGGGCTGCTGTCCTCTGGTGCAGGGGATGGCAAGGCCCCGGCACCGCACTGGCCCAGGATGCACCTGGGGCCACCTGGGCCCTTTGTCCATGATGTGTGATGCTCCAAGAGTGGTCGCTCTGGCCACCTGCCCTCCCTGTGTGTCGGAGTCATGCCTCTGCCAGGCTGGAGAGCCAGTCCTGGCGGGCGCCCTGGAAGGAGCTGAGGCCACTGCTGAGTGGACAAAGGCTGCAAGCCCAGGCAACGGCCTGGTGCGGTCCCCTTGTGCGTTCTGTTGGCAGGAAACGCTCACTGTTCCACCCCAGAGGCCAGCTATTGGGTGATTGTTTTCCTACAACACACGTTACAGACAGCTATTACGAGCTCCTAAGTAATGAACTCCAAGACAGAGACACTGTGGGCAGGAGTGAGCTGCCCGATGCCAAGGGGGCGAGGGGCCAGCCTGTGCCGAGTAGCACTAGACGTCACAGTCACAGAGTCACACCCCACGTAACTCCACTTCTTGGCCTGTGAAATGGAGCCCCAGGACCAGCTTCAGGTACAGCTGGATCCCGTGCCCCACTCTCACCCTTCCCCACCTCCAGGGGGCCTCCTCCCGGGTAGCCCTGCTGAAGACAGTGTGGACACCGCCAGGCCGGACTGGCCCCCACAGCAGGACACGACCGCAGTCCAGGGCTGCGGCTGGAGGTGGGGCTCCATTAAGTGCCACCTCAAAGCCACCCTGGTGAGCTGAGCAGCTACACCTGGGACCCCAGCCCACCCTAGGTCCAGGCAGCCTCTGGGCCTGCTGGAGTGAGGGGAGAATGGCTTTCTCCAAGCAAAGAGGGCCTGCTGAGGTGAACTCTGGTTCACTGGATTCAGGAGAGGAACAAGAAGGGGACTCGGTGGAAGAAGCCGGGAAGCAGTCCTGGAAGGGAGCGGCCCAGCTCAGGCTTTTGTTGGCTCTGCAGCGGTAAGCAGGTTACTCGGCCTCTCTGTGCCTTAGTTTCCTCCTGTAAACGTGAGAATCAGAGAATACCGAGGACGACATGAGAGAGGAAAGGGCTCCAGCCAGGTGTGGTGGCCCCATTTGTAATTGAGCACTGCTGTGGGAAACATGCAGGAGCATCAAAAGCCATAGCCCAGCCTGGGCAACTTAGTAAAGTGAAAAATAGGAAAAAGGGCTGGAGGTGTGGCTCGGTGCAAAGGGCCTGGGTTCAGTCCCCAGTACCACCCCCCACACACACACACGATAGAAAAAGAAAGAAGGAAAGAAGGAGGGAGGAAGGGGAGATGGAGGATGGAGGCTAGACTGCAGCGTTCCTCCCGCAGCCTTCCTCTCGGCAAGGCGCCCACCCTGTCCTTCCAGACAGGCATGGTCAGGGACACCCCTCAGCCTGGCCTCTTCCCCTCCCTGAGCCCTGTGTCCACGGAAGGAAGCTCAGGCACTTCTGGAGCTTGACCTCTGACCCTTGACCTTGGCTTCTCTAGAGTCGCAGCCCCTGGACTTCGCCACCCCAGCACAGATGGCTGGATATATCCCAAGGCCTGGGCAACAGGAGCAAGATGTCCCTCCATTCTCACAAGGCCCCAGTGAGGGAGGGATCATTGGAGAGGACCAGAGGGGACCTTGCCGACCTGTTCAAGGTCACAGCCAGGCATCCGCCTATTCAGACAGAACTTCCTGTCCAGCCACCTCAGATCTTACACTCTCTCCCACCCCACAGGAGAGGGTGGAGAAGCTATGGAGAAAGAGCCGCCCCCAGGTCTGGGCAGCAGGACGAGCCCCACCAGCTTTTGTCTCCACCTGCTGGGAGGCAGGACCCAAGGCATAATGACAGGTTAGCGTGGCGCTGTCTGCGGGCAGCAGGCGCGGGCGCTGCCAACAACGGAGGACTTTGGTGGTGCGGGGAGGGCTGCAGCAGCAGAGCCACTTCCTGCCTGCGGGGGTGGAGAGCTGGGGGCTGGGCCTGGCTGCCCCTAGGCTGGCAAGGCTGGGCTAGTCCTGCAAAGAAGGCGAAGAGGCCCTGCGGCCACTGGACCGTGCGGCCAGCTGGGAGGAGGCAGAGAGGAACCGCGCACCCCTTCGGATGCTTGTGTGTCAGCCTGGCCGGCCGAGCAGAGGACATCTCCAGTCTGGCCTCAGTTTCTCTTCCGAGCACACTTCCTGTGACCTGGGCGGTTGGGCGCTGTGGCTCTTTTGCCACCCTGCTACTTTCCCTCTCGTTCCTTCCTGTGCTGCGAGTCCAGATCCCCAGAGCTCATGGGGTCACCGCTCCCTTGCTGGTCACAGCCCTCCCTACACTATGCACACAGTGACTGGGACATGGGCCCCTTTTCCCAGGAAGACAGCCCAAAGGGAGGCCTGGTTCACCCACCGGTGCCCCATGGAGCCCAGCGCACAGTAGGTGCTCAGGGAGAACGCAGTGGAGAGGGGTGAGCAGCAGTCAGGCTTGGTGTGGCGTGCTGCCTTCCACTGACGACGTGTGCGCGACGCAGGGGCGACCCCCTCCAGGTCCACTCTCAGCAGCAGAATGGGGCATGCAACTGCCTCTCCTGGTCCCTGTGAGGACATGGGCCTGCACCCGTGCCGCACCAATAACTATCGGTAGGAGGTTCTTCACCCCATATGTCTGGCACGAGGGTTGGCAGCGCGGAGGCGGCAGCTGGTGGTCACACGGCTCCTGAAGCTGGCTGGGGAGCTCCAGTCATCCCTCTTCACGCCTCTGGCTCCCAGTCCTTTGGGGTCTTGCAGGGGAAGGGGATGGATGTGCTTGCTGGAGAGCTCAGGGTTCCATCCCAGCCTGGGAAGGACACTGGTGCAGCAGATGTCCAGAACTTGTCCCTGGGGGAAGCCACAGAGCCAGAACCAGGGTGGGCAAGATACCCGGCACATGCAGCCCCCAAGGACCCAATCGGGAGGACCGATGGGGCCGCAGTCATGCTTCCTGCCCCAGGAGGGGTGACTGTGCCCTGTGGCAGGCCACCTGGCTGACCTCAGGGCACCCCATTCCTCAGCATCACCTGTGAGCTCCCTGCAGCTCAGTGCCCACACCTGTGCTGGGGATGCGATGTGGGCCCCCATGAGCCCTCCCGTGGTTCCTGTTGCACAGCAGGTGCCCAGTAAACAACAGCCATGCTCCGGGGCCCTGGGCAGCAGCTTGCTCCTCCCGTGCTCACTGGGATTACAGGAAGCCCCCGTGGTGTGTTTGTTTGCTGCCGCATGTGTCCAATAGGCTCTGTGTCTTTCTTCTCTCCTCCTCGGTCCCTGCACGGAAGCTCCAGGAGCAGCAGTTTCCAGAGATTGAAGGCAAAATTGCTTGAAAGCCTGTGCTTTTATCCTCCAATTTGTCGCCATTTAGCAGGGCCAGGCAGAGGGGCAGCCAGGGCTCTGGCTGTGCCATTGTGCAGAGGCGCCCATTGCTGCTGAGGCTGTTGTTGTCCTTTCCCAGACAGCTCTGGGCTGTGGGACAGACGGGCACAGGGGGCCAGGCAGGAGGCGTGGGGCAAGGGAAGCCAGAGGAGGAGGAGGCCCAGGGCCTCCTGGAAACGGGGGGATGTGCCCTGCCCTCCCTGCTCCCAGCCACTCAGGATGGAGTCCATCCCCAGAGAAAGGGGGGCATAGTGTCACCAAGACCCCCAGAAGGAAAGAGCTGGAAAGAGCAAGGGTCCACCCAAATTTTGGGGAAAGTTTTCCGGGAGGTTTCGAAAATGGAAGTGAAATGTAGGCACAGCCATGGGGCATGAGAAAGTCCGAAGAAGGAAGGTTCCCATGGGCTGCTTGCCCCTCTGCAGTGCTGAGAATCAGAGTTCCTACAGGTTCTGCTTTTTGGAGGCCACTGCTTACCATGGGCCAGGCGCCATGGCTCCAGCAGTATGGGCTTGGCCACAGGGTAGTGGCCAGGGGACAGTGGCAGTGAGGTGGCAGGGAAAGGAAAGGAAGGCCTGGTAGAGTCAGGGCTGGTGAGAACCTGGATCAGAGGGACAGGGGCCTCCTGGCCTGGCTCGTTTCCAATTCCTGAGTCAGCCTTTCCTCACCACTGGCTCATCAACCCTGCTTCCTGCCCCTTCCCACGGTGCCCACCTTGTACCTTCAGGCCTTTGTCTAGGATGGCACCTCTAGGAAAGATGCCACCTGCTGCAGGCTCATCTACTCCCCCGCCCAGCACTCCCTCAAACTGCCCGGTGCCCACCTGGTCAGCACAGCCCCTCCATCACTCCTTCCTAGCCCCCCCATCCCTGCACCCTGGCTCTTGCTGGCACGCAGCCCTGTCCCCAGGGAATGGCGTGTGTGAGGACACAGTCCCTGCCCAGGTGGCCTGCTTTATCAGGCCGGGGCATTGGGTGCAAGTTCTCTAAGCTGGAGAAGTGTGGCCAGGGGTGTCGCCCAGGTGGGGGCACTTATCCCTTGTTGAGCTCAAGCCCCAGGATGGTAGGCCCCCCTTTGTTTTGCAGAGCCCCTTGTATGTCTCTTCTGCCTCATGGGGATCTCTGACTAGAGCACCACTACAGAGCACTCAGGAATCAGCACCAATAAAAAAATACACTTTATTGTGACTTCACATTGGCAGGGCAGCGCAGTGGGCATGAGGGCAGCAGAGCATGCAGAGCGCCTGCGGCAGGTGTTCAGGACATGGCAAAGTGTCCCCAGCTGTCCCCTGCCCTGATATCCTGCTGACTGTCCCTGCAAGGCTCAGGAGCCAGAGGGCACAGCCAGGTCCCCTCCTACCCAATCACTCCAAGGAAATCATGGTTAAGCAAACGTGGCTGGCGGGACAGGCTTTGGCCAGCTGAGAGGCATTGCTTGGCTCTGGCTGTGGCTCAGAGCCGCCAGTTGGGCCATCCCATTGTCCCAAGCCCAGGGCTGGGGCGGGCAGAAGCAGCTGGCACTGCTCAGCCGGAAGCCGCAGCAGAGGGAGGAGGGCGTGGGAGCCCACACCTGCCAATCCAGCCCCGAGCTCCTCGGCAATTTTGTCTCTCTTGATTAAACATCCAAGGAACATCAAGTTCACAGACGTGTTTTCTTCTTCATCTTCCTGAAAACAGCCAGAATGGAAGAGCAGAGAATGGCTTCAAGGTTCCCGGGGCACTTGACACTAGGTGGGGCAGCAAGGAGGGGAAAGAGGGATGAAGGAGCTGGGCCCTGGGCTTAAGCAAGAAACAGACAGCAGCAAGGGCGGCGTCCAGGCTTGTCTGGAGGGGGTACGCAGGCGTGTGCACGTGCAGGAGCACACTGCTGGGTCTGGAAGCTGGAGCACACACCAAGCGTTCACTTTGAGAACACGAACCACTAAGTGTGAAAACATGGATACCACCAGGCGTTGCACTGTCCGTGCGGGTGGACAGCACGCCTGGCCCCGGGGTGTTCCTCTGGGATGGAAGCATGGTCTGGGGAGCACAGCCTGCCACCCACACTCCATTTGGCTAGTGAGGACCCAGACAGCCCACCAGGCTGCCCTCAGAGCAGGGCAAATGGTCTAAGAGCAGCTGCTGTGACATTAGGTGGGCCCCAGACAGCGTGTGGCTCACACGTGGGGGCTGTCCAGAAGACAAGCCTAGGGGAGCGGCCATGCTCACTTCCAGCACTGCTCCAGGGAGCCGTGGGGCTGGACCTTGAGCTTCTGAGGACAGAGGAGCTTAGTGAAGGCTCGGCGGAAGCTGTAGTGGCACAGGGGGTAGAGGACAGGGTTGACGGCCGAGTTGGCCCACAGCAGCCAGAAGGAGGTCTCGTACCAGTAGTCAGGGACGCAGTGGCCATGGCAGGCAGCTCGGATGATCATTAGCAGTGTGTACGGGGCCCAGCAGAGCCCGAAGATGCTCACAATGATGGCCAGGGACTTGGCCACCTTCTTGTCCCGTGACAAGCGGAAGCGCTGGGTGATGCTCTGAGAAACCATCTTCATGCGCTTCTCCAGAGATGCTGAGGATGCAGAGGGCTTGGAGCCCCTCTTGAGGGAGCGTGGCCTTTCTGTGCCCCTGGAGGAGCTGCCAGAGCTGGAGGTGGGCGAGGCTGCGGCACCCCCGCCACTGCCACCCCCGGGGGCCACCTCTGTAGCCTCAGCGCCGGGGCCAGTCTCACCCGGCCCATACCTGTGCAGTGGCATGGACTCCCCCTGCCCTTTGGGCCAGCAGCCCCAGCAGCCCGGGGGCGGTGGAGGCGGGGAGGGCTGGGCCTCAGGCGGGGGGTCAGGGCCAGCCTCTCGGCCCCCGTCCAGGCGAAGGCGGGTGCGCCGCTGGATGTTCAGGTAGATGCTGAGGTTGAAGAAAGTGACACTGAGGAAAGGCGTGAAGAACTCCAGGGTGGAGGCTGTGATGAGGAAGTACCAGTTGTAGAAGAACTCAGCGTAGCAGTGGCCCTCAGGGATGGAGCTGCCTCCTGACAGATACTCCCAGCTCAGGATGGCTGGCCCGTACAGCAGGAAGGCGAGCACCCACACCAATGCCATCTTCTGCACTGCCCGCCGTGTGTCACCCTGCTGGGCCCGGTAGGACACCTGCAGAGGGACACGCAGGCAGGGAGGGGTCAGGCCGGATGGCCCTTCAGCTGCAGCAGCACCGGTGCTCGTTCTCTGCTCTTCCAGCAAGTGGGCAGGGACCTCCCTCGTGAGTTCTGCTGGCGACTGCTGTCTGTTCACACTCCTAGAGCCCTGGAATGCCCCAGTCAAGCCAACCCTGGCTTCTTTACCAGCCCATCACAGTGAGCTCTCAGTGTCCTGTCACTGGCCTCTGTTCCCTGGCACCAGACTCAGAACCAGCCGCTTCCGGCAGCCACACACAACTGTTTCTGCTATGAGGAAGCATGCTGCGAGGGCCTGAGCCAAGCTGAACAGCTAGCCACGAGGAAAAGTGGCCCCAGCTCTGCCTCTGCTCAAGCGCTTACGCCCTGCGAGCTGGAGGAGTGAAACCATGTGTGGGCCCACTGGTAGGAGAGAAAGAGAGAGAGAGAGAGAGAAACCAAACATCCAAGATGTACATAAGGACCTTTGGAAAGGTGCAGGCAGAGAGGGTGGGGCCAGTAAGTCCTTGATATGTCTCCACAAAGGGCAACCAGCCAGCAGGGGGTAGGGGGCAGGAGGGACCACAGATCCATTTGGGGGTCTCAGATGGGACACCCAGAGGAAGAACTGAGGACCTGTGCCCACCCCCAGCCACATCAGCCTGATAGCTTTTACCTTGGGGACTGCAGGGGCAAGGATCAGAGCTCAGCTATCCCTGGGCCTGTGGCACCATGCCACCATCTGTGCTGAGCACCCTTCGGACGGTAGCTTACTTAATCTCATGACAGCCCAGGACTGCCCCATCTCCCTGGTGGCTGCAAGGGGCAGAGGAGGGACTCAAGAGGACCGCAGGCTTGTGCTTTTGGCATTCTGTCCCATAATCCTTCTAGGCTCAAAGAAACCTGCTCGCTGCCAGGGCATAGGTGGGTGAGCAGTCAGAGAGGGGGAGGGGAGCGGTGCTGCGGCCATGCCTCACTCCAGCATCCACACAGCTCCCACTCAACGGCTCCCCGCAAGTCCAGTGCTAACTCACAACGGCCACTCACACCAGGGCAATGGCGAAGCTGTGTGCTTCAGCCCATCCTCCTGCAGCTCTTATGCTGGCATGTGGAATGGATAAAGGTCATCTCTCAACTCCAGGCACTTTGGGCCCAGAGGCTGGTCAGTGACCCCCTTCCTGCAGGAGCGTCTGATCTGGGTCAGACACTCTGCTTTGCCCATGCCAGGACTCATCCTGCTAGCTGCAAATGGCCTCCGACTGGGCACATGGCCAAGAGTGCCCACAAGTCAGGTCTGAGGCCAGCAGAGATCAAGCCCACCTGCCCACCAATCCGCCCCCCCCCCAAGTCTGAAACTCAATACTTGCAGCCCAGGACTCACCGCTCTGGTGACAGACAGAAAGCGGTCATAGCTGATGAGCACGATGTTGAAGACAGAAGAAGTGCACAGCAGGTAGTCCACCACCAGCCACAGCTTGCAGAGGCCCCGGCCGAAGGTCCAGCGGCCCGTCAGCACGTAGGGCACATACAGCGGGATGCAGAAGGCACCTGTGTGAGATAAAGCTGCGATGGAACCGCGGGTGACAGGGGCTTGGGGTCTGAGGAAGCACACAGAGAGAGGGCAGGCCTGGGGTTCCCTGGGCAGGCCCTGCCTGTGGCTAGCACCCCTTATCTTACCCTCCAGTCCCCCCAGGCTGCAGTCCCCACGCAACTCCCAACCCCCCCCCCAACCCCTGAACTGGGAGCAGGAGAGAGGGTCCAGGTGTGGGGACCCTTGGACTTTTGCCCGGCCCTTGGAGCGCCCACTCCCCCCAAACCCCCACGCTGGACCGGCCCCTCCCGTGGCTGTTGGACAGCTGTATTCTCAGTTTGAAAATCGAAAAAGCGCTCTTTCTCGGCTTAAAGGGCTCTTGGCCCCAGCCCCGCCAGCCACTCCCACCGCCAAAACCGCCTTGCAGTGTCTGGGAGAAGCATCTGGCAGCCCCAACAGGTGTCTGGCGCTCCGGCCCCCTCTGCACGCCCCGCCCCCCGCCCTCCAGCCGGCAGCCGCGCACCGACACGTGAGCGCACGCTCCGTGAGCATCTCCCCCACCCCACCCCCGCCTTCCCCGTGGTCCCCTTCCCCAACACCGCTCCAAAACAAATCCCCCTTCCATGTCCTTTCCACCAAGCTCCCCAATCTTCCCACAGCGCCCTCCTCACGTCCTGAGCCCGCTGCAGCCTTTGTTTGGCTACGGCGCAGAAGCCAGCGCTTCTCCCGCGGCCGCTGCGCCTTGCGCTGCGCCGAGCACCCGCCGGCTCAGGGCCCTTCCCGGGAAAGGTTTCTCCGCAGCCCCCGTCCAGACTGAGAGGCAAGGAACTTCGCCCGCGCCCACTGCCCCAAAGGTTCTGGGCGCCCCCTCCCCAGCCCGGGTACTGGAGGAGTGTGTGCCGCCCCAGTTCAGGGCTCCCGACTCAGGTGGTCTGGCAGGGCTCAGCGCCCCCGGGCTCGGGAGCGCGAGGGGTCAGGGGGCTTTACCCACGAGGAAGTCGGAGATGGCGAGGTTGAGCAGAAAGAAGTTGTTCTGGGTGCGGAGGCTCGAGTCGGCCACGAAGGCAAGCATGACCAGCGCGTTGCCCAGCACCGTGGCCACGATGAGCAGCGCCATAAGCGCTGCCAGCACCGCGGTCCAGGCGGCGGAGAAGCCGCGCGCCCCTCCCGCAGCCGCCGCCGCCTCTCCCGCCAGCGCCCCCGACGCGTTCAGCAGCCCGTCGGGCGGCGCGCGCTCCATGGCTCCGCAGCTCACAGGACGCCGGGACGCGGGACAGGGCGCGGGCTGCGACCCGGGAGTCCGGGTGAAGCCCCGGCCCGGGAGCCTAGTCTTTGCCGGCTAGCAGCCCAGCCCGGTTCCCCGGAGGGCGCCCGGCGCATGGTCCGCGGAGCAGGGTTCGGGGCCGGGCGGGCGGCGCCGAGGAAGCTGGGGCCGGAATCCGAGACGAATGGAGCGGGCGGCGGGCCGCTGCAGCAGCAAAGGAGCAGGAGCGAGGTCGGAGCCCAGCTGCGGCCGGCTGGTCCGTGCACCTTGAGCGCAGCGAGAGCGGAGTGCGCCCGAGCCCTGCCCGCCGCCCCCCGCGCCCCGCGCAG
>NW_004524770.1:1926151-1939746 GCF_000260255.1 Octodon degus | reverse complement strand
CAGCGCCGCGTGCCCGCCTGCCCGGCTGGAGCCCCAACCCGGGTGCGCACGCGGCTGGCGGCGAGCCCGGTTCTAGCACGGCCGGGCCATGGGACTGGGGGATGACCTGCAGTCGCTTCTGGAGACGCGCATCTGGCTTGCTCGGCCTTCTCAATGCCTTGGCCCTGGTGACCCCTACCCGGCCCTCGTCGGAAGCCGGGGCGCCTGTGGGGAACCGGGGTTGAGGGTGGGAGCAACCCCTGCGCTCCGCTGGAGGGCTAGCCTGCGGGGCTCCGCCTCACTCCTTGCTTCGGAGAAGTGGGTTTCTCGGGGGAAGGAACCTTCTGAGAAGGGGTACAAAGGGGTCTCCGAGAGAGGTGCCCTAACCAGGGGCTCGGCCCCCTCTGCACGGGACCCTGAGTCTCGGTCTTACCGTGGGCAAGGCCTAGAACAGGGTCCAGCGTGACCTGCAAGGTGCACACAGATGTGGAGTTACATAAGGGAAGGCGAGGCTAAGCAGACCCAGCCGGTATCCGAGCATGCCCACCCAGGACTCAGCGGCTCCAGGTGGAGGGAGGAGCGGCAAGCATTTTGGAGAGGGGCCATGGATTCCGCGGTTAGACCGCGCGGTGGGCCGGTCATTGCTGCAGCGGACAGGCGAGGTCACCGCGCCAGGGGCGCAGCCGGGGCGGCAGCAGCTGCGTTAGCGCCGGCGCGGGAGGGGGCGGAGGAAGAGGCCGAAGGGAGGGAGCGCCCCCGCCCTCGCCGCACGTGCTTGGGTACTCGGGGTCAAGGACGAAGTTATTTGGTGAAGCACAGTGCAGACAGACAGACAAGCTCGCGCGCAGACATGTAAACCTACAGCCAGGGAAGCAGCCAGCCAGCGACAGGCTGGGACCCGAAAACAGGCAGACAGCAGACAGCAGCCAGGGAACAGTGCCCGAGGGAGAGGGAGGCAGCGACTCCGCTTGGTTGCCGGCGGCACACACCGGTGGATGCTTCCAAGAGGACAGAAACGAGCCGGGGTGGGGGTGGGGCTAGGCCGCTGGGGAGGCGCCTCGGTAGGACCCCAAGCGCTGCACTCCTGCGCTCCGCTCCGTGCTAACAGCAGCTTCTTCATCCTGTGGGGATCTGCCCCTGGCTCCAGCCCTAGCGATGCTCGGAAACTTTGGGGCAAGGGTCAGGGAGCCTCGCTGCTCTCTGCTCTTGGGGCTTGGGGCAGATGAGGCCCCCAGATGCTGGCCCCGGCCCACCCGCTGTGCACAGCCTCCAGGAGCCTGCTCTGAAGGAGGGCCTGATTCTGCCTCACCCTCTTCCCGGAAGCCCTCTCCCTTCTCCTCTTACAAGCTCCCAAGTTCCTCTGCCCCACCTCACCCCACTGCCCTTAGCAGGGGCAGTACTGGGACCAGGCACATACCTAGTGGCTAGGTGGGGCATTCCCTGCAGTGGCAGGCGGGGCTGATGTACCCCTTAGCATGGCTGTGCAAGGCTTCCTTTGGCCTGGTGGGGGCAGGCTCACCATCTCCATCCCTAGGGAGTGGTTTCCACCAGGCCCTCTCCTCCAGCCACCCCGACATGCTGTGTGCCCCTGGGGTGGCCGGGGGCTAAGGAGGGGACTCTGGTTCCCACTCACCAGCTGGGGTCTCAGTGTCCCCACCTTGGTGCTGGGAAGCACCGTCTGTCTGGAGCCAAGGAGCAAAGTAAACAGCCTGTGAAGTCCATGGGCCCAGCCACACCTGTCCTAGTGATTGTCATTACTGTGGAAACTCACTGCATGCTAACAAAACCCAGAAGTTTGACACCCCAAGCAGAACAAAGGCCTTGGGGCTGGGGGGTGGTTTCCAGCTGGCATTTCTCCTCTCCTGTTTCTTTTTTTTTTTTTTTTTGTGGAACCAGGGATTGAACTCAGACCCTTGCACTTGCCAGGCAAGTGCTTATTCCACTGAACCATCTCCCCAGTCCCTCTCCTCTCCTGTTTCATGCACAAATGTCCAGACCTCCAAGTACCTCTTTGTCTGCTACCCATCCCTACAGCAAGCTGGGGGCAGGCCACCTGGGCAGAGGGCACTTCCCCGGGGTCTCTGCCCCAGCAGCTGGGCAGGGATAGCTCATCTGCCGTGGCTGCACATTGTCCTGGGGAATCACGGCCTTCAGCAGTGGTGAGAACAGAAGGTCCATCACGCATCAAGGGCAGACGGTGCACTCATGTGCTGTGTATCACCTGAGAAAATGACAATCCCTTCTTCTAAGGGTACTTAGCTAGGGTTGGGGTGGCTCCAACTCAGATCCTGGCACTGGGAGTCCTGCTATGTGGTATCAGAGTACATTTCTTGGAGCCTGGAGCTCTTGCTCTGTGAGCAGAGGCCAACAGGAATGGGATGCCTCAAGGTCTGATGACAGTGGCCGCTGCTACTGGGCACCCCCTATTGTCCAAATGCCTTGCCAGCATTTACGCACCTGAACTTGTTAGTCCCTAGACACACTAACAGTGGGCAGGCTGTCCTTGCCAGGCAACTGCCTAGGATCCTGGAAGCCAGTGTCTCAACTACCTCGTGCCTGGCCCAGCCCCCAGGTAGAGGCCTGAGGCGCCAGTGAGCGCACCGTTAGAGCCAGAGTCCACACACAGGGCCTTAGCTGAGCCCTCACTCAGTCTAGGCAACGAATGTGCGTGCACACGTCTCTGTATGACACTCTGCCCTGGAGGTCTCGGTCCCAAAGAGTGGCTGTAGAGTGTGCACTTCGTGCAGAAAAAGGGACACGGCCAGGTAAGACTAGCCACAAGTTCAGGAACAGTGACCACTGTCCTGGCAGCTTGGTCAGGGCTCTGAGAGGGAAAGGCCTGGAGATGGAAATCGGGAGCGCTGAGCCCCTGGATGGGCCTGGCATGTGATTGGGGGTGACACCATGACGGCTTGCAGCACATGCAAACACTATCTAGAATGTACCTGCCACCAAGGGGTGATGTTGACTCACACAGTGGCCACACCAAGGCTGCATGTGGACTCAGGTGTACAGACTGCCACAAGGGAGTCCACTGCTCTGGCTACCTCTGAAAGTCTGACCAATAGCCACAGTCCAGCTCAAGCTGCCAAAGGCTCTGTATTCAAGGGGAACACATTGGTCCCTACTGTCCTGGTCCTCTCAGGATCCCCCTTGTGTACCCAGTCCAGGTTGGGACTGTAGCCAATGCAGAGTCTCATGAGGGCCTGATCCACAGGCGTGACAGCTGGCCAGGGGGCCCACTTCCCAGCAAAGAAGGCCTGGTAGTGGCCCATGACCAGGAAATCTGGAGCAATTGGCCTTGTAGGGCTCAGCACAGCAGGAGCTGAGCTCCCACAGGGACACAGCTGTGTGGGGGGACAATAAGCTGAGCAGAGTGCTGTCCTACAGGATGTGGATTATGAATCGGAGGCCTTTGGTAGCACCACATCTCCAACAAGAAACACAGGCATTGAGGAGCCAGGAATGATGACAAGAGTGGCCCTCTTGGCATCCTTTTCAGTGATCTACCGTGACAGTGGCCCTTTGGAAGCTCCAGGCTCTGCAGGGTTAGAGTCCTCACTGAGGACAGAGAAAGGTCCTCCCTCACAAGAATTTTGAGCACTTGGCTCAGGACCCATCCAACATGAAGCTCCAGGGTAAGCGGCTCTGACCAGCAGGAGGGGAGCTCTCTTGCGCACCACATGCCCCCTCCCTTTTGGCCTCCGTGAATGCACAGGTACAGCTCTCCTAGGACAATAGCGGGGCACACAGAAGCCTCAGGTGGAAGATAAGCCCCCAAGACCTACAGAGCAACTTCAGAAGGCACTGTTGGTGCGAAGGACATGGAGCAGGTGGCGTGCCAGGGCTCTGCCTCGAGTGGGCTTTCCAGAGCAGGGTGAACTGCCAATTAGGGTCTGGGGTACAAAGCCAGCTGGTCACTGGCCTGAGAGCTCTGCCCCCAGCCTCTCTTGCTGTGCTAGAAAAGACCTTTCTCCCTTGAGCCAAGGGCGAGCCCAGTGTCACTGGCCACAGAGCTGTGCTCCTGCTGTTCAGGACAAGGCTCTCTAATGAGAAATAATGAGGGTGCAGGGGCCGCTGAGGGCCAGCTGTCCTGCTAGTGACAGCCAAGGCCCTCATCAGGGTCTGGGTCCAGCGCCATGCCGCCTCTTCAGAGAAACTGCTATTTGCTCTCTCCTCCTGCAGGAGCTCATTTGAATATGGGAATGCAGAGTTTTCCTTTTTTATTCCTCCCCCTTCTCCCCCCCCCCATGACATTCTGAGCTAGCCCTGGGTGCATCCTGATGAGCTCAGGCCTGGGTAAAATCAAAACGGTATCTGAGTCCATCGATTTGGAATAAAAAAAACGGGTCTCACCCTCTCTACTTTGGGGACCAGGCAGAATCAGGCCCAAGATGCAGGTGTTGGAAAGGAGAAAGGGGACAGGAGATCTAGAGATAGAGTCTCTGCTCATTGTCTGCAAGTTACAGGAGCCAACTCAAGAAAGCCCCGAGGGAAATGAGTGTTTTTTGTCACCCAAAGCTAAGAAGTTCGGGAAGATGAACGTCAGACACAGCTGCATCCCCTTTCTCTGTCTGCTTCCTTCCCAGACACGAAATGTCCCTGAGATCTCTCTGTGCAGCTCCAGGCTGCTCCTGTCCTCTCCTCCACTCCCAGGAGGGACAGGGAACCACGGACAGAACCCCAGAGTCAGCTGCATTGGGACAGAACCCCAGAGTCAGCTGCATTGGCCGGGCCCCTGCCCCTGCAGTCCTGTCAGCTGGGCTGATGTAGGGTGCAAGGGAGTCACCTGAACCCCAGGATGGCCAAGGAGGATGAAGGAAGAGTGGAGAGGGAGGGGCAGTGGCAGCACCATCCTACAGCTGCTTTGTCCCCATTCTCCCAAGAGGCTGAGGAGCCCCAGGGACACGGACCGGGCACAGAATGGAGTGGCCAGGATGGCAGGGGATCTCTCCCGAGGTCTGTGTCTCCACTGCCTGACTGATGGGCACACAGGGTGAGGAAGGGCAAGGCACACGGGAGCAAAGAGCAGGACAGTGAGGGAGAGAGGGCAGGGCAGCAGCAGTAGTGCTGCCCAGGCTGGTGCCCCCAGGTCTGGGAAGGCTGGCCCAGGAAGCCCCGTCCAGGGAAGGCAGCCTGCAGCCTTCTCCCTGATCTCCCAGGGCCTATGTGGCCAGCACAAGAGGAAGTGTCACCCCAGCCCCGTGTGCTGGGCCACTGGACCTCAGAAAATGGCCTGTACCTGGGAGCTGGGTCCCCAGAGGAGAAGAGAAGCTGAGGCCTGAGGGTCAGCACCGCAAAGGCTTGGAGGCCGGAGCCTGAGTGCCTGGAGAAGTGGGTGGAGCAGTCCGGTTGTGGCCCGAGCCTCTGGGCCCTGCCCGGCGCTCGGGCACAGTGTGAGTGGGCAGGGGCGGTGCTCCCTGGAGGAGCCCTTGAGGACCAAGGTCGGCGCCAAAGGTCGTGAGGACAGCATGGGGGGGGAGGGGCTGAGGCTGCTGGAAGTGTCACAGTGATGACAACCCCTTGGCTGCAGAAAAGGCACCCACCTTCTGGAGCCCCTCCGTGGGGGCTCTTCCACGCCTCCTTCCCTGTGCTGCTGCCCTACCTGGCATCTCCTCATCAGACTCTCTCTGAACCTCAGGGCTCCTCAGGTCCCCCCTCCTACCTGTGTCAGTCTTGAGGCCTCTAGCTCTGAGTGTGTGTGTATACCCAGTCCACTGGCAAACGTGGGGTCTGGGAGCCCCTATGGACATCTTTTCCCTGAGCTCCTCCTACAGCTTTGGGGCAGAGGACGGGTAAACATGAGTACAGGCCAATCAGAGCTGCTTCCTGGGGGAGGGGACAGCCTGGCCCCAACCTGGAGGGGGTGGCTCTCTGTCTGCACCCAGGTCCCCTGGGATTCGAGGTGGCTCCTTGGAGAACCCCACCTGCCATGAGGATAACAAGTGAGCCCAAGAGTGCTCAGAGCCGGGTGGGTGGGCCTAGTTAGTGAAGACGAGGCCCGGGAGAAGCGATGGGCCTTGGGGTGCTCCCAGGACAGCAGCAGGGGGGGGGGGGGCATCTGGGTATGTGTGTGTGTGTGCATACAGACGCCCATCTCCCTCTGTATAGGAGAAAGGCTGGGGTGAGAAGGACCCCCTCTCTCCACAAGTCCAGGAAAGCAGCAGCCCAGAGATCCCTGTTGAGTGTGACCCACTTCAACAGGACCCAGTCACTGATTGAAGTGCACATGCACACACAAACACAGAGCCAGAAAACAGGAACAGCGAGCGTGGCATGGGGCCCAGGCACGCTGGGAGGCGCTGGGGCTGCCGGGGAGCAGGTGAGAGCAGCACCTCTCGCACTTGGGGAAGTTTGGCCTACAAGACTCCCAGAGACTTCACGGGACCACGAGTGGCCTGGGTTCTTTCTTTTTTTTTTTTTTTTTTTGGTGGAACTGGGGATTGAACTCAGGCCCTTGTGCTCGCCAGAGAAGCACTTATTCCACTGAGCCATCTCCCCAGCCCTCTGGCCTGGGTTCTTTTGCCTTCAGCTAGGACAAAATGGTAGACGGAGAAACCTCAGCCTCCAGAGCTAGACTAGGGCCTGTCTTCCACAGAGGCCACCTGGCTCTTCCTACAACCCTGGGTGGGTGACTGGGTCCCCAAGGTGCTGGCTGCTCAGTGTGCCCCTGCCCAGCTTCACACAGGCCCACTGCCCCTGACACTACTGGCAGGCCGGCCACGCCCAAGCCCACCTTGTCCTGGCATGGCACCACCCTCTCTCCCGCCTAAGAGCCCAGCAGGGCCGGAAGAGCTGTGTGGTGACTAATGTGGGTCACTGTGAGGCCAGGTGCCTCCTTCCTGGCACAGTGTCCCCCTCCCACCACCCCTGCCACACAGTGTTGCAACACAGGATGAGCCAGTGGCCAGGGCTCCTGTAGTACACATCCGGGGCCCCTGGGAGTCTGACTTGAGCAAATCACCTATGTGTCATCCTGAAGCGTGAACCCAGTCTGGGACGCTCTGATGGCAAGCAGAGAGGACCCAGAGACCTGGCTTGAAAGATGGCCACCTTCCCCACCTGTGGAAAGGCGTGTATATTGGCTAGGACTCTTCATCTAGCAGGCTGGAAACCGTGGCATGCCTCTGAGTGGCCACTGGCAGTGGACCTCCTTCTGGCATGGCTAGAGCCAGAAGCCTGACGGTGAGCATCCTAGGGTGCTAGGACCTGGGTCGCCCCAGCCTAGGCTCAGCCCTGCTGCCTTCTCAGTAGGGCACCTCTAGGCTGAGATGCCAACTCACAGCCCTGGGGTAGATGAAGGGCCTTGTCCTAAGATCCTCAACCTGGCGAATTACCCCAAAGTGATGCCCTAGGAGTCCATACCCGTCTGAGGCCAAAGGTGGGAAGACACCAGGTTGTTCTTAGAGAACAGGGTAGATGCCAGCAGAGCAGCAGGCACTCGTTGCCCAAGTCTAGCATAGTGCTGTCACATACCTCACCATGCCCAGGAGTGACAAGGCACACAGAGTCCTGGGGTGTGGCCAAGACCTCTACCAGCAAACGGCAGGACTGTATTCATGTGGACTCCAGGCTCTGTCCCAACTCCCAGCAGTCTGCCCAGCCCGACCCATACCATGTTCCTGTGAATCTCAGGGGCATTTATTGAGCTCCTCCTCTGTGCAGCTCAGCTAGAGGCTCAGAAGGCCATGCTGCCCAAGGGGGGCAGAAGGCAGAGGCACTGGCCAGCTTCGTCTCAGCATTGCTCAGGGTGGACTGGCCTGTGGTCTCCAGGGCAGACATGCCTCCCTCGGCAGGGCACAGGTGGGAGGCTCCGACCAGGCCTTCATCTTCGCGGAACCACCCCGTGCCTGCTCAGGTGCAGTGCCTGAGCACATGCCACCCAGCTGTCTGCAAGCACTATGAGCCCTCTTCTCACCTGCATATTCCATCCGTAGGACGAACAAGCTTGGTTGTGCCCATCACGAGATTTTAAGGTGTTGGTCCCTTGGCCCAAGGTGCTTAAGAATTTCCAGATGCAGGGACCTGAGCTTGGGCTCCCCTGATGACACAGGTTGTGTGCCTGCTAACAAGAGGCTCCAAGCTTCCACGCAGTACTGCCTGAGGGGCTACCTCCCTTCTGCACCCTGAGCCACGGGGTAGGCAGGAGTGGCCTGCTCTCTACTGTGACCAATGGTAAGGCTCACCTGGCCCTAGCTGTGGCTTCCACCACACCTGACTTCCTCTCAGGAAGAGATGAAGAGCACACCCATCCCCAGAAGGACCCCAAATGCCTGGCTGTTCTTATCATGCCCCAAGCTACACTGGATGGCACATACATGCAGGGCCATGAACTTAAGTCCACTGGCCTGGACTACTCCAGAGGAAGAGCCTGGAGCTGTCTCCGCTCCCTGACTTGGCTCCCCAGGCATGTTTAAGCACCGTCCCTCCCACCCCAGTGTGACGGCTTCCCTGGCACCGAGGCCCAGCCAGCGGCTCCGGCCAACGCACTTGGCTCCAGCGAGCTAAATCCAACCCAGCCCAGCTGTCTCTCCTCCGGCTCCCGCCAGCCCGCCGGCCCCCGCACACGGATGCGCACACACCCTTCCTACCCCACGTGGGTCCCTAGGGAGCATGGAGAGAGGGGAACCAGAATCTGTCTGGTGGTCCCACAAGGGCCAAGCTGTGCTCTGTGTGGTGCCTGCAGCTTAAGGCAGGGCCAGCCATGGTGCACAGCAGGAACGGGCAGAGGAGACAGGAGCCACTTCTGCCAGTCAGGTGACAGCTAGGAAGACGGAAACCACAGCTTGCTGGGGACAGACAGAGGGGGACAGGTCACGTTTGGCAAGTGCGCTGGGGACTGTGAGCTGAGCATCTGCTGCGTGCCCAGCGCTGCCCTTTCTTCTGAGGCAGCGTCGTGAGTCTACCTCTAACACAGGACGCGCATGATCCGCTTCCAGGATGTCCATGCTTCTGGCTCTAGGGAGGCCCTGGGCTGTGGGCAGGCATGGTCACTAGGCTGCAGTGGTCTCAGGGGTCACACTTGAATAAGGCCAGCAGGAAGGGCTTTCTGACAAAGGCCACGTATAATCCCCTTAGCCCCTTAGATAGCTATAGGCTTAGCAAAGATGCTGCTGTCCTGCAAAAAGTGGCCTCGAGCAAGGTCCTATCCAACGAGATATGAGTGGAAGTACCTGGTGTACCTTTAGGGACAAAAAGGAAGCTGACTCACCTGAAGGACTGCCACCTCCGTCCATACTCTATGGCCTTCTCCTCTCTGGTCTGATTTGTGTATGATGGCTAGAGCAAGAACAGCTATTCTGGGCCACGAGGTGGCACTGAGGCGTGCAAGCAAGTGACGCAATAAAACAGGGTCTAGGCTTCTGACGCTACTGCCAGCCTGGACAGTGTGGGCTGTGCCACATAAGGGAGGAGCACATTCTAATTTTCTGTATTCTGTTATTCTAGGCTTTCTCACAGTGCTTGAATCTTGAAGGGCAAGCAGCCGAGTTGGCTACAATCCCCCCCAACAAGCTAGGAGGCCGCTCAGCGTCCTGCAGGGAACTTCGTGGAGAACGCTTCCTGCTGCAGACGCACCTGGGGCTGCTCTGGGCCCACCGGGGGCCCGGTGCCCTGGGAAGCCCGGCACAGACGTCCGCTGGCTCTGCCTCACTGGGGAGCCCTGTTCCCCAGAAATGCTAGATGACAGCCACAGAGGCCCCAAGGCTGCAGGCCCCTCTCCCAAAGCTCTGCGGTGATGAGGGATTTAGCCAAGATGGTGCAATCAAAGGTGCTCAGCCCAGCGCTGGCACGCAGTGAGAGTGCCATCCATGCTGGGCTGCTACAACGGAGCTCGGAAGTGGGAGCTCCGTAGGGGAACGCAGGGCCTCCGGCCCTGTTTCCACCCTTAATTCCTGAGCCCAGCCTCACCCTCCGCAGGGTCAGCATCACTGTCACTGGGCAGCGAAACCAGACACCACGTTCAGAGGCAGAGAGCAGGGTGGGGGCTGAGAGTCAGACGGGGTCGGATTGGAGTCGGCAGGCAAAGCCCCTGCAGAGAAGGTGCTGCGGAGTAAAAAGTTTATAAGAGGAACACCACCTTTTTCCTTTCTATCTTTTGGCAGAATTTAATGGGTGCAGACTGTTCAGGTCCCAAAGACACGGGAAAAAATAAAAAGAACAAGAACAAGAAAAAGCCCTTTGCTGCTGCTATTGATAACTTGTCTGTTCACGAGGCGGGTTCAAACCTAAAAATACCCTCCTCCCAACGACAGGGAAGCCGAGTACTGTCACGTTGCAGGGAGACTTGAAAGTTGGGGGGAGGGATCGGCCTGAGCCACGTGAGACAGGGCCAGGCCTCTGTGGCCAGGCAGCTCCCGCTGCATCCATGTAGACAGTTCTGTGCGTGCCCCAGGAGAGCATGCACGCAGAAGCCTGTTCTGCTCGGGCCTGGGTGCAGTGGGCAGAGGGAACCTCAGGCTGGGCCCTCCAGCAGCCAGCCAGGTGGGGCCCATGGCGTGGAGGCACCAGCATTCTTGGATACCAGACCCTGGCTGGTCTGACAGGGCTGTGCTGGGTGTGGGCCCAGATGAAGTGGGCCCAGATGAAGAGATAAACCGAGGCCCAGAAGCCCACAATCAGGTAAGTGTGCAGTGGGCCAAAGGGCAGTGGGTTGTGGGCAAGGCTGGCACCTGCTAGACTACTGGATCCTGCTAGACTACTGGACCCTGGACAAGCTGCTTCTGTCCTTTGAGCCATCTGTTTCCCCACCTGTTCATGGGAGAGGGCAGAAGGCTAGGTGCCTTGGTCACCAACAGGGAAGCTGGTGGCCAGGGGCAGACCGTAGGTCATGATCTCCATTGACTGGAGACCTGGTACCACTCAGAGGGGACAGCTTTCTCTGCTGGGCTAAGACAATGGGGGAGAAATTGAGGGAGCTATTCAGTCAGGGAGCCCTTGCCCCCAACCTGACAGCTGAGGCCCCGTTTGGCATCCAGAGTCCTCTCAAGACCCAGAGGTCCACCCATGTTTCTCCCCCAAGCTCAGAAGCTGGGATGGGAGGTGCCAATCATCCATGACATGCTGGGCTGGGGACATCACAGACAGACCTTGCAGTGGGGATGCTCCTGGGGTTGGCCTGGGCTCAGGTGGGAGCATCCATCCAGACATGGTCCACTAGACCCGTGGATACCCTGAATGACCCACCAAAGCTACATGTCTTAGAATCTCACAGCACTCAGAGCCATAGCTGCTGGACCTCGCGGGGGTCAGCAGTCAGAGCCAGGAAAGGATGCTTGGGCCTCTGGTTGGGGCAGAGTTCTGCCTCTTCCTCACTGCCCAGTTCAGGGAACCCGAGCCTCAGTCTGCCCCTCGACAGAGTGGGGACGATGGTCCAGAGGTCACTTACTTGGTTGTTGCAGAGGGGAAACGGGTTGAGGCATGTGAGTCATGGTGCCCTCAGCTGTCACTGTCAGAGTCACCTCCATCCTCATTGTCATCATGAGAATGATGACACTCCAAAAACACTCCTTTCTTCTTTCCCGCTCCTGGACAATTCTGCTTCTGTCATTTGGCTGTTGACCTTGCAAGATGGTGAAAAGCGCCCCAAGTGCTCCAGGGTACCCCTGTCACCAACTGAAGCGTGCTTATCCTTAGTTGCCCACCACCCAGCCCAAAAGCAGGGACCAGGTAGGAGGACGCAGCAGCTGGCTCCTGGAGTTCAGCTGTGGCATTTGTTTGAAGGGGTAAAGCCCTGTCCCAGGCCAGGGCCCATGTGCCACTGGAGGCCCCCCAGGGTGGGGGAGACGATGCACAACTTGGGTGGTCTCTGAGCAGATGACAAGGTCATTGTGCCTGAGCCTCTGCCCTCTAGAGCAGGACACAGGGATCAGAGTCTTAGAGAACTAGGGTGATGGGGTACAGGGTGGTGGGTATCTAGGACTGTGAGCTGGTCCTAGGCCAGGGCTCCAGGGAAGCGGTGGAGTCTGGTCAGCCTGGTCATCTCCGTAGCAACCATCCTGTCGTCCTTGTCCTGGCTTGGGGGCTGTAAGCCGCACCCTTCCCTCTGCTGGCACAGTCGCTGTCTTCAGAGGTAACCATGGCAACGCCTTTGTTTCGGAGGCCAGCCGCCTCCCTCCCATCTCAGCTCTCTTCTAGAGCAGCATGGGGATCCTTCCCAGTCCTGCTGGGTCTCACAGCCCAGTGGGCAGTGGGCCATCAGTGAGGTTGGGCAGCCCCGAGGCAGGGAAGCTGGAAAAGAGGCCTAGGCCCCCTGCCACAGAGGCACCATTCTCTCATTAGCACCCCAGCATTTATGAGAACAGAGTATCTGCCTAGGAGCCCACAGAAGTAGCCAAAGTGGCCAGTGCTCTCAAGTCACCTTTGGTCCTGCTAGGGGAGACCTATGTGCACACGCGTGTGTGCAAACACACACACACACTCAGTACAGAAATGTGCTGTGGGATCAGGGGTCACTGTCTGGAGTTCTTGTGGCTTCAGGGGACCTATACCCTTTGACTCCACCATAAGGTGGCTTGGGCAGAAGAGAAAATACAGTTATTCAGACAACTGAAAAATCTAGGCTAGATCTTGCAGCTTCAGGTACAGCTGGTTCCAGGTGTCTCGCACCTCGGGTGGAGGCAGCAGCCTTGGGCTTCCTGGAGTTCTGTAGTGGTCGGTAGGCAGATGACAGTCATGTGACTTCAGTCTTCCCCTGGTCATTCCTCTGTGGCTGCGATGAACCTCCTAGGTCAGGGCAGGACTGTGTTCACCCCAACTAGTGGCTGAGAGTCTGAGTAGCCGCCTGGTTCATCCACTCCGTTCGTGGTAAATGAGATCCCAGTTCCAATGGCACGAGGGTAGGCGAACCCTCTTTTGCAAAGCATACCCTGGGCACCCACAGGTTTAGAAGGTGAGATAACTTGTCCGAGGCCTGACACTGGGCAGGAATACAAGCGCCAGGTGTGCCGCGTGAGTTTGGGGGATGAGGGGCCACAGGGGGCAGTGGAGCCTGAGGGGGTTTAGACGCGAGCATCAGCCCCTCACCCCCATACTGAGGCAGGATTTTGGTAAGCAACTAGTGGCATGTAAAGGCGGGGTCGGGAAAACGGTATTCAATGCTCGCCCCGTTTCTAGTGTGTGGGGACTGGGAAGGAGCCCTGTGCTTCCCACATGCTCCCGCAAGCACAAACGCGCACACAGGAGGTCAAGCAGCAGCGGAGAGGTGAGCCTCCCAGCTCTCCAGCCACACCGCGCCTAAGCCAGGGACCGCCTGACTCACTGTTTGTAAACTCGCCTTTCGCTCGGGCACACCCTTCCCTCCTTCTCCGCCCCTCTCTGGCAATATCTACATAACTCCACCTCCCCTCTGCAGTGACTGGTTAGGCGCGCTGTCATTCCTTCGCGTGGGCGGGATTGCCGGGGGGCGGAGGAAGAGGTCACCTGGGCGACGTGATCCGTATAGTCCCGCCCCCGGCGGGGCCTTCGGGCCCGACGCTGATTGGGTGAGCGGTAGTCGACGCAACAGCGCCAGGCGCGACGAGTGGCTGAGAGCGCTGTCGGTCGGCGAGGCGGCGGGTCTCACTTCCGCCTCGGTGTCAGTAGGTCTCCGGCTGCGAGCTGCGGGTTTTTGGCCTTGG
>NW_004524770.1:1918105-1925790 GCF_000260255.1 Octodon degus | reverse complement strand
CGCGGGACGTGGCTGCGGCCGGAGGCAGGCCCGGCTGTGCGCGCGACGGCTGCGGGCGTGAGCGGGCCCGCGCGACCGTCCTCCCTTCACCTCGGAGACGCCCGCGGCGCCGCTGCCCTCCTGGAGCCGCTCCCGCGCCTTCGTTTCTGCCCTCATTCGTGAATGCGGGCCAGCTGCGCGCACTGCGGGACGTCCCGCCTCGGAAGTACCTTGGGGAGTGTGACTTGTGGGGCGGCTTCTGACCGCCGAGGAGTACATCCTTAGGCTGTGGGAGTTTGTAAGCCCCGATGAGGACGACGGTCGGGTAGTCGCGAAAGCGGCCTCTCGGGCTCCCGTGCGGTGAGCAGGTAGGGGGCGGTCGGCGGCCTCAGGGCTCTGTCCCGAGCGGAGAACCAGCGCTGGACCGGGTCGCAGCGTTTCCTGGGGGCGGCACGGCACGACTGCGGGAGCCTAGTAGTCGGCCATTGACTCGCACTTGGGGAGCGTTTGTGTAGCTCACCGCGCTCTTGAGGGAGGCCCAGCGACCCTGATGGTACCCGGAAGCCAGAGCTAAGGGTTCACTTTGACCTCTCGCCCGTCCTCGTTCCCCGTCTGGCGTGTGACATCTGCTTTTGCTGATAAGAAGAGCGGATGGAGCTATGGCGGCGGCAGCCTGTGGCACACAGGTGCTCCAGCGTGTTAGTTCGCCTTTTCCTTGTTGGGGTTGGAGCGCTGAGGGTGGCGCTTCCGCCCTTGGAGCACCTGCTTTCTGTGGGTGTTGTCATCCAAACAGGATGAGGAAGAAATGGGTGGCTGCCTCTCCTCGAAGAATCTGCCTTGGGTGCCCCACGGTAGCCTTCTCAATCATGGCACTTATGTGAGGGCATGAAAAAGTGTTTGCGGCTTACTGTTCCAGACTGTCAGGGGATCTTTAGAGTCAGCACACTTGCAGGAGCCTCCCAGGCACTAGCGTTATCCTCTAATCATTTTGAGGAAATGGAGGTTAAGTAATCCTCCACTGCAGGTTACACACAGTAAGTTTCAGGTTAGAGATCTGAACCAAAGCATCGTGGTTCTAGAGTTTATGTCCTTTTATGTTTTTATTTTGTGGCCTCATGCGTGATAGTCAAGCACTTTACAACTAAACGATGCCCCCAGACACCAAGTTGATCCTCTTGTTTCATTTATTTGTGGTCTCAAGGATATACTGCCTTCTAATATGAAGATTTTCGTTCAAAAATTTTGTTGAAGACACTCTTATTGTGCTGTGTACTAGGGTGGTTCTTGCAGCATCTGGAACAGGTCTTCATTTTCTTTTGTGAGCAATCATGTTTATAAAACCATTTTGTTTCCTGTAAAATGAAATCCTTCCTCCATCTGTCTGTTCTGGATTTTGTGGAAATACCTTACCTTACCTTACCTTACCTGCTGTGCAGTGCCTTTGTTACTAGCGAATTTGTTGGTGTTTGTTGAGAGAAGAGGGTGAATTTGAATGGGCAGGTGCAGAGACAACTTCAGGGATGAGGCTTTCCTTTCAATTGGGGGCTGCAGCACCTCTGCAGTCAGACCATCAGTGTATGCATACTTGGGCATGTTTCGTCCCTCCTCCCAGGTGCGTCCGGAGTGGTCAGACTCTGCAGTTTTCCACCTTACTGAGCAGTGTTCTTTCAGTGTTTACAAAATGCCACTTGACTTGTCTCCTGTCTTTTCTTCATGCCTCTATCAAAAGTGTCTTGGATATTCCTTAAGACTTGCTTGACTTTTAAAGTCTTATTATGTTCAGCTAATTGAAAACATGACATTTCCTTTTTTATGATTTTATGTTCTATGCAGTCTACAAATGGAATTTACTAATGGAATTTACTGTGGGATTGAACCGCGGTCCCTGTGCTTTGCTATGCTTGTTCTAAGTAGGTGCTTTAGACCACTGAGCCATCTCACCAGCCCCTCTACTGAGCTATTTTGCCAGCCCTAAGTTTACTGCATTTTTTTTAAGGTTTTTTTTTTTTTATTGCATTTTGAAAATCACTTTTCTCTTTCTTTCTTTCTTTCTTTCTTTCTTTCTTTTTTTTTTTTTTTTGTGGAACCAGGGATTGAACTCAGGCCCTTGTGCTTGCCAGGAAAGCACTTACTCCACTGAGCCATCTCCCCGGCCCCTGAAAATCACTTTTCTGGTGCTTCAGAAAAGACTTGTCCTCCTGTATCATCCTGTTGGGGTGAGTATGAGGCAGGTGGGATGATGTCTTTGAGCAGAAGCAATGGCAACAGCCTTCAGAGTGGTTGACATCACGTGCATGAGATTAAGCACCCCGAATGGGGATGTGGCTCAGTGGTGGAGTTCTTGCCTTGTGCACAAGGCCCTGGGTTTGATCTCTAGCACCACGGGTGTGTGTGTGTGTGTGTGTGTGTGTGTGTGTGTGTGTGTTGGGGCTGTCTTGTGCAGGGTACTGCGAGGGGTCATGGGGAAGCTCTGGCCAGGACCCCAAGATCCTGTGATCAGGGCTCTTTGGCAGGAGGAAAGTCACTGTTTGTTCTCCCATATCTTTGGCTGTGAAGTGTGTGATTGTGAGAAATACGTATGAAGATACAGCATCGAGTGGCTGGTGCATTGTAGGCCCTCTGGACACTCTTGGTTCCCCACCTAGGAGTGCTGACACTGTCCCTGGAAGTGACACTAGACGCATACAGTCACAGTATTGAGAGGAAGCTGAGAAAATCTTTGGTAGGTAGGTTTGTGTTCTGTTGGAAATGTTACTGTATGGAATGAGGGATCATCAGGTAAGGGTCTTATAAGAAGACCCTTGGACACTGGGGGCTGTGACTGCTGTGTCCTGCCGAGGACCCTGTAGACAGCATGGTGGCCTATGTGGCACTGTCTCCTCTGTGTTACCATGCTTCTCTTGGACGTGGACATCTGGCTTAGCCTTTAGTGCTGTCAAATGTAAAGTTTAATTCCAAAACTTAGTGTGCTTTGAGGTTGATTTATACTCTTGAGACTAAAAGGAAGTTGGTATTTAAATGTGGCTTATAGGACTGGGGAGATGGCTCAGTGGAATAAGCACTTGCCTGGAAAGCACAAGGTCCTGAGTTCAATCCCTGGTACCGCAAAAAAAAAAAAGTGACTTATAAAAAATACTCAAGTCTTAATACTATTTCACCTTCTAGTTTGAAACTTTAAACATAGTTTCTGTGTACAGTAATTAATGTCTGTGCTGTCATTTTTGCCTTTTCAAAATGTTTTTGCTAGTACATTTCATTTGTCAGTGTCAAGAGCCTTATGAGACGCCCGGGGTCCAAGTGAGGCTGTGGGGATGAACCTGCCACAGGCACGCCTGCAGCCCTTGTGAGTTCGCTGCAGTTTTCATGAGCTCCACGATGCTGCTTCCCTTCCCTCCCAAATCCCAAAGTAGTGTGGGGCCACTTGGCAGAATTTCGAGCACTCCTGTCTTTCGGCTGGAGCTTCTGGCAGTACAGACACTGTAGTCTCTGAGTTGGGCTTGGTAGAAGAAGCCTTCAGAAAGGAGTGGATGTGAGGTGTGTGCCTTGTGCACTGTGGCTTGGTGTTGGTGCCTCTCTCCTTTTCCTCCAAGTGGAAAACCTGTTTGGTTAGTTTGGAGAAACATACTCCAGGTGCGTAGTCCGTGCCTGGAGAATGCTGGGGTGTGTGGGGAGGGCACACGGCTGCTGGGCACTGAGCATGCCTGCCCCTGGTCTGGGCACTCGGCCTGCGTCCCCTGGCTTGGGTGCGGGGGTCTGGAGCCTCTGTCCTTGTTGCTGATGGCAGCTGCTCTTCACTGTGTAAAGGAAAGGCTGCCTGTTGTGGGGAATGCCCAGCTGCAGGCTGGTGCCTAGAGCTGTCATGCTTGGTGGGAAGTGGTGTCCCTCACTGCCTTAAAACCAAGGGGGATGTGGGCTCTGCTGTCGGGCTGGGACACCCTCGGGGGGAAAAGAGGGAGCACTGTTGGGATGACGGTGGTTGGCAATGGTGAGCTGGGGTGGGCCATCCCAGAAAGGCAGAGGACTTGGGCTAGATCCCTGGGATCTCTTGCTTCCCCAGTGACCTATAGGGGAGTCAGTCTGCTAGAGTGAGGTGGGGTGAGGAGGGGAGTAGTCGTGGTGCCCAGGTGTAGCCCAGCTGTGCTTCGAAGCTGGCTGGGCCTTGAGCCAAGTGCCAAGGCTTGTTTGCTAGAAAGTTCCAGGCCCATGTGGAAGGGCTGTGAGGCTTCCAGGGAGATGAGGCTTTGGGTCATCTCCAGGGAGTCCCACGCAGTGTTGGGCCCCAGATTTGGATCAGAACTCTTGTTTGGATCAAGGACCTTTGGAAACTTAATGGAGAGTCTGAGTCATTTTTTCGGGGGGGGGGGGTGAACACAATCAGAACTTCGTGTTTTTCCTTTTTCTTTTTTATCAAGGGGCTGGTGGGGGTGGGGTGTTGGCTCATGGCTGGAATACTCTCTCCCAGTGCTCAGGACTGCACCGGGAGTGTCCTGGGCAGGTCTGATTTTAGGATGATGCGTTTCTGAGAACAGTAAAACCGGTTAGTGGGGACAAAGGGGATGTCGAGCAAGATGAGAAGGGAGGGATTGGAAGGGAGAGGGAAGCCGGCCAAAGGGCGGCCCTGAGGACATCCAGGGACCCTGCGAGGCAGTGGTCTTTTGCCCAAAGGCTCGCTGCTGTCCTGATTCATGGGACTTGGGGTTCTGCGGCTGTGCTTCACCTCCTCTGCTCTGCTCCTGCCAAGGCCCTGGAGTTCTATGTCAGGGACACGTGACGCAGCACTCAAGGGGACAGACTCGTCTGATTCGGTCGTGCCCTTAATGAGCAGCGAGCTGTAGGGAGCGCCCACCTAGAGCTTTCCCAGCACGCCCTGGGACTACTGTGGACCAGCTTTCTGCTGTGCTGCATCATGATGACGTTGATCCAAACAAGCGTTACTGAAGGATAGCGCACCGTTCATCTTGTGTGTGTTTGAAAGTGTGTTGCCTTGGATTCCAGACGCTGTTCTTGGAGTGTGTGACGCTTTTGGCACGTGCACTCAATACTGAGCCGTGCGATCAGTTGAGGATGGTATTTGAGGAGACCTGTCATGGACAGTGGGCTTGCGGCTATCTCTTCAGGGACATCACCGCCCTCCTGGTGCTTCTCAAGGACCTGCTAAGCCTCCTCTTTGCCTCCTTTCCTTACCTCCCTTTGCCTCCCCTCCTCCCCCGCCCTCCCTTTCCCTCTCTTCCCGTCTCGCTTCTCTCCCCTCCCCTCCCCCCCCCCCCCCCCCCCCCCCCCCCCCCCCCCCCCCCCCCCCCCCCCCCCCCCCCCCCCCCCCCCCCCCCCCCCCCCTCCTTCCTCCTCTCTCCTTCCTTCTCTCCCCTCCCCTCTCCTCCCTTCCCCTCCATTCTCCTCTGCTGTGCTCTGCTCTCCTCTGCTTTCCCCTCCCCCCTTTCCCTCTTCTCCCTTCTCCCTTCTCTCCCCCTCCTCTCCCCCCTCCTTCCCCTCCTCTCCTTCCTTCTCTCCCTTCCCCTCTCCTCTCCTCCCTTCCCCTCCATTCTCCTCTGCTATGCTCTGCTCTGCTGTGCTCTCCTCTGCTGTGCTCTCCTCTCCCCTCCCCTCTCCTCTCCTTCTTTTCCCCCTTCCCCCTCAGGTTTCATTGCAGTCTTTGCACTAAGCTACATCCCCAGCCTTTTCCTATTTCATGTTTCTTTTAAGGCAGGGTCTCACTTGCTGAGTTGCCTAGGTTAGTCTCAAGCTTGGGGCGCTCCAGCCTCAACCTTCCAACATGTTGAAATTCTGGGTGTGCACAACTGAGCCCAGCTCCCTTTGGCCTTGTCTTAAGGCTGCCCTGCAGGCATTGAGACTGGGAAACACTGGGCAACTCAGGGTGTTGTTTCTCTTGCTTTCTTCAAATCTAGAGACTTCCTGTTTCCTATACTGATTCCAAATACAAATGCTTTCTGTGATGGCTGAGAAGCTTGGTGGCTAGTACAGACTTAATGCAGCACCCTGAGTTAGCATCTGGCCACTTGTGCCTTCATTGCCGCCTTATTAGCATGGGGAGCTGCGATGTGTTCTGCTGTTAAGCGGCTTTAAGTGCTGAATAGAATTAAGTAGCCGACTTTGTAATGAATTGCATATAGCCCCAGACTAAGAACAACCACAGGACCTTGAAGAAAGCTGAGATGGCGAGGAATTGGAGACCATAAAGGTTACTCATTTTGCCTGCAGAAGAGCACAGTAATGGCGCTTCTCATGCAGTTGGACTTGGCTGTGCTCAGCTGCAGGGTAAGGAGCCGCTGTTCAGCGAAGGCCGCCTTCAGTTCCTCCTGTCCCTGAGGTATGCTGAGGGGCAGAGACTGGGTGCCCATGTGTCTTGCCAGTGCTGATGTGCAGACGAGGCCAGACTCAGTGTGTGACATACACTTTGTTTCTAAAAAAGGTTTTTGTTGTGCATAGAGCAGAGACTGTTTATGTGATTCTAAATTTATTCAAAATCTGTAAAAATAACCTGTAAGCATTTGCAATGATACGAATATTAATGCTGTCTTTATTTAACAATTAGCGTAGAGCATGTTTCTATGGGTGCAAATTGAGAAATGCACAGTGCTCTGGCAGGATAAAGGTGGCTGGCCCCATTGGCTCCTTGGGCACGTCCCTCGAGGGGCCTGGGACGGGTGCTGTGGTGTGTTAGCCTGCTGTGCTGCCGCAGCCTCCTGCCCTACACCTGGACTTATTGGTTCCCTGGTCTGACTGCAGCCCACCTTCATTGCTTCCTGCCTTTTGAGGGCTACTAGGTGCTCCAGAATGTCAGACGGCTGAAGATCCTGTGATGGCTCAGCCAGGGGGCCCTAAACTGTGTCGTGACTTGTGTCTAGATGTTCCCCCAAAGCCTCATGTGGTCATGGGAGAGCTGAGGTCCCTGAAGGACCCTGACCCCTTACTCATCCCCAAAGCTGGGCAGCCCCAGGACCTCCTGGTGCCATACTTAGGAGGTGCTGACCAAGGCAGCCTGGGCTCCACTACTTTCTGCAGTGTGCTCTGACAGCGAGAAGGCCGGCTTACTGTTCTTGACTTAGCTTTCCCCTCCTCCATCCTTGATCGAGGCCTTCTGCCCTTTAATTTCTACAGAGCACTGCTTCTGGCCATTGCATGATAGGCTGTCATCCTAAGGTGCACAAGTGACCCCGATTTCCTGTTTGTGTTCTGATGACATTTCATTGTGTCTGTAGCATCTGTCTGGGGTCTGACAGGCCAATCTCTGGAGGGTGTGGCCAAGTAGGCCCTGCTGTGCCGTGGGGAAGTAGTGGTCCAGCGGGCATGGGCTGATGACCTTGGCTGGCCGAGCCAGCCTCTGTGCTGCGCTGCATCGTGGGCGGGCCTAGCAGTCGACTGTGACCTGGAGGCAGTGGGGCTGGGAACCAAGGTGCCACCTGGAGAGGGGTGCCCAGGGCTGCGTACTGTTTCTTTCCCACATTTCTGGAAGTGTGCTGTGCGCTCCTGGCTTGAGCATGTGTGGAAGCAGAGGAGCTGCTGTGCTCAGACTTGTGATTCTCTCTCCTGCAGAGTCCCACGTAGCTGGGATTATGGGCATGCACCACCATGCTGGGTTCTTTTTTTTTTTTTTTTTTTTTAAATTTTATTTGTGTGTGTGTGTGTGTGTGTGTGTGTGGCCAGCTCAGCCCACCAGGGGGCGGGGCTGGCTGGCATGTGGTGCTGGG
>NW_004524770.1:1908735-1917960 GCF_000260255.1 Octodon degus | reverse complement strand
TTTTATTTATTTATTTATTTATTTATTTTGTGTGTGTGTGGCCAGCTCAGCCCACCAGGGGGGCAGGGCTGGCTGGCATGTGGTGCTGGGGATTGAACCGTGGTCCTTGTGCTTTGCTTAGATTAGCTTGTTCTAAGTAGGTGCTTTAGACCACTGAGCCATCTCACCAGCCCTAACTGGTTTTGATAGATGACAAATTTTATACCGTTAGGCTTTTTAGAGAGTTTAGGGTGATCACTCTCATCTCAGGCTCTTAGTCACTCATTGCCCAAACTATTAGGTAATTTTTTCTAAGAATAACATAAAGATGCATTTGTAAGACTGGAGCATGAGTATTCACAGAGGTAGCAGGACATTTTGGGCCTAATTGGGCTAGGTTCTGGTGGGACAATGCTATGGTTTGTGTCTAGTTGTCCCCAAAGACTGCAGGGTGTAGTTATGGGTGTGGGCTTCTAGGGTTGTGATGACTCATAGCCCGATGCCGGGATGATGGGTGTGAGCGCTGTGGCCACCCTGGCTTGCGTAGCCCGCATGCAAGGTAAGCGAGAGAAAGAGGCCTGCCTGCCTGCTCCTCCCCTTCTGCTCTCGTTGCTTTTTGCGGTCTTCTGCTGCCATGAAGAGGTGCCCCTTTGCCACACCACCTGCCTGGGAGTCAACTAATTACCCCTGAAACCTCCACAAACTGTGAGCTAAGTAAACCTTTCCTTCCTCAATCCTAGCGTCAGGTATTTTGACCCGGTGACAAAAATGTAACCAAGACAGACAGGGATTGCACAGGGACCTTTGAGGTGATACAGTGGAAATTTTTTTTAAAAAGGATGGTATGGCAGGAACTCATTTTAGGGGGTGGGCATGTAGCTGATGGAAGGGATGGAGGGTGTTCTGGGGGCATAGGGTCCACAGCAGTGGTGAGCCTGCGCCCTGTCCCCTGACCTGGAGTTGTCCATGGAAGAACAGAAGGGCATCATGGCCAGTGGTGCCATTCTTAGCTAACTTTCTGGATTGTTTCCCTCTGCACTTAGGAAAGGGAGATGCTGATTAAAGAAAAACAAAAAATCCCACAGTTCTTTCCTAAGACTCTGTCTCCCTGTGTTGTGTCTGAGAACAAAATATCCACACACTGTGCACGTGTAGGGATGATGGTTCTGCCTTTACCTGATTGTTGATGGTACTCTCACCTTTGGCAGAGTGTAAGCTACAGAACCTGACTTTGCTTCCTTTAATGCAAAAGTTTAAAATCTGAGGGCTTCCTGTACACAGCTCCAAGCTCTGTGGTATTGAGCAGGGGCTGGGGTCAGAGACTCAGAGCCTGTGGGCTTCTGGACAGCCAAGACCTGTGCTTTGGACCTGGCCTCTGAGAAGTCAAGGGTGGGCAGACGTATGGAAGGAATGATGCTGCAATTTGAATGTGAAGCATCCCCACAAGGCTCATGTATTGAGAGAGGCTGATTCCCAGCACAGCCGTATTCAGAGGTGGGGCCAAGAGAGACACTGAGGGGCTGGTGAGATGGCTCGGTGGTCTAAAGCACCTACTTAGAACAGGCTTAGCAAATCACAGGGACCCCGGTTCAATCCCCCAGCACCACATGCCAGCCAGCCCTGCCCCCTGGTGGGCTGGGCTGGCCCCCCCCCCCATAAATAAATAAAAGAGAGACACTGACACCATCCTCCGATGAATTGTTAGCCTAGTGGCCTGGGGTGGGGCCCAGGTGGGGGAAGCAGGCCCTGAGGGTGTGCTTGAAGCTTGTATCCTGCCCCCAGTACCCTACTCTCTCTCTCCCTCTCTTTCTCTCTCTCTCTCTCTCTCAGCTTTCTGGGTGCCATGAGGTGAGCAGCTCTCTGCCACCAGGTCCCCACAGGCCCAAAGGAGTGGAGCCACTGGACCAGACAACCTCAGAAGCGAGGAGCCACAATAAGCCTTTCCTCCTTATGGCTATTTTCCTCAGGTGTTGTGTCACAGTGCCGAAAAGCTGTCACGACTGAAGACCCCTGTAGTGCTGGGGCCGAGGGTCTGGGTGGAAGCAACCCTGTGCTCCTTCAGACTCCAGGTCGCTCGGTAGGGGCTGCTCACAAGGAGGATCCCTCAGGGCTCCGTGGCCAGCATCAGGAGATAGGACGCCATGTTTCTACCTGAGGCCTTGCTTCTTGTGGGCTCTTGGTCTGTTGAGAGTGAATGAAATGGTGGTGGTGGTTCTTTGGCAGGGTGCAGCAGTGGAGTAGTTTAGAAGTCCTGTGGGGGCCTAGTGAAGAAGGTGTGGAACGTGTGCCTGCAGACACAGTGTGTCCAGGGCTGACCTGGGGCCATGTTGAGGCTGACTGATGCTCTTGTGGGCCTGTGTGAAGCTGCGTGGGAAGGCTGTGGCCTGGAACTCAAAGGCTTATGGGAAAGGTCACCTAGGGATCGTGGGCGTGTTTGGGCTTCATGGTCCACCTGGTGGGAGTGCAGCTGTAGGTGCAGACAGCAGTGTCCCCTAGTCAGCTGAGCTTGCATTTGCAGAGCAACTAGCCTAACCCCTCACACCCTTGTCCTAAAGATCTTCGACAAAGTTTGATTGATTTACCTTTAACATTGGGATGTTTGTTATAGACAGGAAGCTTATAAAAAGAGAAAACAAGGTGGCGTTAAAGTACTTTTTTCATGGGAGATTTTAGCGTGTAGCGAAGTAGGCCAACCAGTAAAGAGGTGACTTGTGTGCATCTCCAGCCTCTCGGTCCCCAGCTCAGGCCCATCCACCCCATGAGCCCTACCCCAGCAATTGTGAAGAATGTATGGGCATGCTGCCATCGAATCATGTATGGATATGTCATGTGTAGTTCTAGAAGATGAGGCCTCGTGTAAAGGCCTGTCGTGAAACCTTGGAGACCATTGATCCACATGTAATCAGAGGTTCACTCTGAACGGGGGGCGGTGACCCACACTGATCCTAGCGGTCTGGGAGGCCGAGGCAGGAGGACCCGAATGTCATGCCTAGCCTGGGCAGCTTGGGAGCTCAGTGAGATGCTGTCTTAGAACAAGCAAAGCCAAAACGTGGTCACTGTCATTTGTATGGTTCTTCAAGGAATATTTCTTTGAGATCATTTATGCATCTTTGTTTGAACCCTTCTTCAAACATGTTGTTAGGGGGCTGGTGAGATGGCTCAGTGGTCTAAAGCACCTACTTAGAACAAGCTTAGCAAAAAAGCACAGGGACCACGGTTCAATCCCCCAGCACCACATGCCAGCCAATCCCGCCCCTTGGTGGGCTGAGCTGGACACACACACACACACACACACAAGTATATAAAAAAAAATTAAAAAAAAACATGTTGTTAGTTGGTGTCTGGTTTTTGGGGTAGCTTTTTTTTTTTTTTTTTATTTATTTATTTATTTTGTGTGTGTGTGTGTGTGTGTGTGTGGCCAGCTCAGCCCACCAGGGGCGGGGCTGGCCGGCATGTGGTGCTGGGGGATTGAACCGCGGTCCCTGTGCTTTGCCAAGCTTGTTCCAAGTAGGTGCTTTAGACCACTGAGCCATCTCACCAGCCCTTGGGGTAGCTTTTTAAAGGCTGCCGTGTAATAACTTGTACATACTTAAAGAGTAATAACCAAGGTAAAGAAAGGGCCCTCTACTCCTGTATCCTTGCAGGTGTGGCTTAATATGTGCTTTAGCACGTAGTTTACTGTGACACGAATACACTGGGGAGACCATTGCTCGGTCTTGACTTTCCCTCGCACCACTCTCTTTTGGGTTAACTTCTTTGTGTGGTAGGAAAACGGCTGTGTCCTGGAGGCTCTGGGCCCGGATGTTGCTGCTTGTATTCCCATGGTGTCTTTAGCAAGCCCCTGTTCTGTGATCTCCGTAAGTTGGTATGAAAGCCAGCGGCTGGCTGGTGTTGGGCTTGGTTTCTGGCAGGGCAGTGTTGGTTGGTGGCACCAAGTGATGGGCAGCTGCAGTGCCCGTGCCCGTGCTTGTGGCATCTAGGCTCTGTCTGTCTTTACCACTTCACTGGCACTCTTCTAAAAGCACCGTCCTCTCAGCTATGGTTTGGTGACACTGGGGGTGGGGGTGGGGGACAACATATAGGAGAGCCAGGGTAAGGCAGGATGTGTCGTCCTAGTTTGCAAAGTAACGCGTTGCTTACTGGCATCACCAAGAGTGACACATTAACTTCTTTTTTATTAGCTTTATGAGCTCGGGGGCTTGGTGCATTTGCTGTGCTTCAGCTGCTTGTAGTTTCCTGGTGCTCAGGTTGTCTCATCTTGCCAGTGGGAGCTTTTGACTTGGCCTCATTTCTTCGTCTGTTTTCTGCTGTTTTGACATTAGCACAGATTGGGCAGTTTATAACAGACAGAAACTCACTGACTCACAGCGCTGGTGTCTGCCGAGATCTCTCCTGCTTCACTGTTCCTTGGTGTGAGGTGGGCAGAAAGCAGAAGAGCAAGGGCGGTGGAGCAGAGCAGCGGAGCAGACAGCGCTGGAGGGCAGTGCACAGCTCGCCCTCTCGTGGCGCCCACGTCCCGTTCTACTTGGGAGGCTGGGGCCCTCAGCCCAGTGGTCTCCCAGAGGCCACCCCCAGCACCTTGGCAGTTGTAGCACAGCGCGGAAGGACAAACATTCAGAGGCAGCACCTCAGTGTACTGCAGCACACCTCCCACCTGCAGGGCAGGACAGACCTGCCGGCGTTAGCCGGCTCTCCTCCAGGGAACCCTGCTGCTTTGCAGCAGCTGCCAGGGGGCCGGAGCAAGTTTGAGTCACTATAGATGAGCCGGTGGTGTTAGAGAGGAGTCAGATGCCAGCACCTGTTCCCTGCTTTGTGGAGGACACAGGTTGGGCACTGGTGTGGTGCTCTCTGTACAGGGGTCCAGTAGCTGCTCAGGTGCACAGCTTGCAGCCGGGTGGAAGGTGGGCAAGACGGGAAGCACTGAGCCCCGGAGGGGAGAGGGGCAGGGAGAGCTTAGTGCCCAGATGCTGATGATTAGAATCTAGCAATTACGCAGCTCTAATTTACTTTCACTTTTGTGGGCAGAGCCCCAGGGACAAGCCTTGTGGGGGCATGTGACCCAGAGCACCTTGGGCCTGTCTTCACTCAGGGCCATCCTGTCCCTCACACGTGCACCACCCGAACGGAACAAGAACGCAGGCTGGCAATTACAGGAGGGCTCTGCTTATTTACAGGAAAAGTGAGACCTCTTGGGACATGGTTGACATTTTGCTTCAGTGCCATGCCATTTCTAAGATGCCGCTCTTCTTGTGGGAGAAGTTAATGTGTATGAGTTTCAAAATATTGAGCTAAAATGAATTAGAGAAAATTTAAGTTTATCCTTATGCAATCATTGTATATAGCAGTCTTAATTCTCTGGAGTTGAAAAACGGGCTTCGAGCCGAGGGGTGTAGCTCAGTGGAAGGGTGTTTATCTAGCACTCTCAAGTCTTGGGGTTTAATCCCCAGCCACACACACACACACACACACACACACACACGCGCACCCACTTTTGGGTAGGTGTGAAAAAACACTTGGAGATAATTTCCCATTTACTTACATCTACTTGGTCCTGGTGTCTTGGATCCTACAACGGTAGGCACTCCATGGAAACTGGTCTGCCTCTGAGCTGCTTGCGCATCTGTTCCCAAATTAATGTCTTATTGTTTTCTTACACAACTGTACATAATGACTCCTTTTTTTATTTTAGAGAAGGGTCTACAAGGTCTCACTACTAGATCGACTCAAGTGATCCTCCTGTTTACAGCCTCCCAAAAGCTGGAATTACAGGCTTGCGCCACCATGCCCAGTCTCAATTGTCTTAGCGCGTCCTGGGGGTGGGGGGATGGCGCCAGGGCAGCCTGCCTAGGGATTAAGCCCCCAGCCCCAGTGCCTGTTTGCAGGTGCTCTTTTTTTTTTTTTTTTTTTTTCAGAACTGGGGATTGAACTCAAGCCCTTGCGCTTGCCAGGGAAGCACTTATTCTACTGAGCCATCTCTCTGGCCCTGCAGGTGGTTTAATCTGCTGAACTTTTTGGCCAGCCCTCATAATGACTTTTAATGTGACTCTTTTTTTTTTTTTTTTGTGGTACCAGGGATTCACAAAACTTTATGCTTGCCAGGCAGACACTTATTCCTCTGCACTATCTCCCTGACCCTTCACTGATCTATTACTCATCAGTTATCTTCGTATTAGGCACACTCCCTCATTTATACTGCTTGAAGTCCTGTATGTGTTATAATACTGTACATTTTATTTCTTAGATGTAATTAAGATCAATTTCCATATGGTAAGTGGGTATTTAAAAATAGTTTTCAATCTTGTTTGTTCTGCAAGCTAAGCATGCTGAACTGTTTCTCCCCTTAGGTCTCCAGTGTCTGCTGCATTTTTATCAAGAAAGAAATCATAGTTTGAAGTTGCTTCTGCTGCTCAAGTAGATCAGATGCGATGATCCAGTAGGGAGACTGCGCACGGGGCAGCATCGAGCCTGGCTGCTGGAGGATGAACGGGGAGGAGGAATTCTTTGATGCCGTCACAGGTGAGTTGAAAGAGATCATGACCCAGAGACTGAAAGTGTGCGGGAGTTGGTGGGATCCAGAGAGCTTGGCCTTTGAGAGGCGGCCCGGCTCTGCAGAGCAAGGTCAGAAAGGCTGGGTTCCAAAAGGCTGACACCTGCTTGTTAGGAAGAGTGTACATCCTTTGTCCTATGCGGGAGCCTTGGCGTGGGGTCTTGGAAGAGAGTATGGGAGCAGCGAAGTTTGAAGTTTCTGGAAGAGCCTCGTGGGGGAGTGTTATTTGGATCCTGTAAGATTTGATCTGATTTGAATAAGATGGTTGCTGTTCTTCTGTCACGTAATGAACAAAATTATTGGTCTTACCAGCTGTGGTGGCATATGCTTGTATTCCTAGCACTAAGGAGGCAGAGGCAGGAGAATCTCCTTTAGTTCGCAGCCAGCTCTAATTGAACAGCCAGACTCAAAAATAAAACCCCATAAAAAACGAACCCCAAGCTGGGGCGATGGCTCAGTAGAATAAGCGCTTCCCTGGCAAGCACAAGGGCCTGAGTTCAGTCCCCAGTTCTGCAAAAAAAGAAAAAACCAGTGAGCCCCAAGAGTCATGTCTTGTGACTATGCCTTGGATTTTCCTACTCACAGCATACCATGAGACAGCCTGCTTGCTTTCACAGTGCTCTTGCTGCCTTAAAGTTCAGCTGTTCTTCCCTTTTGGAAAGACATTTAAGTGGAGAGCTGGGCGCGTGTGCCTGGTGGAAGGTGCGGCTCACACGCGTGGGTGTGGGCGGAGGAGGCGGGGCTGGTGTGCGTGCTTGGACCTGCCTGGCACCCCTGTGCTTGGTAGCCATGGGGCCTGGCTCCCCGCTGCAGGCCCGCCTGCTTCTCATGTTCGTTCCTTCCTCTTGTGTCTCCTAGGACCAGGTTTGGAATATCATTTCGGTGCTCACTTCTGTGAAATGGTTCAAATGTCCATTGCCAGTAAAGGGACTTCAGAGGCTTCTTGGGTCCGTTCCCTTGTCCTTAGGTGTAGGAGAGTCACCTACCAACTCTGAAATATTACTGTCGGCCAGGTTTGCTGGCAGTGATCTTGTGATCCTGGTTTTTGTGACAGGGGTTCACTGTGCTGTTCAGGCTGACCTTGAACTCACACTTTCCTGCCTCATCCTCCAGTGTGCTGGGATTACAGGCGTGCACCAGCAGGCCTGGCTCTTGGCCCCGATCTTGAGGTCTTCTGTCGCGGTGCCCACCTGTGTCTTTCCTGGTATCGGTAGCTGCTCCAGCTGGGCCCAGTCCTGTACTGGAGCGCTGTTCCTCTGCCCTGCTAGTGAGCTGAGTGCCCAGTGTCACAAGCGGTGCTCCTGAATGTCCCTGTTGGCACAGGCCAGTTATTGCTTACTCTTATCTAAAACCCAGGGGAAAGAGACACTGAGTTCCTCTCCATTTTCCCAGGGGAAATTGTGCTCACTTTTTATTATTTTGTGCCTGAATTCCTCCACTGATTGTATGTTTTGTGAACGTGCTCCTGGGAGAGGTGCTTGCTGTTGAACCTGCGAGCCTCCCTGGTTGAAGTCTCTCAGTGGCGGAATCAGCAGGCATTCATACGTAGGGGCCTGGCACTCCCCTGGAGGCGCTACGTGTCCCAGAGAGGTGGACGTCCGTGTTTCCTTAGCCAGGAGTCTCGCAGGACGCTCTCTGTTGTCTGGGGACCCGTGTGGCTGGTCTCTTGAATAAGCCCATCTTGACTTCCTCGAGAGAGCTTCAGCCTGGCGATGTGTGGGTGGGCACCGCTGTCCCCAGAGCTGCAGTGGTGTGCAGGTGTTGCCCTCGCGTGGCAGTGCGTCCTGCGTGTCCTCAGCGCTGAGGCGGGGCATGAGCTCTGTGGCTGGGGATTACTCTAGACATGTCACTTAAAAACTATGCAGAGCTTTAGGTAGTCAGCTTGCACAATCAGAATCTTGGAGGTAGATTTTTTCCTTTGCCAAATCCAGTAGAAATGACCATTTTGCTTGTTTCGTGCAGGCTTTGATTCTGATAACTCTTCTGGGGAATTTTCAGAGGCGAATCAGAAGATTACAGGAATGATTGACTTAGACACCAACAAAAGTACAAGGAGTGGGAAAAGTGGGGAGAGGCCCTCTCAAGAGAATGGAATTCAGAAGCACAGGTATGCTGTCTCAACACAGTTTTATTTTATTTTATTTTATTTTATGAGCAGAATATATTTATTGAGAGAAAGAAAGCTCCTGTCCAAGAGAGGGACAAGAGGGGGGCTTGAGCGGGTAGTTCCCCAGGAAGCTGTCTCTTCCAGGAACTTTTATAGTGTAAAACCTTGTGGAGCGAAGGTAGAGAGAATGGGAACTCGCTTAGGTCAACACAGTTTTAGAATTTTCTAAAATGCGTGTGTAATTGTCCCTGTAACGCTCTGCACAGTCTCCTCAGGTCTTAGGAGTGTTCAGTGGTGACAGCACCCCCACCCCTTGGCTCAGGGCAGTCTCTTCCTCTATTTGGTCTTGGAAATTAGTAGAAAGTAGAATTTTGACTAGCGACTCACCATCTGTGGAATACCTTTGGTGAGCTGGAAGTCTAGGGTTGCATCTTGCTTAAGTGTCTTATCATTTTCTTTTCTTTTTTTTTTTTTTTTGGCATAACCGTGGATTGCATTCAGATCCTTGCGCTTTCCAAGGAAGTGCTTATTCTACTAAGCCATCTCCCCAGCCCCCCCAAAGGATCTGCTAAGAAGTTTAACCTTGAACTCA
>NW_004524770.1:1903388-1908635 GCF_000260255.1 Octodon degus | reverse complement strand
TCACTATTATTTGTAGGATCCAAATTCTTCTCTCTCTCTCTCTCTCTCTCTCTCTCTCTCTCTCTCTCTCTCTCTCTTTCTCTCTCTCATAACTCCTGGGTTGATGCTTGTTAATTGCTTATGGCAAGTAGCTTTATTTCTAGTATTTAGGACTTTTAGAAAATGACTGCTTCTTGTTCTAGGGGTAGCTGGCGTTTAGATTTTGAGTCCATTGTACGATCCTGCCTCTTCAGTTAACTAGGGTGAGAAGTCGCTGCCTGTTTGGCCCAGGCCCTGGTTCTCAGGCCTTGGCCTGTAATATTGTTTATGACCCTTAGGCAGTCTCAGTCTTGGCATGCCAGGAAGAACAATTGTACTGTAATTAGAGTTATATTACTTCGGGTACAGTAGTACAGTTACCAATAATAGCAGCATCAAACATAGCCTAGAAAATGACAAACTGTGGTAAAGTATTAATTTGCATCTTTAATCTTATGAACTAGATTTGTGTTCACATAATAAAATCTAAACAAACCAAAAAATTATATATAGTAAATATGCCCTCAGTATGGCTCTTTTACTCTCAGGGGGAGTTTTTTTTTCTTCCCTAGACAGGGTCTCCCTGTGTAGTGCAGGCTGACCTCAAATTCACAGCAGTCTCCTGCCTCAGCCTCCCAAGTGCTGGGATTACAGGTGTGCACTGCCATGTCCCATATGGGGAAGTTTTAAAGGGGTTGGGGGAAACTAGAGCACTAGAAGAAGAGGAGGCGATCAGAAGCAGGGCTGGGGATGGAGGAGGCTGTGCAGACTTTGGGAAATCGGTGCAGAAGTCGGGAGGAGAAGAAGGAAGAGGCAAGGACAAGAGCAGAGCAACTAAGACTAGAAACAGTGGTCACACTCATCGCACACAATAAACAAGACCAAACAACAACAAGAGAAGACCCTTGGCTGGAGAGCTTGTCGGTGGTCTAAGCGCCTGCCTGGCAGACCAAGGACCCTGGTTGGATCCCTGATACACATGCCATGCCAGCCACTGAAACCGGGTATAGTGGCGCACGCCTGTAATCCCAGAACTGGGGAAGCTGAGACAGGAGGATTGATATGAGTCAGAGCTATGTAGTGAGACCCTGTACCAAATAAATAAATAAAAGATTTAAAAATAAGCAAAGAATCTGATAGGCGTGAGGTTGTGAGTTCTATTCCCAGTATTGAAAAAAAAAAAAAAAAAAGAAAAAAAAAAAGCTGTTTAACTGTTCCCTTTAAGCTGTGTCCCTGCTGTCACCGGTAGGTGGTGGGTGGTGGGCAGGGTTCATGTCTGACTGCCTGAGCCCAGCACGCCAGCTGTAGGTCTGGTGGAGCAGTGGGTGACCCCAGCCAGCCTGTCCTGTCGGTTCCACTGATTTGCCCAGCCCACGGCACTGCATGTGCCTCTTGCGGGCTGGACTCGGCTCCCTGACCTCCTGTGACCCAACCTTGGTTCCACCTCCCCCTGACATTGGGAGCTGCTAGGTGGAGGCAGCTGAAGCTGCCCTGCGTTCCAAACCCCGTGGGCCCCTCTCGTGTGTAGCTACTGGCTAGGCACCCTTTCCTGGGGGACGTCTGAACCCGAGTAACTCACCAGCCCCTGCAGTCTCCACATCCACTGGTCTCTCCCACTGTGCATTTCTCCACAGAGCCCTCTGGGGTCACAGTAGTCTCTGTGCCCCTCCCACAGTGGTGCAGGGCTCGGGGAGAGCATGCTGCCTGCCACCTCCTCCTCCGCTGAGGTCTCTCTTCACTCTCCCTGAGGGCTTCAGTTCTCGCTCCAGATCTTTGCGGGTCCTAGGGACCCACTTCCCTCCTCCTCTGCGTCACTTTGCTGTGTTCCAGCCCCGGACACCAAATCTCAGAGAGGCTGTTTCTCTGCTGTTCACTACTGCACCATCGACCCGCAAGTCTTCCATCCACGAAGGCCAGGGTTCTCCTGGTCCAGGACCGTCAGGCCTGGCCTGCAGAGCAGGCTTGCTGCGAGCCAGACTCCTTGCTGGGTTCTTGTAGATCTTTTTCCTCTTCTTCCTTCTTCCTTCTTTCTTCCTCCTTCTTCCTTCTTCTTCCTCTTCCCCCTCCTCCTCCTCTTCCTCTTCCTCTTCCTCTTCCTCTTCTTCCAGAAAGTGGATTAATCTTCTTGTTTCTTCTGTATCCTACTAAGATGCACTGGCCAGGGGCCCAGTGAAGATGGAAAGGGTTTGGTTAACTTGCTGTAGCAAGACCCCATTCTGTCTTCTTCCCACTACAGTGTTCATGTTCACATAAGTAGAGCTTTGAGACCAGTGAGCAGCACATGTAGTGATTATCAAGAGAAAGAGGAGTGCGGGTGGTGGGGATGGGGTGGCGTCCTAGGCACGTTCAGAGGTGTGTTTGGTGCCAGAGCTCTCCAGCCCCACCCTGAGTGCCCTTTGGGACGTCGGTCCACTTGCCTGAGTGGCGGGTCACCCAGCGCCCCAGCTGCCTCACTCTGCTGCAGTCCTTTGTTTCTGTGCTCAGCAGCTCAGGAGCAGCCCTGGTGCTGTGGGGCCCCGTCCAAGGCAGCTACACTGTCTCCACTTCATGGCGCTTGGTGCCCTGTGACCGCTACTGCCTCTGCCTCCCTCCCTTTAAATGCACCCTGGAGCCTTGGGTTCTCCCATCTCTGCTGAGCGCCACCCTCCCCTCCTGATTGCTTCCTGCAGAGGAGGGCATTTGTCCATTAGACCTGATAAGCCTGCAGACCTACGATGGGCTGTCCCCACCCCTGCTCCTAAGGAGCTCTGAGCAGCACCCCATTTGCTTCCGGAAGTGTCTTGGCTTGGATGCTGGACTATAAAGTTGCCCTCTTTGTAGGACAGGGCCACCCCTACCTCTTATCCTTGGGGCTCAGCTCTGTTCGCTCTTCTGGTCGCAGCCACTGGGACCTCTTTGGGGCCTGAGGAGCATCTTGCCCTGGCCTGGCTCGTGCCACCCCACTCCCTTGGCTTGGAGCGCTGCCTGCTTTTTGCGCGTCTGTCGTCCAGGTGGGTAAGAGTGCCGGCTGCCCTTGTCTTCCTAGGACGGCACTGCCTGCCCCCATGTTCACCAGAAGCGACTTCAGCGTGTGGAGCATACTGAAGAAGTGCATCGGCCTGGTGAGTCGGGGCTTCTTGGGAGCCCGAAACTTACATGTTTTAGGTTCATGGGAGTTTTTTGGTGCTGCTGGTAGCTTAAGATATGTACTGTATATATTTATGAACAGTGAGAAACTAAGATAATAAACAGAAAATGGACAAATAAGGAGAAAGGGGCGGCTACATGATTTGTGGGCAGCAGAGGAGAACCCCACAGGTTGAGTGGCACAGGAGACCTGACCCAGGAACCCCCTGTGGCACTCTGTCGTGGGCTGCAGACCCACTGTGTGGGACGGGGTGGGGCTGCTCCCCAGCTACATGCCAGCTGCAGGCAGCCCTTGTTAGGTTTAGGACTGTGACAGGGAAACGGCCTGGCACTTAGTGTCCAGAAGCGGCAGACTGCGATCTCTGCTGACTGTTAAGAGCCAGCTTTGCACGCAGTCTCGTGGCTTCATTGGTGGCCCAATACCTATATTATTATTGTTTTTTTATTTATTTGTGTGTGTGTGTGTGTGTGTGTGTGTGGCCAGCTCAGCCCACCAGGGGGCGGGGCTGGCTGGCATGTGGTGCTGGGGGATTGAACCGCGGTCCCTGTGCTTTGCTAAGCTTGTTCTAAGTAGGTGCTTTAGACCAGTGAGCCATCTCACCAGCCCCCAACGTGTATTTTATAGTGACATTAGATGTAGAGAGTTGAGAGTGGTATGGAGCGTCCCACGCTGTCGTGCCCACCTCCCGGCCAGTGGCTTTCAGATTAGCTGCAGCGCGAGGCTCTCAGCCAAAGACTCCACCTAGGCACTTCCTTTCTTTTCTGGTACTGGGGCTGGAACCCAGGGCTGCACACATGCTAGACCGCACTCTGCCACCAAGAGCTGCTTGCCGGGCTGCTTCCTGACTGCTCAACTCCACTCTGCCAGGTTTCCTGGGTCTCTACTGGTGCCCACCCGCCCGTCTAGAAGGTTGTCTTTTCACCTCTGCTCTGTGCCCCTTCCTCAGTCTTCCGTTGTCTTTCATGACCCTGACGCCTTGAAGAGTACTGGCCCATCATTTGGTTTGTCTGCTGTTTTTGTGATTAGATTGAGCTTCTGCATTTTGGGCAAAATAAGCAGGTATCGGGACTCCGCTCAGGAGCTCATCCAGGGCTGTAAGCTCCGCCTGGCTTCCTGTGGGTGCTGACCTCGATTGCTTGGTCATGTGTCCCTGCAGAGTTGCTGCAAAATTACTGTTCTGCCTGGGTGATTCCACAGAGAACATCCTTTGTTTTTTTTTTGACAGAACTGGTGATTGAACTCAGGCCCTTGTGCTTGCCAGGCAAGCTCTTATTCTACTGAGCTATCTCCCCGGCCCCATCCATCTTTTTTATAAATTTAATTTTTATAAATTTTATGTATTTTTATAATTTTAATTTTTAAAAAATGTATTTAGTATAGGGTCTACAGGGTCTTACTACACAGATGAGACTCATAGTGATCCTTCTGTTTTCAGCCTCTCAAGCACTGGGATCACAGGCGTGTGCCACCACACCCAGTCTCAATCAGTGGCTCAGTGTGCCCCAGGGGCGGGGTTGGGGCCAGCATGGCAGGCCGGGGATTGAACCCCAGTCCCTGTGTCTGCCTAAACAGGTGCTTAAATCTACTGAGCTATCTGGCCAGCCCTTAATTTTGTTTTAAAATATAGGTCAAATGTTAAATGTGGTAGATATATTAGTCTTTCTTATGTTAGCAGACTAACAATCTTTTGTGTTAACAAACATGTTAACCTGCTGTGTTTTTAGGCCGGCCTTGAGCTCACTGTGTAGCCCAGCTGGCCCTGAGTTCACAGCAGTCCTCCTGCCTCAGCCTCCCAAGTGCATCAGCACTCACAGAGTGTGCCTTCATGCACAGCGATTCTCCTCCTTCCTGTCTCACTACCCAGACTCAGTCACGCTGGCTCTACATAGACGACCTTGTCCAAGGCTCCACACTAAGTACCTCAGCTTGTAACTGCTTTGTGCCTTTCATGGTTGCCCTGGAACTGGGGGAGTGGACCTGTCGTACATGTGGGGCGCTTCTGGTCTCTGGGTAGTGCATGCATGTCCACTGAAGTTTTGGGGGACTCCCGCAAGTGGATGAATGCGTGCTGTGGCCGGTCCCTCTGGGGCTCTGTCCTCCTG
>NW_004524770.1:1896822-1902143 GCF_000260255.1 Octodon degus | reverse complement strand
GCGCCCAGCCTGTCCCCTGGAAGTGGATGAGTGCGTGCTGTGGCTGGTCCCTCTGGGGCTCTGTCCACCTGCGCGCCCAGCTGGTCCCGGGCAGCGAGCATGTGAGCTGCACCTGCTGAAGGCACTGTCTTTCCTTACCTGACCAGAGCCAGCTTCCCACTGCCCCGGGCCTGTGGCCTGGGCTCCTCCGGCTTTATAGGCATGTAGCACACAGAAGGGCGTTCGGCCTTGTTTGGAATACAGATCACATGTGTTTTCTTCAGTTTGCGTCCCTGCTCTTTTACTGCCAGCTCTTTCAGGGTCTCCTTCAACACTGGCTCTTCCACTTGTCCCTAAAATGAGGATGTAGTTAGGAGCTCATCCTTCCTGCCTTCTTGGTGGCCTCTCCATGTGGTCAAAATAACACAGCTGTAACTCTAGGGCCAGCCCTCCTGAGGCTGCACCCCCACTTCTCTCAGGATTTCCTGAGCAGGCAGCCTTGTTCTGGGCTCCCAGCCTGCCCCAGCTCTCGCCTCAGCTCAGGCTTGGCCTGTGGGGTCTCCTAGGACCAGGCTGTGGTCAGAGCCAACAGGGCCAGTCGTGGGGCTCCACGGCCACCCTGGGGTACTGAGCCTCATGGCAGCCACAGAAGGATTGTCCTGGCTCTGGACAGAGGAGGCACCTAGAGCCTCCCAGCTCCATGCCAGGCCCCCCTTGCCCAGGAGCTTCCAGTGCTCTGAGCCCTACTCAGCTTCCGCCTCCTGAGTGCTTGACCCCCTCCAGAGCCCATCCTGCTATGCTCAGCTGTCTCCTCCTGGAAGCCCTCTCGTCTTTCCTATGTATTCGTGGCCTTTCCCCACTGCGGAAGCCAGAGTCACAGCCTCACGTCTGCTAGCGCAGTGCCTGGGAGAAGGTGTCTGGGCTGCTTTTCCCGACTCTGATAGACCTTTGTGCACTCACAAGGGTACAGGATGGAGGGCCTTGCCTGGCAGCTTAGGGATTTCCGTGTCACCCTGAAAGCTGTGGAAGTGGGGGTGATTTATTTTCTTCTACTTCAGGTATGATCTCACATTCCCTAGGCTGGTATCTAACTATTGGATGAAGGAGTCCTCCTGTCTCAGCCTCCTGAGTAGCTGGGACTACAGTCGCACGCCACTGTATCCAGCTAAGAGTCATGTTTTTTCCTTTTCTTCTCCTCTTCCTCTTCTTCCTCCTCCTCCTCGTCTTTCTGTTTTGTTTTTGAGATAGGGTCTCACTATGTAGTTCTGGCTGGCCTTAAACTCATTATGTAGCACAAGACTGGCCCTAAGCTCAGAAATTCTGTCTCAGCCTTCCGAGTACTGGGATTATAGGTGTGTGCTATCATATTTGTCTTTTTCTTATTTTTTTTGAGGCAGGGTCTTCCTGTTTAGTTCAGGCTAGCCTTGAGCTTGGTGGTAGTCCAAGCTGGCCTTATACTTGCAGTCCTCCCATCTCAGCTCGAGTGCTGGGATGCAGCCATGTGTGGTTACCCAGCCTGGTGGGAGTGATTCGGCCTGGCATTACTCGTCTGGAAGCAGTGTGGGGGAAGGTGGCAGAAGGCAGCAGTCTAGGGCTTCCTCTGCAGTCGCTGTGTTTGCTGTGGGTCAGGGATAGGGTCAGCAGGCCTGGAAAGAGGCGGTTCAGGGTCGCCGTGCAGTCAAGACCCGTGGGCACCACAACAGGTCTTCTGGGTCCTTGCAGGAGCTGTCCAAAATCACAATGCCGATCGCCTTCAATGAGCCCCTAAGCTTCCTGCAGCGGATCACGGAGTACATGGAGCACGTGTACCTCATCCATAGAGCCTCCCGCCAGACTCAGCCCCTGGAGAGGATGCAGGTGAGCTGTGCAGTGGCCCTTCTGAAGGTCGAGCCTGTCACCTCAGGACTCAACGTCCCACCACAGGAGTCGAATGAGCAGCCTGCCATGTGTCCTGCAGTGTGCTCTCCACAGGGGTCTGAGCATCCCTCCCGCTGGAGGCCCAGCCTCACACCATACTTCATTGCCGTGTCTGTGTGCGCCAGTGCACATGCGCATGTTTGTGTGGGTACATGCAGGTGGCACACGTGCAAGTGCACATGTATCTTGTGTGCATGCATGTGTGTTCACGTTTGGTGCCTGTGTTTGCATGCATATGTCTGTGGGCAGAAGTGAGTGTACTGAGCCTTCCAGATACTTGTGAACAAGGCAGACAGACAAACTGATGTTGCCCCTTTGTTCACAGGGGGCCTGATTGCTGGGGTGTTGAACAATGTCGTGTTTCTTTTCTTTGTGGCTTTGAGGAAATTGTGGGTGACAAATGGCATTTGGCAGGAAGTTCTGTAATCTCAAAACATATTGCTAACGGACAGCAAGGAGTTGCTAGCGCAAATCATGCAAGTGCGCCTCTCTCTGACCTCCTGGCTGGAGCCCGCTGACCCTCCCTGTGCACTCTTTGCAGTCAGTGGCTGCGTTCGCCGTCTCTGCTGTGGCTTCCCAGTGGGAGAGGACTGGCAAACCATTCAACCCGCTCTTGGGAGAGACCTATGAGCTGATCAGGTAAGGCAGGCTGTCATGCTATGATGCTGACGGATGAATGCAGGTCTCTCCTCAGCACTGGTTCTTGGCTCTGAGGGTGGACTCTGGGTTAGGAGCTGTGGCGTATGTACAGAGCTGTAGGCAAGGTGTTTAGCACACACGCATGCGTGCACACACATACACATGCACGCGTGGAATATTGTGCTGATGGAATAAAATCCTAGAAGTGTAGGGCAGGCTGAAGTAGGCTGTTCAGTCCAACACAGCAGGCCACCTAGCCCGACATTGCGCACAGCCAGAAGCAGCACAGCAGTCTGGTGACTTCCTCAGTGGAAGGAGGAAGCACGAAGTAGAAGTAGGCCATCTGCCCGCAGCACTATGTTGTGTGCTGCTGAGAGGCCAATCCAGGAGCAACTGTGGAGGCCCTTGCTCACCCTGTGCCCTGCTTGCCCCGGCCTGCCCTGCTGTGCCTCTGGAGTGGTCGCTGGGAGCTCTAGCCAGACCGCACAAGGTCTTAGAGGCCTGCTGGAACCCCTTCTGGGAGCTCTTCTGGAGAGCATCACCACCCCTCCTGGGGTTCTAGAAGTGAGGCTCCTGGGGGACATGACAAGACAGGTGACAGCAAGCACTCGTGTATGATTGCACACATGTATGGCTGTGTGCACCTTGCCTCAAGGCCTGGTTCTCACAGTCAGGAGCTCACAGGGTGGTGACCAGACCTCCGGAGGACTGGACTGGCGGGGATTTTCTCCCTGCCTCGTTGCCTCAGGAGCTGCAGTTATTTGGAGGCTGTCCTAGAGACTGTACTTTAGGGGAAGTGCCCACCGATGGGGGAAGCTGCCACCGTACTCCTCATGAGCCCTGGGCAGCCAGTGAGGCCGAGTATGCAGCTGCCTCATGGTGCTGTTCGTACTGCCCACCCGGGACCCTTGGTCTTTTCTCCTTGGGCCCAGTCCTCCACCAGAGAAGCAGAGCCAGCTGCTTCTCCTTCCTTCCCTCCTGGTTCAGCTGCCAACGTTCCCTGTGCCCTGCCAGAGTGGGAACCATCTGGAGCAAAATAGCTTGGCTCTGAGGTTGGCTGGTGGCGAGTGGCCGAGCACCTGCTCCCCAAGTGCCTCTGCCTCTAGAAGGTAGGGCTGGTCAGCAGGGCCTGCTGCACTGATGGGCGAGGTGCTCTGGAGCGAGGGCAAGCAGCTGCATGGCTGCGAAGGGTGCAAACAGCCTGGGACATAGCGCCAGGTATGACGCACAGTGAATTGTTCGTCTTTCTTAGGGACTTAATTCAGGGCAGAGCTAAAGCTTCACAGACAGAATGAAAAAGCAGAGTCTCTTTCCGGATCCCTGCACAGTTGGCTCGTCACGCTGTCCTCTCCAGGCCCACTTGCCAGCGTGTGCCACTCTGCACCATGGGACTGGCGGTCCCGGTCCTGCCCCAGCCAGCGTCTTCCATCCCTTCACACCATTCTGTGTAGCTAAAAATACACTTTCTTTTCTTAGACAAGTATTCATTTTGTAAATTACATACCTTGGTAGGCAACCTTTTAAAACCTAATTTTTCAACTTTCCTTCCTCTGTAATGATTGGGAATTCTGATTCCAGCTAAGTTAGTAATTATGTGGTTTAGCTTTTATAATTTTTAATGACTACAACTGTAGGTGTATTCACAGTTCCGGAACAATTAAAAGTGACGTTTTTATCGAATAAGAAAGTCTGCTAAAAGTCCTGTTTCCTAGCCAGGAATGTTTTGAAGTCTAAGACATTTCATCCCAGAAGTTTCAGGAGCCTTACGGAGGCTGGACAGGAACGCTTTTTCAAGGCCTGGGGGCAAAACTCTGAGTTTGTTAGCATCAGGGTCCCTGGAGGGTTGAAGTGAGAGTTTGGGACCAAGGTCACCTACTTTGGAGTCAACCTGTGGCCAGCCCCAGGCTCAGGTGTCCCAGGCTGTGAGCAGTAGGGTGGGCTGACCAGCCTGAGCCCGCTCTGGGTTGGCTAGGTGTGCTCTAGCAGGTGGAGGGCAGGGTGAACCCGCTGGTCCGGGCTGTGGGGAGCAGCCTCACCTGTACTTCATTGTCTCTAACATGACTGTCTCTCTTTTCTGTTCCGTCCTGCACTGTTCTCTTCTTTTTGGACCCAGGGAAGACTTAGGGTTCAGGTTTATATCTGAGCAGGTCAGCCATCACCCTCCCATCAGTGCGTTTTATTCAGAGGGTCTCAAGCAGGACTTCGCGTTCCATGGCTCCATCTACCCGAAGCTCAAGTTCTGGGGCAAGAGCGTGGAGGCGGAGCCCCGGGGCACCATCACTTTGGAGCTTCTCGGGTGAGTGGTGCGCAGCAAGGTCTGCCTTCCACCTTGACCTCCGGGGGCCTTGTGGCCCTCTCCGTGGGGAGGGAGCCTTCTTCCCTCCAGGGCGTGTCTACAGGATTCCTGCTAGCATGCTGGTGGCTCTCCTGGGGAACATCCTCTCCTCAGCACTGGTGAACTGTGCGCCTCCCACCCATGATGTGCTTGAGTCACTGTCTGTGTTCAGCATTCGGAGCTGCGCAGCAGCCAGAGGTGCCCCCCCCCACCTGAGAGCAGCAGCGCCCCCAGGCGGTGCTGAGCTGACTCCCAGGGCAGTTCCACGCTGCTTCACACCTGGCCTCAGGCCTCCCAAGGACCATCCCATGCAGAATGGAAGAAAAGTTGTAAACTTTTTATTGTTGTTAGAGGAGATTGAACCCAGGGGTACTTTACCACTAAGCTGAGGGTACCCCCAGCTCTTTAAAAAATTCTTTTTTTTTTAATATTTATTTATTTTTATTTATTA
>NW_004524770.1:1847240-1896713 GCF_000260255.1 Octodon degus | reverse complement strand
GGATTGAACCGCAGTCCCTGTGCTTTGCCAAGCTTGTTTCAAGTAGATGCTTTAGACCACTGAGCCATCTCTCCAGCCCTTTAAAACATTCTTTACTGTATTTTGAAATAGGGCCTCATCAAGTTGCATAGATGTCCTTAAGCTCACACTCTTCTGCCTCAGCCTTCCAAGTAGCTGGTGTTACAGTGTATGCTACCGTACCCAGCTACAAACTTTTTGTTCTTGTTGTTGTTGTTGTTTTTGAGACAGGGTCTCACTATGCAGTTCAGGCTGGCCTTGAGCTCACTTTATAGCGCAGGCGGGTCTCGAACTCGCAACAGTCCTCTTGCCTCAGTCTCCTGAGTGCTAGGATTACAGGCTTGCATCACCACGCCTGAGGGTCTACAGACTTCGTTGATTAACATGGTTGGGTCCCACCAGTCATGGTGTGTCATGAGCTGTCCCTATTCTGAGCTGACCTTTGTCCTTAGCTCTCGAATGCTGTCTGGAGGTTCGGGCCTGGCGAACTGTTGCATCTCACATCTGTAAGGCTCTTCTAGGGCAGGGCCATCTGGAGGGTGAGAAGTAGAAAGGGGTGCAGGGTATTGAGACACAGCGGTCCTCTCCTGGCCTGCGTGCCCCTCCTCTCAAGGCCAGGGTCTGCCTGAGGCTGGGCGGTGCTGCGGTGTATGCCAAGTGGCTTTTCTTCTGACAGCTTCACAGGAAGCCATTCCCTTTGTCTCAGTCCTCTTTCATTGCTTATTAACTTGTCTTGACATTTAAGTAGAAAGCTTTGTTGATGCTACAAAGGAAAGAAAAAATAAATTTCAAATGCATGCTAACTAAATAGCCTGCTTGGAGGACTTCAAAGGGGCATTCTGCCCCTCGCAGGCTGCGAGGTTGCGTCTGGCTGTCTGGGCGAGGTGCTCCAGGTCACGTAGGCTCTGTGCTCACTGCCCCTCACTCACTCGTTTCAGACACAATGAAGCCTACACCTGGACCAACCCTACCTGCTGTGTGCACAATGTCATTATTGGGAAGCTGTGGATAGAGCAGTATGGAGTGGTGGAGATTCTAAACCACAGGTAATCCGCTGGTGTGCGTGCAGGACGGGCTGGGCCGTGGGGGAGCCGCCGCCTCTGCTGGCCTCTGCCCTGCTCACCCTCCAGGGCTCCGTGCCTGGGAGCTCCTGCAGGCGCCGGCGCACGGGCCCAGTGCCAGGGCCATCTCGAGCGGCCATGGTGATGTTGTTCTTCACCACAGTGGTTCAGTTCGGAACACCTGGATAGAGGTGTCACTGCTGACGAAAGCACAGTGACCACCCTTAGTAGTATGCCGCGTCCAGACAGCGGTGCAGAAGCCGAGGGCATTGGCTTTGTTTCTTAACATTGTGAGGAAGAGATCACTTAGAGGGGGCCAGGGAGATGGCTCAGTAGAATAAGCGCTTGCCCGGCAAGCACAAGGGACTGAGTTCAATCCCTGGTTCTGCCAAAAAGAGAGAGAGAGAGAGAGAGCGCGCCCTTATAACCCCCATGAGTTCATCCATTTTATTTTTTTTATTTTATTTTTATTATTATTTTTTTTTTTTTGGTGGAACCGGGGATTGAACTCAGGTCCTTGCGTTTGCCAGTCAAGCGCTTTATCCTACTGAGCCATCTCCCCAGCCCCTAGTTCATCCATTTTAAATGGGCACCCAAGTGATAGTTTAGTATATTTACACAGTGTACACCATCACCCCAGGTCAGCTGTCAAGCACTTCTGTCCCCCAGGGAGAGCTTTGTGATGCTGCTGGCCCTCCTCGGCCACCCCACACTCCTGGCCTAGCCCCTCTCCTCCTCCCTCGTAGTTTGGCCTTCTCCAAGTGTCTCAGCTCACAGACGAAATCTGTGTTTGTTTTCCCTACAGAACCGGTGATAAGTGTGTACTTAACTTCAAGCCATGCGGCCTGTTTGGGAAAGAGCTCCACAGAGTAGAAGGGCACATTCAAGATAAAAAGTAGGTGTGCGCCGAGCCGTGGGAGCCTGCACGGCATGTGCACACGGCACCATGGCAGTCATGTCTGTTCCGGCGGGATCAGTTGCGGCTCCTTTTGCTCAGGAAGAGGGAGTGGAAGTGGTCTCAAGTATAGATTTAGGGGAGGGCGAGAGCACAGCCCATCCTCCAGGGGGTGGGGGACCAAGTTGCCCCAAGACGCCAGACCTTGTTACCGAGATAGTGCTACAGCTCTGCAGACAGCGCCGAGGTGTAAAAGCTCCCACTGTGTGCTTCCTTCCCTCTGCCGACGTCTCCTTCCTGAACGCCGACTGCATTCCAGGGTGTAAGCCAGAGATACAGGTCTGTAAGCTTATGTGGGTGGAGAAATGGTCAGGCCCTTGAGAATTTTTCCCTGCTCTGGCTTGCTTGCTTTATCATTTGGGTCTCAAATTTCTTTCTTTTTTCAGGAAGGGATTTGGACTGTATAATGTCAGTGATTCTTTCCAGCTCTTAAGATCTGTTTTCCAGTGTAAAACACTTTAAATTGCCTTACCCATTTGCTCTTGAGCACCAGAAGTTTACCTGTTCAGATTGTCTGTAAATGCCATCAGATGGGCCACTTCTAGGAGATGTCTCAGGACAGGCATACAGCCTTTAAGGGTGGCCGGCCAGAGGGGCAATAGCAGCATGGTGGCTGTCTCCTCTCCCAGAGTCACCCTGGGCTGCGGAGGGTGGCTGGTGCTATGCAGCTGAGAGCGCCAGGACTTCTCTTTGGGTTTGGGGAATTCCATTCTGAATCTGAATGTGCCCATTCCTAGGAACAGGGCTGTTGGCCACCATGCCGTCTCCACTAATGAGTCCCTTGTGCTGGCTGTGCAGGTTGCCATTGAGACCTGTGTCCTCCCCCAGTGGCACAAGCCTGTCAGAGCAGCGCTTCCTGAGAGTGAGAGACCAGTGTGTGCTCTTCCCAGGCAGAGGGCCAGCGCTGTGGTGGCTTCCGTTCCTTTTGGAACTAGGCAGAGAAATCACTGGCCATCAGCTCAACATGGGAAGTGTTGTTGATGTAACCGATAGACAAAGCTCCAAAGGACATGCAGCACTTGAAAGTCCAGTTTAAGAAACAGTAATATGGGGCCAGGAGATAGCTCAGTGCACAGCACCTGCCTGGCAAGTACGAGGTCCTGAGTTCGGTTCTGGGTACCAAAAAAAGAAAGAAATCATAAGATGGCCCAGGAACATAGGTCAGCGGTAAGCACTTGTTAGTGTGTGTGAGGCCTGGGTTTCATCCCCAGCACCACAAAACACAAATGATTGATCCGTGCCAATTTAAATTCAGAAAAATAGATATAAATAGATATGTGCTCATTTTTTAATCCTTGGCTCCTTTTTTAATCCTCCTTGCAGCCCTATTGCCCTGTTTTAGGCTTTTTACCTTCATTGTTTTCTCTGCTTTGGTGTGTCAGGTTTAGAAATAGTTGCTCTCAGATGGCATAAGGTCCTAAACTACACATTTTCCTCTTTGCACTTCTCCCCAGCAAGGCTGGGGCACTGCCGTGTCCAGGATGACCTTCTCCACAGCTTTCAGAAAGTACAGGCTAGTCAGTTTAATGATTTGGGACTATCTGGCCCCACTCTGGTCCTCTGGCCCCGCCCCTCAAGCCACTCATTGCTCCTCCAGCTGTGTCTGCCCCACAACTTACATGAGGCTTTGGGGGAACAACTACACACCATACCATTCTGCCCTCTGGACTCTCAAAGTCTCACGCACATCCCTTTGTCCAAAAGGCATTTTAGTCCATCTCTAAGAGTTGCCAAAGTCCCAACAGTCTTAGCACTGCTGAAAGTCCAAGTCCCAAGTCTCCTCCAAGATCCAAGGTAAACTTTCAACTGTGAGCCCCTGTACAAATGAAAAGTTAAATACATCTAACATTCAAAGGCACAAGATAAACATTGCCATTCCAAAAGGTATATACAGGAGGATACAAGCCATTGGGGCCAAAACAAGTCCAAAATTCACCAGGGCAAACATTAAGTCCTGCAGGTCCTTGTGGAACATCCAAAGCAATCTGTGGCAAATTGTGAACTCCCTGTGGTTCCACCTCTATGGCAGTCTTGGTGGTAGCTCCCGTGGCTTCTCTCATAGGCAGGCTTTGCTCCCTCTTTGCAGTTTGGCTTAGATGATCCACCTTCCTGGCTTTTCCAAACTTCTGGGCTTTCCATGGAATAGGCTTCTCACAGCTTCCCATGCTGCCCTCTCAGGGACACACTGCCTGGCCTCCCAGGCCTTCTGAAATCGAGGTGGAAGCCTTCTTAATCTCAGAACTCCTGCATTCTGAATGCACCTAAAACCAGGGCCACGTGGATGATGCCAAGGTCTGCTGCCAGCTGGAGAAGTAGCCAGGCTTTCCTCTCTCTTGGCTGCAGGGGTCGAGTGCCTGGATTGCTGAGCACTCTGACCCTGATTCTGAGGAACAAATTCTCTGTGCTGGTGCCATTCTGTAATCTGGTGTCCTTCATCCTTGGGATTCTGAGGCTGCAAAGGGCGAGAACCTGCCACCCCCTGTGATGCCCTCAGGACATCTTTTCTACTCTTCTGTTCCTCCTGGGCAATGGAGATCTCAGCTCTATCCTTGCGGTCCACAGCCTTCCTGGCACTTTCTTTCTGGCTAAACTCACAAGATTTTAAATCATTCTGCTGGGCTCTTTGCTCTTCATTCTCAACATGGATTTGACTAAGAGCCCCCAACAATAGCCATACCACTGCCCCAATATTTGACTGCTTTGAGATTTCTTTGAAAGATTAATCAGTCCTCCGTGTTTAATTTCAGTCTCAGGCAAAGTCTCTGGACACAGGCAAAATTCAGACAAACTTTCTGCCAAGCCAAAACACAAATGAGGAGCTGGGGAGATGGTTCAATAGAATAAGCACTTGCATGGCAAGTGCAAGGGCCTGAGTTCAATGCCCAGTTCTGAAAAAAAAAACCACAAATGATCTGGAGTCCAATGACCAGTGCAGTCCTTCTTCCCAGCAGAAACCTCCCCAGCCTGATCTTTACAGGTTGGCTTTCTGTCAGTCTTCCGGTCTGAGCTCTGACCAGAATCTCCCCTACAGAACAGCCGAAGCTGTTGCAGCACTTCTCTTGTAGGTGACATTTCCAACTGTTTCCTGTCTCCTTCCATCAGCCATTCCCAAAAGCTGGTAATCTGCATGGTCAAGTTTAGCCACAGCAATGACCCCACTCCTGGTACCAAATTTTGTCTTAGTTACTCTTCTCTCATTGCTGGGACAAATACCTGACACTCAAAATGAGGGAAGGAAAGGTTTATTTAGCTCACAGTTACTGGAAGTTTCAAGACACTGGAGGAGAGGCTGGGACACTGCAGTGTCCACAACTCTCAGAAAGCACAGGGTAGCCAGTTTAACAGTTTGCACCAGCAGTATCTGCCCCATAACTTACATGAGGCTTAAACCATAACAGGAAATATTCTTTTTTAAAATTTTTTTAAATTTTAAAGAGGAAAAAAAAGGACTGGGGAGATAGCTCAGTAGAATAAGCACTTGCCTGGCAAGTGCAAGGTCGTGAGTTCAATCCCTGGTACCTCAAAAAGGAAAAAAAAAAAAATCTATTTAAGGGCCAGCCAAATAGCTCAGTGGATTAAAGTATCGCCTTAGGCAGACAACAGGGGCTGGGAGTTTGATCCCTGGGCTTGTTGTGCCAGCCCCACCCCTGGGGCACTCTGAGATGGCAATTGAGACTGGGTGTGGTGGCATGGGCCTGTAATCCCAGCACTTGGGAGGCTGTAAACAAGAGGATCGCTACGGGGGCTGGGCAGATGGCTCAGTAGAATGAGTGCTTCCCTGGCAAGCGCAAGGGTCTTGAGTTCAATCCCCGGTTCCGCAAAAAAAAAAAAAGAGGATCACTATGAGTCCAATGTACATAGTGAGACCCTGTAGACACTGTACTGAATACATTAAAAAATAAATAAATGAAGAAAAAAAATTTCAAAGCAAGATAATGAAAAGGTAACAAGCTTGATATATTGTATATTGTTATCTTTAAATTGGTTACTCAGAGTACAAGATAATGTCATTTAATTGTTCAAGCAGTAGTACCATAAATCTTTTCAATAAACTAAGAGAAATTAATAGTATAACTATCTTAACTTTTTTTTTTTTTTTGCACCAAGAATTGTACTCAGGACCATACACTTGCCAGGCAAGCACTGTGTTGCTGAGCTATGTTCCCGGCTCCTAAACTATCATATATATTTGTTTGGTTGGTTGGTTGGGTTTTTTTTGTTTTGTTTTTTTGGCGGAACTGGGGGTTGAACTCAGGCCCTTGTGCTTGCCAGGGAAGCACATATTCTACTGAGCCATCTCCCCGGCCCCTATTATATATATTTGTATTTTGCTTTTCTCCATTCCCCCATCTCAGTCTCTTTCCTTTTGAAGTTTCTTTCCACTTTACTGTATCTGTTGTATAGCTTGGATCTTATCTCTTCTTTCAGCTTTTCACACTAAGGAAACAGTCCGATGTTTATATATGTGTCTGGTTTACTTCATTGATGGGTATGGTCTCAAGTTTCATCCATTTACTTGTAAAAGTCTCCAGTTTATCTTTATAGCTGAGCAGACTCCATTGTATGAAAAGACCACATCTTTTTTATCCATTCCTTGGTTGATGGGCATTTGGTTGTTCCCAAGATTGATTTATTCATTTATTTTTTGTTGTGGCTGTTCCCAAGACTTAGCTATGACAAATTGTGCTGCTATAATCATGGGGCTATCATATGATGTTTTTAATTCTTTTGGGAAGATACCCAGGAGGGGAATAGCAGGGTCGAGTCAGACGTCCAATCCTAGTTTTGTGAGGAATCTCCACCCTGATTTCCGCAGTGGTTGTGCCGCTGTGCGCTGCCACCAACAGTGGAACAGTGGAGAAGGGCTCCTTTTCCCACAGCCCCTCCAGCGTTTGTTACTGGTTGATTACTAGTGATGGCCAGTCTTTCCAGGATGGAAGTTGTTTTACTTTACATCTCCCAAATGACAGAGATGTTGAGCATTTTTCATGTATTTACTTGTTTGTATTTCCTCTGAGAAGTATGTATTCATCTCAGATGCCCATTTTTGATTGTGTCTTTAAGTTTGGGATGTCTTTTTTTTTTTTTAGTTCTTTATACATTCTCAATAGTAATCCTTTGTGTGAGAAACAGCTGGCAAACATTTTTACTGGATTGTGGGTTGTCTCAGAAGATGAAGTGGTCAGTATGAAGGAGCTGTGTTTAGATGAATGGCTTGTAATTGCTCTTAACTGGATTGTAAACTCCCTTTTACAGCAAAAAGAAGCTCTTCATAATCTATGGCAAGTGGACGGAATGCTTGTGGGGCATCGAGCCTGCTTCGTATGAGTCCTTCAGGAAGCAGGAGAAGAGAGGCGACCAGCTGAGGAAAGCCCAGCTGGTGAGTGAGCGCGGGCCAGGCCCACCTGGCAGGTGACCTGAGTGGGGGAGGGCCACAGCTCCTGCCGGCCTGCCTTGTGCCGGAGAGCTGAGGGCGGAGCGTGTCATGGGGAGCAGCGGCTGCTCGGTCTGGACTCTGGTGTCGGCGGGGGCTTTCTGTGTTCTGTGTGTCGGGGCTGCTGTCCTAAGTGGTGGCTTCCTCACAGGGCTGGAAAAGACTGCATGTAAGAGCACTTCGTTTCTGGAAACTCTAGCTTCTAGCTCCTTCTTAGTCTCTTTCATTTGAGACATCTTAGATCTATTTAAAAGTCAGGCAAATTTCATTTTGTTTTTCCAGTTCTGAGCACTAGATAATATGTGCAAAAGTCAAAAGATGTGTCATATTTTCTAGATAGCCAGTGGGATTATACCAAACCAAGGTGTTGAGCATTTATTTTTAAAAAGGTTCATCCTCCTCCAGGACTCTTGCATTTTATACATTATTTCATGTGTGCTGTTAAGACATCTTTTTTTTTAAATGTGTTTGGTACAGGGTCTCACCACGCTGCTTGGACTCGTAGTGATCCTCCATTTTCAGCCTCCCTAGAGCTGGGATTACAGGTGTGCGCCAGCACGCCAGACTCAGCTCCGCCCACAGGTGGGGCTGGTGCCGCGTGTGATGTGGGAGGTCAAACCCTGCTCCTGTGCTTGCCTAAGCGGGCACTTAGTCTGCTGAGCTATCTCGCCAGCCATTTTAGACATCTTTTCTAATGATTCTCTTGTTTAAAGCAAAAGGGTTACTTAAAGGCTGCACATATTTGAAATGTTAGCTCACTTGGTGGTGGCACGTGATGCTTCACCAGCTCTGCGGTCCCTTTGGCTGACCTAGAACTTAAGCGCTCTGCGGGGTTGCTCCCCTTGTGGGAGTGGTGGAGGCTCTGCTGCATCAGGGGAGGGGACATCCAGGGTGGCTCTGCCACCTCCCCGCCCTGCCTGGAGACAGGGGAGCCGCTGTGCCCTGGGAAGGGTGGTGTGGACCATTAGACTCAGTCTCCAAAGCTACCGTGGACCCAGCCACAGGACCTGCTTGGCTGAGGGCAAGCAGCAGCATCTGGGGAAGCCCCTCCATCTGCCATGCTTGACTCTGAGCCACGCAGCTGATAGGAGGGCGTCCTCGTCCTCCCTGTGGTCGTTTGGCACTCAGAGGAGAGCCCAGAGTGCCTGCAGCCACGCCCAGGGATCTCTTCTCTCTGGGATAGGAGAAGCCCAGTGCAGCGTGGCCCTGCAGAGAGCTGAGTCCATATGAGAGGGACCTCATCCCTTCTACACACGGAGGGTAGTGGACATTACCGGGGGGGAGGAAATTGGGTTTTCTTCTTGGTTTAAAAAAAAAAGTCTTGCTCTGCTGAGGGACTTAGGAATAGGTCTGAAGTTCCGGCTGGCAGCTCTGTGGAGGCAGGGTCCCAAGGTGTACTGTGTTTCAGGATGGTGGCCCAGAAAGACCAGATAGCGATGTGGCGGACGACATGCCCGTGGCACAGGAGACTGTGCAGGTCATTCCTGGGAGCAAGCTGCTCTGGAGGATCAACAGCCGGCCCCCCAACTCTGCCCAGGTCTGTGCTCCTCACGCCTCAGCGCCCCTGCTGGGGCTTCCATGCCGCCCTGCGTCCCTGGCTCACCTTGGTGGTCTCCGAGCCAGCGATGTCTTGCCGCACCTCTGTGTCTTCTTCTGCAGCCAAGCCCCAGGGGCCTCTGATCTCTAGAGCTGCACCCAGCTGTGCCTGGGCTGCAGCCCTGCCCCTCTCTGTGGTGCTTCTGTGCACGTGGGAACTGGTTCTGGCCGCATCTGTGCACAGCCGCAGCACAGGTGTCCCCAGGCCCACGCGCACCAGGCTGTGTCCTCAGAGGGCTGCCCAGACTGCCTCTTGGCAAAAGAGGACTCTAGACTCAGAAAGGGCCGGGTTCCTGCCCTCTGTGTCTCTCTTTCTAATCTGTCTAATCCTTGATACTGGATCTCACTTGCTGGGGCAGGTCTTGGAATCCTGGGCTTAAATGGTCTTCTGAGCACCGGCTGGCACTACAGCTGGGCACAGCCTGCATGGCAGTGTAGATACCAACTGTTTTGTGGCATTTACTTTAGTAAACTACTTACAGTTTTTATTACAGCCAAGGGATATAGCTCAGCAGATAAGTGCCTGCCTGGCAAGTGCAAGGTCCCAAGCTGGATCCCCAGTACTGCAAACCAAACCAAACAAAACACAATTTTTATTGGATACAAATTTATTGTAGTACATATAATCACATCTAGTACAAGTGCATAAAAATGAGGCATGAGACGCACGTAATATGCTGTATAACTGAGGTACCTGTCACCGGTCATGCTCTGGTGTCCTGCAGACGCATGGCTTAATCGCTTTCCCCTGTGCTGTCACCGTCCATGCAGAGCAGAGTGTGTGAAACAGGGAGCAGCGCGGGCCGCCCCGAGCAGGTCCTTGCCATGTGGCCACTGTCGCTATTTGAGGGGTGTTATGGTGCTATTTCAATTTTTTGTCTTTATTTCAAATTATTTTTTAGGGAATCAAGGGTTGGCCCAGGGCTCGCCCAGTGTTTCCAGTCCAGCAGGGGGCTGTGGCAGGCAGGAGACACGCTCCAGGGCTAGCGTGGTCTTACCGTAAAGGTGTTGGGGATGGGGATGTTGCACTGATGGAGAGGGCAGGGGCTGCAGGAGCCTAGGGGAGCCACGGCGTCTGCAGCCTCAGAGGGGACCGCCAGGGCAGGGGTGCTGGGGACAAAGGCACCCTCACCTGATGCTTTGGGCAGCACCAGAAAGCACATAGGGTTTGCGTGTCTGTGACCCGGAGCCACCTCCTGAGTCACAGTGTTGGGAGGGTGCAGGAGCCAGGCCGGAAGGCACAGGTGTGCAGCAGGCTGCAGGCCTACTGTGGTGTGCTACCCTGAGCTTCCTTCAGGCACGAGGGTGAAGCCAGGTGAGGCGCACACACTGTTAGTCCCTCCTTCTGGGAGCTTAAGGCAAGACAATGGCAAGTTTGAGCCTCACCTGGGCAACTTAGTGACTTAGTGAGACTTTGTCTCAAAATAAATACATATGAAGGGCTTGGGTGTAGCTCACTACAAGAGTCCTTAATTCAAACCCATGATGGGCGACAAAGATGTTGAGTATACAGGTGTCCCGGTCAGTGACCCTGAGACGGTGTAGGCTGAGAGCGGGCTTCCTGGGTGCAGTGCACCTTGTGCCCTAAGAGTGCAGCCTGGGCTGCACGCGGAACCTCACCGTTGAAAGAGCAGTGGTGTTGGGGAGCCCATGGGTGGGGGAGGTGCGGGCTTCATGGGCCCTGAGTCCCTGGCAGGTCCATTCTCATGACATGCCATGTGCAGTGAGCTTAGGTGGCCGTGGCTTAGGGCCGTTGGCAGGGACGCTCCTGTACTTTACAGATGTACAATTTTACCAGCTTTACTGTGAGCCTCAATGAACTAGAGTCAGGCATGGAGAAGACCCTGCCCCCCACAGACTGCCGCCTGCGCCCGGACATCCGCGGCATGGAGAACGGCAACATGGGTATGTATGTGCTGGACCTCGCGGAGAGCCATTTGGGTGGACGAGGGCTCTGTCCAGAAGGGTCCCTAGACCTCCAGGTGAGCCGCGGAGCAAGCGGGCCTTCTGTACACAGTCTCTCACGCAGCTGTGCTCAGGGCTGTAACAGCCCTTTGTGAACACAGTGAATTCACCTACTAGAAGCAACTGACAGCGCAGGGCCCCTGCACCCTGAGGCAGGAGGATTGCAAATTTAAGTCCAGCCTGGGCAACTTTGTGGCTTAGCAAGGTCCTGGCTCAAGATAAAAAGGGCTAATCATGTAACTCAATGTAAAGGCTACAAAATTCACACAACAAAAAAGAAATGTAAAGAACATACATAAAATGAGTGTCTAATTTTTATTATAAAATGTGTTATATATTAAGATTACTTTTTCTTTTTGGCGGGGGCAGGGTCTCCCTGGGTAGTTCAGGCTGGCCTTGAACTCATTATGTAGCCCAGCCTACCTTCAAACTCATGGCAATCCTCCTGCCTCAGCCTCCAGAATGCTGGGATTACAGGTGTGTGCCACTGCACTCAGCTCTGAGATTGTTTTAATATTGTTTAATAATCCCTGTGTAGGATCTCACTACACAGCTCAGACTTGTAATGATCCTCCTGTCTCGGCCTCCCCAGCTCTGGGGTTATAGGCATGCACCACCACAGCCGGTTTCAGTGGCGGGCTCAGCTTGAGACTGGCATAGCATAGCACGTGGTACCAGGGATTGAGCCTGGGTCATTGAGCGTGCCTGGCAGGCACTTAGACCACAAGCTATCTCCACAACCCAAGATTACATCTTAAAGCTATGAGCTAACGCACGCCTGCGGCACAAGTCGCTGTGTGGCTCCTGCCTGTCACACATTGACACTGTGCTCAGTGTCAATGTGACCGTGAGCTTGGCTCTTGCTTCCCGGAGTCCTCAGCATGATGGCAGAGCCCCACCAGAGCAAGGGCGACGCCTGCTGCGGCCCTGCTGCAGTGGAGGAGAGGCCGGGGGAATGCAGCCTCTCAGCTGCTGCGGAGCTCCACTCTCTCCCACCCAGAGTGAGCGCTGAGGGAGTTCACCCGAGGCCACGGCCACTTGGAGGCCTGGCGTAGTGACACAGGATTCGTCTTGTGTGAAGGCGGCACTGAGGCTCCCACTTAGGGCGGTGGGAGCTGACTTTCCCTGCTGCCCGTTTGCTCCTCAGGCATCAGGCGCACTGTGGCCCCTGACCCTGGAGCACTGCTGCTGTCCAGTGCAGCGGCTCCTGTGTGTCCTCGGGAAGTCCCCTCCTGCACGTTCAGCAGGGCAGAGGCAGCACTGCCTGCAGCGCTCCAGCCAGGGTGGGGTGCACCTTCTGGCAGTCGGGGAGGCTTCTGGCGTCCCGCATCCCTGAATAACAAGAAGCTTGGTGCAGGCGGGACCCTCACCCAGAGCCTCTCTGCTCGGACCTAGATCTGGCCAGCCAGGAAAAGGAGCGGCTCGAGGAGAAGCAGAGAGAAGCCCGCAGGGAGCGCGCCAAGGAGGAGACCGAGTGGCGGACCAGGTGAGGAGGGCGGGCAGGAGGAGGGCAGCAGGCGCTGTGCTCAGCCCTGCGCACCCGGTAGCTGGGCAGCAGCCAGTCCGTGCCCCCTTACGGATAAAGGCCAGAGCCCTTCTAGCACACACCGTGCCTGAGACTGCTGTGGGGAGAGCGCTGCAGAGGCCAGGTCCTCTCAGCCACAGCACTGCCACCTGCCTCGTCCTGTGTGACCCAAGCACTGTCCTTGCACATGGCCAGTTTAAAAGACAGTGGAGCTGGCCAGTCATGCAAGCAGAACACGCAGTGAGTGTCCATGTGGTGCCCAAGCTTACGGTGCGAGGTGATCGGCTGATCGGCTGTGCGAGGCGCCGGTGAAGCCCGGTCCTCCGGGAGCCGCATCGGCGCCTGAGGGGTGTGGTGCAGGCCTAGGGGGCGCCCTGGGGCACCTCCTTCTGGCAGAGGCAGTGTGCACAGGTGGGGCAGGGTGGCGCCCGGGCCACGGCCACTGTAGGCGCTTCAGTGCCTTTTCCCACGGTGACTGTGCTTTATTTTTTAGTAATTATAAGACACAATCTGTTTAATAAGGATTTACTAATCTGTTCCAAATAAACACAATCCAGCCAGGGATGTAGCTTGAGGGGCACAGAGCCTGCCTGGCAAGCAGAAGGTCCTGAGTTTGGTGTCTGGTACCAAAGTAAAAAAAAAATAAACCCAATCTATGCTTAGTCAATATAAACAGTATTGTATGTTACATGCTATGTAATTTTGTGTGTAAGTTTAAAGAGCTGAATATGATGGCGTTGCCTATAGTTCTAGCACTCTGGAGGCTGAGACAGGAGGATTACAGGTTCAGGGCCAGTGTGAGCTACTTAGTGAGGGCCCATCTCAAAGGAAAAATAAGTCTGCTACAAAATCCCTTGGGATGCTTTAAACAGTTCAGTCCTTTCAGGCTCTGGTTCCTTCCTTCCTCCCTTCTGAGACTGGGTCTCACCATGCCGCCCTGTCTCTTGAACCATGAAGCCCTGGGATCAAGTGACCTCTTGCCTCAGCCCCACGCAGCTGGGATGACAGGCACACACCGCCTCCAGGCCTCATTCTTTAGGGTTCTGCTTTCCAGGTCAGTTAATAACTGCCCCCAAGGAGACAGGCTTCCAATTCAGTGTTGTGCTTTTAGTGGTTTTATATTTGGAATCTCCCTTCATTTCAGAGAAAAACAGTTGAAAATAACCTTTTTAAAGTGTCAAAGATACAGAGAGTCTGAGAATAATATTTAGTTCTTAAAAGATAATTTTCTTTATAAGCTCCACCAAAGTAGGCTTCATGGCAAACTGCAGATGTCCAAAGTTGCTTTTGTGTCATGGCGCAGCTGAGGAGTGAAGCCACAGGTGCCACAGGCTTTACAAGGAGCCAAGGCCCATGCAAGCTGTGGGCAGTGGCCTGAGGCTTTGAACTAGGACTGGTGCCCAGAACTGTTGGCCCTGTGGGTCCCAGGCACCTTGCCTTTGTTCTGAGCACATCCTGCTGGGAAGGTGTTTGCTGAGTGACAACTCTGAAGTGGTGTTGGGACACGACACTGACAAGCACACTTACATGAAGCTGCTCGGGGATGCCGCTGGCGGGCGTCCCCTGGCCACATGCTAGAACACAGTGCTGTGTGCACTGAGGCCCGAGTCTTCTGACAGCGTTGCTTGCCTTCTGCAGGTGGTTTTACCCAGGCGACAACCCCTACACTGGGGCTTCTGACTGGTTATACGCAGGGGATTACTTTGAGCGGAATTTTTCCGACTGCCCCGATATCTACTGAGGGCTGGAGGCCAGCCTGGCGGCCTGCGGGGCTGGCCCTGTGAGCAGCCCGAGCTCCCAGCAAGGCCCCTGGCGGCACTGCCCCAGCCAACTTCCCACTGCCCAGCGCCTGACCACTCTTGCAGCCCCTCACGAAGCCACCCAAGACCCTCGTGTCCACTGAGCCACAGAAGAAAACCCCTGCCGGTCCTTCTGTGGGCAGCGAGTGGGGCCGGCCAAGCGTGCAGGGCTCACAGTTAGAAATCTGTGACTAAAGGAAGAACCAAGCGGGGCCACATGCTCCTCGCTGGCTGTAGCCTGGTTTCTAAGCGTGCTTCAGAGCCAGGCCAAGAGGGGAACGTCGTCTCGAAAGGACCAGCAGCAGGCCAAGGGGCACTTCCCAGATCATAGCGATGAAGGCCTCCAGAGCACCTAGGCGAATAAGTGAAAAGCAGTCAGAGTCTGTATTTTTACCAATCTTGAGTAAAGATGCCTTTAAAAATATTTAAGTTAAAACTACCCGAATGGTATTTTGCCTGATGGCGGGAAACATCAATCCCCACTGTGAACTTCGGGACAAGTTCCTGGGACAAGCCAGGGGGCAGAAACGTGTGACTTGGACTAGACCCCGTGGCTGCTCCCAGCTCACAGGAGCCCCGCCTCCCGCCACGGCACTCCTGCTGTCCCAGCTTGGCCGTCCCCACGGCCTGCACCCGTGTTCTCATTTCTCCACTTGCCTCACCTGTGTCCAACAGGCTTGTGTTTCTGTTTTCCTGGCATGCATGTTCCACTGTAAGCAAGCCGCGTGGAGCGGCGCAGCGGGAGGTCAGAGGCAGGGCCTGCTTCTCTGGTGTCAATTAAAGGTGTTGAACCACAAGTGGGCGTGTGTCCATCTCCGCACTCCTGCCCAGCGACGGACTCCACCTAGAAAGGCACGCTGCAGATCTCAGCAGAGCGTGGCCCGTCCAAGACCATGCTGTGCGCACACGCACGCGGCCTGCAGCCGGCGCAGGAGGGAGTGCGGCTGCCACGTGAGCACCGTCGCTGCGTCCAGGTTTCAGAGCCACCTGGGATTAAAACACATTTCAAAGCCATCATTGGTTTCAAAGCTTGATTTCGTGGCCTTGGAAGCTGGGACTGAGGGTGTGGTAGTTGCATCTGGTGGCCTGTGGCCTGTGGCCTGTGTCCGTGTCACTTTTCAGTCCTGGGACTGAACCCAGGCAATGCCCTACCACTGAATGCCACCTCAGCTCTGGCCCAGTCTCTGTTCCCCCCACGCCTGACCTGAAAAGAGCTGCATGGCAGCTTTCAGACACATCTGAAGCTTTATTCCCCAGCACCTTTTCAGGAGCTCTGAAGTGCAGATAATTAGATCATGCCTCTCAGGTATCTGTGCGGCGGCGGGGCCTGTGCTTCTCAAGATGGCACATGAGCCGGCGTCTCCTGCGATACCCTCAAGGACACAGTCCTCCTCTTTGCGTGCTTCCGTTATCTCGGTGTGAGGTTATGGGCCAGCCTTCCTCCACTTGATGCACTGCGCTCGGAACCAGCTGCCCAGCCGGCCGTTTAGGAAAGCCTGCCGCTGCAGAGGCCAGCCCTGTGGGTGCCTCAGAGGCACTGGTTTGGCCTTCCTCATTGGCTGGTCTCGGGGAGGGAGGGCTCCCTCAACACCACTCTACCCATGCGGCCTGAAAATGTCAGGCAAGAAGACATGCTGGCCAAATGGACTGATGTTTAACGTTGGATACTTACGTACTGTGTGTACTAGCAGAAGCTACCTTAGGGGTTGTCCTGGAGGACTACACAGTTCTCTGAACACAGAGCGTAGCATCTATTTCCAGACAAGAGAAGTGGGTGGTAACCGACACTTCACACTGCAGTTTCTTATCGTCTCAAAGGTTCTGGCCTTTCCAGAAAGGGCCACAAACGGCTAGAAACACGTCCTTGTGCCAGGATATCACACACTGGGACCTTGTGCTCCTAAGGATTGGCCTAGCACATGGGTGTTTCTCCAAACTGCTTGTCATGGTGGAGAGGGGATTATAGGGCCCCTGTAACAGTGGATGGCACACGTGGGGCACGAAGGGTCTAGGTGTTCTGGGCAGCAGCAGCAGTACTAGTTCACTGTCCCTTTCCTGGGCACTAGGTGCTATTAGAAGAGATGAAATACCTGGCATGTGGTGTGGGTTTGGCAGCAGGGTTCTGCTGCCCAGCTCCTGCCTGAAGCAGTCAGCAGTGCAGGGCTCACACTGGCTGGGGGCGGATAGTCCTGGAGTTTTCCTACCTGGCCTCTTTGGTATTTCCTGTCCCAGGGCCCTTGGTTGGCACCCAGGGAGGAGGAGCAGGCACTAGGAAACCCAAGGCTTGCAGCTGCTTGCTAGGGAGGGGCTAAGACCGGCCCCCAGTGAAGCTCAACCCTTCCCAGCAGTGCGGGGTGGCTTTGGTGTGGGCTTCAACCAGCATGCCCTGGCACAGCTCACGTGGCAGCTTCGCAGACAGCCCTTTGTCCACAGGCTTTCCTAGCGCCTGCTCACCTGGACCGGCATCTGTCCCTGTGGCTCACGCCTTGCCTGTGCTCAGGCTGTTTGCTTGCAGAATAAAGGCATTCAGTCAGGGGGCAGTGAGGCAGCAGTTTGCGCCTTCTTACTGCTGAGCAGTAAATAAAGTGTGCCACTGTTTATTCACCAGCTGATAGGTATTTGAGTTGTTTCAAATTCGGGGCAGTTATGAAAAGAATCACTACCGACATTTGTACACAGGTTTTTGTGTAGACATCTGTTTCCATTTCTGTTGGGTAAATGGGAGATGCTAGCTGGGTCACATGGTAGTTGTGTGCTTATGCAGAACATTGTCACCTCACCAGAGAAGATGCACACGGCAGACAGGCCTAGGAAAAATGCACACCACTTGGGCTGTGAGGAAACGGCACACTAAATCAAGAAAGTGCCACTGCATACCCGTCCAGTAAGCAAGGTCCAGAACCCCCAACGCCAAGTGCAGCGAGGCCTGCAGCCCAGGAGCACTCACCCCTGGTCGCTCGGGAAGACTGTCCTTACGCAACTAAACATCCCTATTAGAGTTGAGACTCATGTCCGCACAAAAGGCTGCACGCAGATGTTCACAGCAGCTTTATGAATAATCACAGAAACCTGAAAGCCAGGGAAGACAGCCCCAGCAGACGGAGGAACAACTGATACATCCAGACAGTGGTGCAGCATTCTGTGCCGAAGACGTGGGCTTCCAAGCCTAAGACGCCACGGGTCTTGTGTATTGAAAGGCCAACTCGAAAAGGCTACTTCCTGCATGAATCCAACTGCTCGACATTCTGGAAAAGGCAAAACCATGGAGGCAGCGGAGGGGTGAGGAGAGGGCAGGTGCGCAGCAGAGCACAGAGGAGCCTCGTGACGCAGGACGAGGAGCTGCCCCTGGAGTCGTGCGTGGTGCTGGCTGCAGCCATGACAGCAGTGCTGTGGCTTGAACTGTGCTCTGCCAAACGCAGGTGCTGGGCCTTCACGGCCAGCGTGCGGTGCGGAAGGGCAGGCGTTGGGAGGCGAGGAGGCCAGGGTCCCCCCTCTGCAGGGCGTCAGGGCCCTGAGGAAAGGGGCATCTTGCAGCAACCCTGCCTTCCTGAGCGGGCACAGTACAGGCACCATCAGGCAGCGGAAAGCAGCCCTGCAGGCCAAACCTGCCAGCGTTCTGTGAAAGTTACACTGCCTACGGTACTCCATTACAGTAGCACAAAGTAAGAGTGCTGCTCTTCCTACAACTCCGGGTCTTGGTCCAGAAACTTCATCAGCGGTGACAAATCTTAGAAGGTTGGGCAGGGGGAGGCTTGGGGTGGGGTGGGGGGACTGACTGTATCTTCTGTTCAGTTTTACTGTAGACCAAAAGCTGTTTCCAAAAACTGTCTAATAATAAAAGGAAAACTCCACACCTACCACTCTTCTTCCCAGCCACGGCATGGCGCTCCCTTCCCCTCGCACCTGGGATTGCCATTTCTTTCTCTTGGCTTGTAGCAATTCTTTTTTTTTTTTATTTTTATTTTTATTTTTATTTATTACATTTATTTATTGTGTGTGTGTGTGTGTGGCCAGCTCAGCCCACCAGGGGGCGGGGCTGGCTGGCATGTGGTGCTGGGGATCGAACCGTGGTCCCTGTGCTTTTGCCGAGCTTGTTTCAAGTAGGTGCTTTAGACCACTGAGCCATCTCTCCAGCCCCATTGTAGCAATTCTTGCTCTTTTTTTTTTTTTTTTTGCGGAACCGGGGATTGAACTCAGACCTTTGCGCTTGCCAGGGAAGCACTTATTCTACTGAGCCATCTCCCCGGTCCCGGCTTTTAGCAATTCTAATGGGTGGGCTTTAACATGCATTTCCCTTAAGAGCAATGACATGAGCAGCTTCTCGAGCAGCTTCTCGCAAGGGCCTCTGCAACCGTCCGTGCGGAGAAGCCTCCTGTGAATGCGCGGCCGCCCTGTGAGCCACTCTGCTGCTGTGCTGCTCTCTTTCCATATCGGGCTTGGACAGCTGCCAGACATTCTTTGCAGTCAGTTTCCTAGTTGGGCGTTTTTGCTTTTTATATTTTTTCAGTACTAGGGATTAAATCCAGGGCTTCATGCATGCTCAGCAAGCGCTGCACCACTGAGCTACATCCCCAGTCCTTTTTGATAAGAAGCACCTTTGTTTGGAGAATCTAATTGGTTCATCCGAAATCCACATGGAGATGCTGAAGACCTCTGGCAGACGCAGCCACCAGCTTAGTCAGTACTGGTCAGCTCGGTGTATCAGCAGCTGCTGCCCATTTAGTGCCTCCTTCGAGCAGGCCTGAGAGATCCTCCTGTGCTTCATGGTGCGCAGCTCCTGGCTGTGCCACAGTTGGGGACGGGTGTGGTGAGCTCCCTGGCTTTTTACAGGTGCTTGGTGCAGGCCATGCCGAAGCCCTCCATCAGCCCTACAGCTGAAAGTGGACAGCCCACTCAGCCCCCTGTGATGCCCATCTACCCACAGCAGAGAACAGGAAACATCCTCAAAATGTGTGTGAAGGGGTCTGCTCCTGCTGGGCTGTGCCAGGCCGCAGGGCTCCCCTGGCTTACGTGAGAACATGCTGAGGATAGGGCTGGGAGGTCCAGGCTTGGGGGATGTACATGTGGACGCTGGGCGCTGCACAGCGAGTTTCCCCGTGGCCTCTACTGGCAGTTTTTTAACGCTGCATTACTTTGAACAAGTGACACCTGCCTGTCGGGGCTGCCTGAAAGCCAGGCTGTGTTTTATTTCCTGTTTTCAGGGCATGTTTGCAGCACAGCCTACTGGGCTACAGCAGTGGCAGTGGGGTGCAGTCACGCGGGAGCCACTCTCCCCCATCTGCTATTTGGCAGCTTTTAGATTCTTTAAGAAATGCCAAAGCTGGGAGTGTAGCTCAGCCGCATAGCACTTGCCCAGCACACGTATGGGCCTGGGACCCCCAAGGAACTTTTGCTTATGTAGGATTAATGTACTAATACCATATTAGAAATTAATTCTATGTTTTTAGAATATTAATTAAAAATAGGGGTGGGGGGCCAGGAGATGGCTCAGTAGAATAAGTGTTTGCCTGGCAAGCGCAGGGTCCTGAGTTCAATCCCCAGTACTTAAAAAAAAAATACACATCCGATGGGGCTGGGGAGATAATTCAGAATAAGCGTTTGCCTGGCAAGCATAAGGGCCAGAGCTCAATCCCTGGTTCCGCCAAAAATAAAAAATAATAGAAGGAGTAGGGTATAGCTCAGCAGGAGTGGGTTTGCCTAACATGGATGAAATCCGAGGTTCAGTTTCTTAAAATTTTACTGAAAAATTGCTATATTTTCTCAAAGTGAATTTTTTTCTTCTGTGATTTTTTTTCCCCCTGTACCCGGGGATAGAACTCAGGACCTTACACTTGCCAGGCAGGTGCTTATGCCACTGAGCTATGTCCCCAGCCCTCTTTTGTGAAATTTTTAATGACAGAAACAAAAATCACCTAAACTGGAGCTTCTGGAAGAACCACTTGTTCTTGCTGTCTCGAATCTCTCCTCGAGCTTGGCCTTCGCCTCCCACCGGGCCTTGCGCTCGAGGCTGGGTCTCTGCACACACGTCCTTGTTGACCACGCCTTACGCAGGGGATGTCCACAGAGTACCTTGTGGGCCTGAGGCGGTTGTAAACCCTCAAAGGGCTTGATCTTGGACCTCTTGGCAGCTGTCACTTGGTGGGGAAGCAGTCAGTCCAGGCCACCGTGGCAGGGCTGCAGGGGCCCTTGGAGTTCTTCATGATGACCACTTGGCATCTGGCAAGGACCAGCACCACTTGCCCTAGCTTCATGAACTTGCCCATTGCAACAGTGTGGAGCTGGAGTTACAGCAGAAAGGAAGTCAGAGTGAATTTTTAAATCAAATTTTAAACAGGCAAGCATTGTAGCAGTGAAAAGATGAGAACAGGTCCGCGTCCACCAACAGGACACCAGATAAAGTGAAGGCTTCACGGATTAGAGTATCACCCAGGAGATGCAAGGACTGGGCTGGCAACAGGAGGAAAGCTGAAGAGACTAAGGAACACAAAAATAAAGATTTAAAAAACTAAGGAAAACACAGATTTCATATATACTTAGTAAATTATGAAGCAAGCACAGGGGAGCCCCACAGATTCGCAGTAGGGGCCCTGGGGTTAGGGAGAGGTGAAGGGGGGGCACTGCGTTTGGACTGTGTTTTAGTTCCCTAAAACTCTCAAAGATCTGAAGCAAATAAATAGTAAGTGGTGGGCAAAGGAAAACGAGATGGAATCGTGTCGCTGCCACATTTCTGCAGCAGCTAGAGAGGCTCCATGGAGGGCAGCTGCGTTCACAGCCGCTTCCCCCAGCCCTAGGTGAAGTGGGGAGCACGAGGGAACCGAGGGGGACATCCAGGGGTGCCGAGAACGTGCCTGGGAAGCCCTGCTTGGGGGGTCGGCGGTGCGGCCCGGGCATTTTCCTGTTGCCCCGGCTTTAACTGATGTCACCTTACCTCCCAAGGTGACGTGAAGCTGACGTCTTCTAGGTCCAGGGCCCCAGGACTCCTACCTTTCTGGCCTCGTCTCTAAGCCCCGGAATCGTGCTCAGGAATAACGAATGTGACAAGGGCTGGCTTCCTGCGGGCCTGGAGCTCGGCTCCAGGGACTCTAGCGGGTGATCGGGCGGACACCGGCCCCGGGGTCCGTCCCGGCCGAAGCCCCTGGACACGCCTGTGCGTCGCTCGGCGCCCACCGCCAGTCCCCGCCTCGGCCTGCGCCTGCCTCCTGGTACGGCTCCGTGCGGTCTTCTCGGCCAGAGGGCCAGGGTGGCCGGCGCGGGGGGCTCGTGCCCCGCCGCCCCGCCGCCGCCGCCAGGGGCCGTCGCTGCTCCCCAATGACACAGCAACAATAGGGGCCGCTCTGCCCCGCGCGTCGCGGGTCCGCGCTTCCGCCGGAAGGGAGCTGCCGGCACGGGGGCGGGCCGTGGTGGGGTAGGCGCGATGGGCGGCCAGGCAGGCCAATCGGGAGCGCGACGGGGCTGGCCGCGAGGTTGACGACGCCCAATCGGCGGTGAGCACGGCAGGGGCGGGCCAAGCGCGGGCTTCCGGTGGGGCCCGGCAGGCGCTGAGGAGGAAGAGCGAGCCCGGACGGCGTCTCTCGGCCGAGTGTGGGCGCAGCCAGGTTCGGGCTGGTTCGGGGCCGGCGGGATCCCGAGGTCTGCCCAGCGCCGCCGCGGCCCGTGCGGCCCGAGGGCCCGGCGTGGGCTCGGGGGCGGCCGCGGAAGCCTAGCGAGGCGTCCAGGTCTGGCTGCGCGCGGAGGCAGGTCGCGGGCGCCGAGCGGCGCCGCGCAGGACCGTGTCAGCCCGTTCTTGCCTGCGCCGGGCTGCAGCCTGGCCCGAAGGCGGGAGCTCCCCGAGCCGCACAGTGGCGTCGGCGGGGTCCGGGACCCGGCGCGGCGGCGCGGCGGCGCGGCGTGGGTGTTTCGGAGGCCCGCGGGGAGGCCCGGCCTGTGGGCAGCCCTGGCGCGCGCCCAGGAGCGAGTCGGGCTTTCGGTGACAGCGCCCGGCGGCGGCTGCCGGCCTCAGCGCCCCTCTGCTCTTTCAGGATGACGACCTCAGGCGCTCTCTTCCCGAGCCTGGTGCCCGGCTCCCGCGGGTCCTCCAACAAGTATCTGGTGGAGTTTCGCGCAGGAAAAATGTCTTTGAAAGGAACTACAGTCACCCCAGATAAACGGAAAGGGCTCGTGTACATCCAGCAGACCGACGACTCCCTCATTCACTTCTGCTGGAAGGACAGGACGTCCGGGACCGTGGAAGACGTGAGTGCCTCCACCCCCGGCCGGGCGCTCCCGGAGGCAGGCCGGCCGGGCGCCGGCTGTTCCCGGCTTGGCGGGACTTGGGGTGGTGGGACCCCGCCGCTGCTGTGGCCGCTTGTTGGCGCCCCGCTGGCGCGAGGATGACAGACTGCTCCCCGCTCTGTAGCCCTGTGCCGCACAGTGCGGTTATCCAGAAGATGTAGCGCCTAGTGACGTTGTGTTCACTCGAGGACAGAGCTGGCCGAAGGCGTTTCCCGGCCCGTGTCCCCGGTGCCCGCGTGGCAGATGAGTGCAGATCCTGACCTTCATCGCAGCCCTGGGGAGCAGGACTTTATCACTGTTGTTTGTGCCGCTTGAGAGCCGGTCAGAGTCGCCCTTTCACCTCATCTTGGAGTGCAGCGCTTAAAGCGTTTCTGTCGAGGTCCCTGAAGAGCTGGTGGTCCCCAGCCCGGCCGCTAGGGTCTGCTCTTCCCCAGGAGGTGTCTCCAGCGGTGACTTAGCACCTGCAGGAGACCCGGGGTCCACAGATCTCCTGAGAGCAGGGCCCTGGCTGACTCTGTTCTTGTGCTTGCCAGGACCTGATCATATTCCCTGATGACTGTGAGTTCAAGCGCGTGCCTCAGTGCCCCAGCGGGAGGGTCTACGTGCTCAAGTTTAAGGCAGGGTCCAAGCGGCTCTTCTTTTGGATGCAGGTACCTGGGAGGGTTGATTTTGTGTTTTTGGTTATTGTGTCATGCAGTCCAGCGCGCCTCAGGATAGACTGGGCTTGGGCCGCTGGGGGTGTCTAGGGGCCTTGAGAGTGGGAGGGGCTGTGTTCCCCATCCCAGGTGTGGGGTGTGCCCTTCCTGCCTGGGGCGACAGCACGGTGCTCGCTTCTGTTCCCATGCCCACTTCTGGTCCTCACTGCTAGTCGCGGAGGCCCAAGCAACCTTGAGTCCGAGCTGTGTTTCTCACAGACAGGGAGCCTGCCCCAACTCCCTCAGTGTGTGCTGGAGCCTTGTCCCTGCAGGTTCCCTCCTAACTGCAGCTGCTTGTGAGAGCCACCGCCCATTCTGCCACCTGTTGGTGGCCATCAGGCGTGTCTCCATTTCTTGTGCTGTCACAAGTGGTGCTGCAGTGAATGCCTGGCCCATGCAGGTCTTGCCTGGGCATAGTGGGGCCTGGAGGTCAGAGCTGAGTGGTGTTTGCATTCAGAAGCCCGGGCCTGCGTTTGCACTTTGGACAGAGCTGCTGTTCCCTGCAGATGTGGGCTGCTGCCGGGCCCCACACTGTCCCAAGGGAACGCAGCGGAGGACATGGAGTGAGGGGTGTGACTCTTACTTACAAGCAGGAGAGGGCATGCTTTTTCCGGCTCCTGCAGTTACACTGTACTGAATTTTCATCTCTTTCCTTCCATTTCTTACTTCTCTTGGGCGTACTCATTTAATGCTCCTCTGGCCCCCTCACTAGCAGGGCCTGAAGCCCACAGGGGTCATAGCAGGTGTGCAGCGACGTTGTTGGCGCTGTTGTGCAGTTCTGGGGCACCTTAGGATGAGCCGCCTGAGGGCCCTGTTCACCCCAGGGCAGGGCTGTGATGGGGACTGGCAGTCCACTAGCTGAGGGCAGGGCTGTGATGGGGACTAGCTGTCCACTAGCTGAGAGCAGTGGGCTGCTGAGAGGAGAGGGCTTGGCCTGGAGGCGGCTGAGCCCTGTCCATCCCACGTATAGTGCATTGTGTGTCATCTGGCTCAGTGATGGCAGCCAGCAGGGATGACAGTGTCCTCAGGTGGCACTGCTGTGGCCCCTTTGGTCATCTGTGTTGGTCCTGTCTGTGCTGTGGGCTATACCCGGGACCCTTGGCCAGCAGGATGGCTGGCTGTGCCGCAAGCTGTGCCCTCAGCTGGGGATCTCCTGTCCTTCCCTGTAGGAACCCAAGACTGACCAGGACGAGGAACACTGCCGGAAGGTCAACGAATACCTGAACAACCCCCCAATGCCCGGGGCACTGGGGGCGAGCGGAAGTGGAGGCCACGAGCTCTCTGCACTGGGCGGTAACTGTCACCTTGCGCCCTAGCAGTGCGTGCCGGTGTTTGGGGTCTGGCACCCTAGACCACTTGGCCTCCTGACCCCTCAGGCTGGGGTTTTTAAGCAACTAGCTGATGATAAACTAGAGCCCTTGCTGGCAGCTCTGCTCAATCCCATCCGTCCCCATGGCTGCTTCTCAAACAGTTCTGGGGCCTGGCATCCTTTTGACCCAGGTAGACACATGGGTGGGCCCAGGCCATGGGAGGCCCTGACTCTGAGCTCCATGTTTTCCAGGCGAGGGCGGCCTGCAGAGCCTGCTGGGGAATATGAGTCACAGCCAGCTCATGCAGCTCATCGGACCGGCCGGCCTTGGAGGACTGGGTAGGGCACTGCCCATCCCTCAGAAGCGGGCCTTTTCCTGTGCTTGGGTTGGGCCTGGGGTCCCTTGAAGCATTTGTTGGTGCCAACTGAGCAGTATCTGGGTGCACTCTCCGTGCGCGTTGGCTGGGGAGGCCCCTCTGGCCCCTGGGAGGAACCCAGCTTGGTATTCAGGGTGCACTTGCTCAGGGCAGGAGGATGTGCTTCTGCCTGGGGTTCCCAGGTGGGCCTGGCACCAAGAGCCCATGCGGTGTGGGTCCATGCACCAGACACTTAGGAAACAGTTGCCACGTTGGCCGGCTTGGGCCTGAGTCTGGTAAGTGTGATGGGTGGGACAGAAGCGGTCTGGCTCAACAGAACGACTCCCCAGACAGTGGGCCTGGAGTAGTGACCACTGCTGCCTGCGACCAGCCTGCTAAGCTTCCTGCCTTCCCTGCCCTTGTCCCTTGGACTGGAAGTGGGCTGGGTGTCCTCAGCACCTATCTCCTTGCTGCTTGCAGGTGGACTCGGGGCCCTCACTGGGCCGGGCCTGGCCAGCTTACTGGGCAGTGGCGGGCCTCCAGCGAGCAGCTCCTCCTCCAGGTGAGCCCACCCACTCACCAGGCAGCCAGGTCCCGCGCCCTCAGCGCCACTGTCCCCTCGCAGGCGGGGGCCCACTCTCCAGCTCTGCCCTCGCTCTTCCCAGCTCCCGGAGCCAGTCGGCAGCCGTCACCCCATCCTCCACCACCTCTTCCGCCCGTGCCACCCCGGCCCCCTCTGCCCCAGCAGCTGCCTCTGCAGGCAGCCCAAGCCCTGCGCCCAGCTCAGGTAATGGAGCCAGCACGGCGGCCAGCCCGACCCAGCCCATCCAGTTGAGCGACCTCCAGAGCATTCTGGCTACTATGAATGTGCCGGCCGCGCCAGGCAGCGGCCAGCAAGGTAAAGTGCGGGCAGGGGGCAGTGGCGGGTGCTGCCCCGTTCGCTCCGACAAGTCCCAATCACTGCCAGGTCCCGTTTGCCCTGCATGCTGCATGGCTGGCCGTTTGCGGACACCTGGGCAGCGCTGTGCGCTGATGGCTGTGTGCTTGTGCCCTAGTGGACCTGGCCAGCGTGCTGACGCCAGAGATCATGGCGCCCATCCTGGCCAACGCAGACGTCCAGGAGCGCCTGCTGCCCTACCTGCCCTCTGGGGAGTCGCTGCCCCAGACTGCGGACGAGATCCAGAACACGCTGACCTCTCCTCAGTTCCAGCAGGTAGGGGAGCGCCTGCCAGGCCTCGGTGTGCACCTCGTGCCCCTGTGACGTGGCACAGGGGAAGCGGCTCCCGGGCTCTGGCGCCCGCCTCACAGCAGTGCACTTCTTCCTGCAGGCTCTGGGCATGTTCAGCGCAGCCCTGGCTTCCGGGCAGCTGGGGCCCCTCATGTGCCAGTTCGGGCTGCCTGCGGAGGCGGTGGAGGCCGCCAACAAGGGTGGTAAGCGCCCACCCGCCCCATGTCGCCTGCGCCCCTTGCTGTGCGAGGTCGTGCTGACACTGCTGAGCTTTGTGTCCCTCGGCAGCAGCCCTGGGCAGAGGTGCAGCAGCATTTCCAATGTGTTTCAGATGTGGAAGCATTTGCCAAAGCAATGCAGAACAATGCCAAATCCGAGCAGAAAGAGGGCGACGCGAAGGACAAGAAAGACGAGGAGGAAGATATGAGTCTCGATTAACTTATTTGTTCTTTTAAGGAATTGGAACTTAGTCACGTGGCTCCTGTAGTGACAGTTGTGATTTGTTGCATACCCTGTCCTGTTCCAATTTACTAATAAATAAAAGTCCTTTCTTTTACCTGCCACTTCTCGTCTTTGTCCTGCGTCACGCAGAGCCAGTGCCCAGACCTGGGTGCTTGCGCAGCTGTGGCTGGGCCAGGCCAGCCCCATCCCCTCAGTCACTCCGCAAGCTGACACACACTCAGTTGACCAGGATACTTTTTAATTTTTGTCTCAAAGAACCAGTGGTGGTACACATCTCACAGCTAAAAACTGGTGGGAGGGAGATAAGAATATAAAAGCCCATTTTACAGTATCCTACCCTTTCATTTAGGAAGATAATTTAATCCGTTTCAAGAAATGAGACCTGTCACCTGGAGAATCTAGCCTAGATAAATATCCACGGCACTGCCTACGACGCCGACTGAGTGCCGCGGTGCAGGGAGGGCAGCTGGGCTGCTGCGGTGCCTGGGTGTGGCCCGGCCCCTCCTGCTGGTGCGACTGCCCGCCGGGGTGGACAGGGCAGACCGACTATGTGACCGGGCAGCCGCTGGCCCCGACCGCCCCCTGCACGCCTGCAGAGCGAGTCACGGTGACGGGGGACCCATTCACCAGCAGCTTCCTCATGCAGCCTTGGTAAGGGGGGGCTCCGGACGCTGCAGCTGTGGTCTCTGCGGGTGTAAGACAGGGTGGATGGTGGGATCTTCCTGGGTGCCCGTCTCCGCCTGCCCGCCCACCTTCCTGAGACCAGTGCCAACTGGGTCCCCTAGCTGTGGCCACTCACCAGGCAGGCCCCCAAGGTGCAGAGCTGCTGGGCTGTTGGCTGTGGCTGTTGCTGAGCGTCCCAAGGTGTGGTTGCTCTGAGTGTCGACCTCCAACCGGAGCACATTCCCACCCTTGGTGGCTGCAGGAGACGCTCATGGGTGCCCCAAACCCAGCCAAGGTCCCTGGAGCCAGCTGCAGGGTGGGGACCGAGGCTGCCCCTCGAGCCCCACCCTGGCTCCTGCCTGTACTCACCTGCCAGTCGGTGCCACTGCCCATCACATAGCGCCACAGGGTGTGTCACCCATGTGGAAAATTCACCTGTACCATCATCTGCCCGCAGCAAGACCTGTGGCAGGGGTCAGGTCTGTCAACCAAGGCCACCAGAGCTGGGAGACCCATCCTGCCACCACAACCCTGCTCACCTGCTGGTTGGACATCTGCAGCTGCAGGTAGGGGGGGCCCTGGGCCTGGCCCAGGTGAAAGATCAGCCCAGTGGCTGCCAACGGCCGCACCTCCAGCTCCAGGCTCAGGTGGGGCACAGTGGCCCTGGGGGCTTCTGTGGAGAGGGGCCCTGGTCAGAGTGGACAGACCAGCCCGGGCCAGAGCCGCCCAGAGCCCCTGCCTCGACCCCAGACCTAGGGTGACAACTCCTCCACTGCCTGGGAAAAACAGGCCGCTCTCCAGGGGTCCTGAGAGGCAGGGCGTGACCCCCACCATTCTCGAAGGGGGCCCCAGCGGCTGCCCGTCCACCTGCAGGTTCTTCACACAGCCACTGAACCCGACGGCCACCTATGAGGAGTGAAAGGTTGCAGTCAGGCTGGGCTCACTGAGGGGAGACAGTGGTGAAGCCCGGCAGAGGCTAGCGTGCTCACTGGCAAGTGGATGCTGTGGCTGCTGGCAGGGAGCCCCCCGACAAAGAGGGTGTGGGGCCACGCAGCTGTTGCATTTGCACTGGGCTGGTGGGGCCTCTCGCGGCTCCACGCGTGGAGTCCGTCTGTCAGGAGCTGGAGCTGGTTTCCCTCCCAATGCACAGAGACCTGGAGTGAGGGAAGTGGGTCAGGCAGGGGCACCCCAGGCCCTGCCCAAGTCCCATCTTCTGCTCCTCACCGTGTGCCACCTGCCAGCCCGTGAGCGCTGGCGGCTCTGGACGCGCAGGCGGGGCCCAGGCCCTCCTGTCTGTGCAACAAGCCGACCATGGTTCAGGAAGAGAGCCAGGGACGTGCCACCAGCCGCCGGTGGGGCAGCGAAGAGGAGGAGGCCCTGGGGGGCACGAGGACGGACCAGCATCGAGAGGTGGAGCCTGGAAGCCAAGAGGGCATCAGCCTCGGGGGCCCTCAAAGCCTGCCCCAGCCTGGCCGGGACTTACTGGTACCTGCGGGGGTCTAGGATGCCTGCAAACTCCAGGCGACTGGGAAGGGGGCCCCCGAACTGGAAGGCATCTTGGGTCATCTTGAGGTGTAGAGGTGGCATACACGCAGGGCCCTGCCGGGGCTGGCGGCTGCGGCGGGAGGCCTGAGGGGATGGGGACAGACAGGGCACCTGCTGCAGGCTGTCCTTCACCCACCAGGCCCCGCCCCATAGCCCCACACCTCACCTTCTGAGCCATGGCCCGCAGACGGCGTACGCCAGGGCCTGGGCTCTGGCTGAGCGGGGCCAGGGCGCAGCCTGTGCTCACATTGACACCGCCCAGGTTCTGCTGCAGGTCCAACACGCGCTGTGGGCCCTGGAGCCTGCAGGGGAGGGAAGTCAGCAGGGCCAAGGCTCCACGGAGACCTCACCCCACACCCATCACTCACCGCTGCACAAAGACATTGCTGATGCAGCCGCTGAAGTTGCGGAAGGAGGTGGCGGACTCGGACAGGCCCCCCAGTGAGAGCTGGGGGGGCTCCTCAGGCGGCTGCTGCCTGGGCGGGGGCCCCCGGTACAGCCTCATCTGCTGTAGCTGGTCGTCCACATAAAGCCAGACTCTGGAGGTGGGCAGAAGGGCATTGTTCCCAGGCCTGTGGGCAAGCCCAGCCTGTGGTGGGGGCAGAGGGCACCAGGCCTCGCAGTTAGGCCAGGTGAGCTGGGCTCACCCTGTGGTGTTACTGTAGAAGGTCACATAGTGGGGAACACCATCGCTGAAGACCCCTCGTGTCTTCAGCTCTGTCCTCAGAAGCCGCAGCGTCACGTGGCCTTGCTGTAGGGACACCTGGCACAGCCCATCCTGGGAGCAGGGCCCAATCAGTGTGCAGGACAAGCACCCAGGTTCTGTCTCCCTCCAGCCACTTGAGCCCCCAGACTGCCACCAGAGCAGGCAGAGGGCTGCACTGGGCAGGCCCAGCCCAGCGAGGGCTGTGGGGTGGCAGGCAGGGTAGCCTCACCAGGGATGCGCGGTGGTAGAGCAGACCACTGTCCTCGGTGCTGCGAAAGCCAATGCCGGAGTAGATGTCACCCGTGAGGGGCGGCACATCGGGCAGCGCCAGAGGCAGGAAGCCATGGCCATAGAAAGTCATGGTGCGTCCCATCTGCAGGCAGAGGAGCCCTGAGTGCTGAGCTCGCCGGGACACGGCGCACAGCGGTGGCGGGAGGGGCGGCTCACCAGCAGGTCTGCCGTGCAGCCAGAGCTGATGCCTGTGGTGTTCAGCCTCTTGAGGTCCACGTATTTGCCCAGAGCTTTGATCCCCTTGATGCAGCCACGGATGGAGCCCCCGGAGGGGAACAGTTGCTGCAGGCTGCGGGGGTGGGGGGGGTCAGGCCTCCTCCAGCCCCTGCCTTGGAGTCCCTGGGTGCCACCCTGCCGAGCACCCTGTCCTCACCTTGGGGGCAGCTGCTCGGGTGGCACACCACCCAGATAGTAGGCACTGGCCAGGTCTAGCATGTTGTCCTGCTCCACGCTGAACACCGTGGCCCGCTCCACACGCACCAGCATGCGCTTACGGCTGCCAGCCAGCAAGAACACCTGGATCTGAGACGCAGGAGGGGCTTCAGGCCCTGCCACACCTGGGGACCTCCCTGACCCCCATCTGCACAGACTCACTGCCTTGCTGGTTGTCGTCAGGGGCGGAGGTGGCTGCAGCGGGGTGGCCTCCTTCAGACCCATGCCCAGGTCGTACAGGAGCACGAGGTTGCCTCTGAGCACCGCCAGGCACAGGAACTGGCTCTAGAGGGACAGGGAAGGCAGAGTCAGCACAGGGTGAGGCTGGGGCGGCGGGCGGGGGCGGGGCAGGGCCGTGCCTGGTACTTCAGGAAGAAGAGGATCCCACTGTAGGACACGAGCCGCAGCTCCTGGTCAAAGCGCTTTGTGGTGCTCATCTGTCTCTCGAAGCTGATGTGGGCAAAGCCAGTTCCATCCAGGTAGGAGCCATCTGTGAGCCACGGGTCCCCTGTTGACTTGGAGCTGTGGGTTAGAGGGTTCAGGGTCAGTGGGGCAGAGGGGGAGGCAGGCAGGGCTAAGGGGCCCAGATGGGGCTAGGTGGGCTGGCGGTACACACCGGGCACAAGGCCTATCCACAGCTGTGTCTACCCGGAAGGCCCTCTCGAAGTTGTAGAGACTGACCACCTCCTCATTCAGCGTGTCCAGCTCAATGCAGCCCCAGAAGCCAGGGAAGCGGAGGGGTGCGGGGGGCTGCGGGTACAGGGCATGATCAGGGTGCCCCCAGCCACCTCAGAAAGACCAGCAGGGTGCCCTGAGACCCTACAAAGTGCTTCCCAGAAAGATGGCAGGGCTGGGCCAGGCTCACCGTGAAGCTGCTGGGGTACCCGCCCACATAGAAGACAAAGTCGTCGGGCTGTAGGCTGAGCAGCCCCTCCACCCCAGGGGCCACGGCATCACCCTTAGTCTCCTGGACCATCGGCTCCTCCACGGTGATGGACATGTGGCCAAACTGGAGGGTTCTGGGGCAGAGGCGGAGGTGCAGGGTGAGGAACAAGCACGGCCCGCAGGAGGGCGATGCCCCCCACCCGAAGGGCTCGCACCTGTCAAGGCTGACGGCTGCAAACTGCTCCCCGATGTCCTCGTCAATGCTGAGCGTCACGGGGCCGGCACCCCCCAGCCGGTACACCCAGTGCACCTTCCGGTTCCGCAGAGCCACACCCATGTAGTCCCCAGTGGCCTGTAGCAGCCACAAAAGCACGCCTGGAACGGGGCCCAGCAGCGCCCACGCTCCACCCTGGTGGCCCGCCCCCCAGCCTGCCCATGCTGCCTGTACCTGGCGGCTGCCCATGTACAGCACAAAGCGGTCCCCGGCCTCCTGACCGGGCTCCGGCGCTGGCTCGGGGCTCTGCAGGTGGAACTTGAGGGCGGTGTAGGCGGCAAGGTCGGCAAGGTCCCGGGGCATGCGCAGCTGCACCCCTGAGCGCCCGTTGAACTTCATGGACACCTTGACCTGGGGGTGCAGGCCCATCAGCGCGCCCCTCCTGGCCTTGGGACAAGCTGCCCCAACTCCTACCCACCTTGCTGGCAGCGCCCCGGGCCTGCGCGATAAGCTCCCGCACGCGGCCGATGCTGGCTGCCAGGGCCAGGCTGGCGTTGTGCGTGTTGCGGTTCTCTAGCAGGCTCAGCTTGGCCAGGAGCTGCGGGAGTGTCTTCTCCAGGGAGGACACTGCACAGGTGGGCATCGAGTGAGGGGTGTGTGCCGAAAGCCCTCCACACCGCCTCCTCCCCCTGGCCCTGGCCCTGCCGGCTCACCTGAGCGGCCTGCGTCCAGCACCACCTGGCCCAGGTCCTGACCCTGCAGGCCCCCAAACTGGCCCTGCCACCGCTCCAGGTTCCTCTGCATATCCCGAAGCTGGGACTGCACGCGAGTGGCCGTGTCCTGGGCTTTGGCGGCCACAGCCTTGGCATGGGCAATCTTCTTACTAGTCTCACCTGCAGCAGGCACAGGGCACATCTGGCAGGGGCCAGAGCACTCTGGCCTTGTGACCCTGACACCTCTGGGCACCCCACACCCTGCAGCAAAGTGTAATCAAAAGGGTCCTCTGCACCCATGACAGCCCTCCTGAAGGGTGCCTGCCTGCACCATCTTCCTAGCTCCTGGCTGCTGCCAGCTCCCAGGCCTGCCCAGGCCTCTGAGGCTCCAGGCCAGACCTGCTCGGGACACTCAGGAGCCACGGGGACCCTCCAGAAGCTGGGCAGACCACGTGCCCGCCTACTAAGTCCTCTCCAAGTGGCAGCCACGATCCTGCTCTGGCCATGCAGCTGCAGTGGCACCAGGCCCCACGTCGGCATCTGTGTCCGACCAGCTGCCCCTGCCTGAGTGCTACGTGCCTCATGCTGTAGCCCATCCCCCACACTGCACATGGTCAGCAGCTCTGCTGCACCAACACAGGTGCAGACATGCCCGCGCTCACAGGGCCACACAGCCAGCCAGCTAGAGTGCCACCTCAGGCCAAGGGTCCCCTTCCCACAGGGATAAAGGACAGGTGGCAAGGGTGGGACAAGCCCACATACCTGTGTCCATGGCCAGCATGGCCTGCGCCTCTTGGATTCGGGCCACAAGTTGGTCCTTCGCGGCCTGGATGTCGTTGAGCTGGTTCCTGGCACCCTCCAGGGTGAGCCTCGCTGGGGGGGAGAAGTTCAGTGGTGACAAGCCCCGCCCAGGGCTCCTGACCCCAGAAGGCTGACGCCCACCATACAGCGCAGAGACCGTGCAGGTGGGGAGCAGAATTCTCACACAGGTCCGCCAGCTCTGCTGCAGCCTGACCCACAGACGTCCCTGCGGAGCCCAGCACTCACCAAGGCCCAACCTCCGCTGCTGCCCGAGCACAGCCTCCTCAAGGGCGCTGCTGTTGGCCAGCAGCTGCTGGGTTTGGGACGCTAGGCCACGCGCCACCACAGCCTGGAGACAGGAGAACAAGATGCACTTCATGTCACCCGGGCAGCACAGGGGCGCCCACCTCAGCCCCGGGCAGGCAGAACCTCACCGCCCACGTGCGGCTCGCCTGCTGCCAGGCCCGGCCTGCGGCGTCCTCGGCAGCCTGCACGGCCTTCAGGATGCTGCTGTAGGCGCTGGAGGCCTCCACGGCCCTCTGGATGAAACGGTCTCGGTTGATACCGAGGATGATGCTGCGCAAAGCAGGAGGATCAGCCGCGTGCGGTGCAGGCGGCCAGACAGCACGGCCTGCTCGCCACGGTGTGCCCTTCCTGTTGCTCCGGGCCCCAACTTCCTTTGGGGATGATGGCTTCTGTTTCCAAGGAGCCCTCCCAGACCAGCTGCCCCACCCTGGCCTGATCATACCCAGCAGGACTGGGGCTGTAGCCCCGGCCACACACCCGGACAGGTTGAGCGCCAGCTGGTCTAGTTGCTCCGCGTGGACCTCAGCGGTCTCCACCAAGTCCACCTTGCTGCCGGCGGGGGAGAAGGTCCCTATCTTCTCCAGCAGCGGGGTCCAGGCCCCATCCAGGCTGGCAGCCAGGTGCTCCAGGTCCTGGAGGTGGATAGGCTTAGGCGGGTCCCCCCACCCTACTCCTAAACCCGGTTTACTACCTCTAGGACCTGGGACCACACTTAGAAGCCAACCAAAGCCTGCAGGCTGGGACAGAGCTGGGTAGGAAGGGGCCCGATGCAATGTGTGATGTGCGCTGGGCTTACCTCCTTTGCCCGCTCCATGCCCTGCAGGAGTTCAGAGACGCGGGCCAGGCTGCGGCCAGCAGCCTCCAGGGTGGCCTTCAGGGTGGCATTGTCATGGGACAGCTCCTGCTTCCGTTGCTGCAGGCAAGTGGATGGGATAAGAATAAGGGCCGTGATGGGCAGAGGGGCCACGGGGTAAAAGGGTAAACAGAGGGGACAGGGTACGGCCCTCACCAGGGCTTCCTCCAGGCGCGCCTGGCTGCGGCTGTTGAGCTCCTCAGCCTCCCGAGTGGTGCCCACCGCCCGGTTCAGGGCCTCTCGCAGGTCCATGAGGCCGGCCTCATGCTGGGCCAGCCGGTCGCGGATGTGTTTAGCCAGCTCCTGGTTCTTCTCCCAGCGTCTGCTCAGCTGCTCCTGCACACGGGCCCGCACTGGACAGCCCAGGGGCAAGGGCACTTGCTCCAGCAACCGGATCCCTGCATGACCCTGGGCCCCCACCCCCTGTGCCTCAAGGCAGGTGGCTACCACGCTGCACTGACCTGAGTTAGGTCCAGCCTCCCCCCACACAGCCTGCCTTCCCAACAGGGCGGCCAGCACTCACACCGCTGGGCCTCGGCCAGTTCATTTTCAGCTGCGGCCTGGGGAGCCCGAAGGCTGCGGTCCCGCATCTCCTGCAGCAGCTTATCCGCCTCTGCCAGGGTCCGACGCAGCTGCTCACCCGACGGGATCGACGCGTTGGCTGGTGACACATGGCCCAGCTGAGAGACCAGCTCTGTGGAGAGGGGACCTGTCAGAGCCAGGCCCTGGGACATTTTCAGCGGCCACCAGTAGGCAACACAAGAGCACTGGTGGCTCCGAGGCTCAGCTGAGGGCCAAAGCTGCCCTCCTGCAGTGCCCACCCCGCTGCTCCCAGACTCCTCAGGGGCCTTCCCTGTCCCCCTGCCAGCCAAGTCCTGCTCACTAGCCAGTGCTCAGCTACCTCCTCTCCACCCCTGGCCGCCTGGCCTCCTATTCTGTAAGGTCATGGTCCGCTTCACTGTGAGGTAAAGAAGCTGAGGGAGCCCTCATTTCTGGTTGGTTGCAGGTCTCAAGTGTGTGGCTAAGGGTTTCCCAGGGTGACTAACCAGAGCTTGCCCTGGAACGCTTGGCCTCACGCCCTGGCCACATGGGCCCCCTTGCCCACCCCTCAACTGCCTCTCCTCGCTGTATACTCCGGGGGTGCCATCTCCCCACCCACACATGCAAGTCTCGCTGGCTCTCGAGGCCAAGCTCTCAGGCCGAGCCCCAGGAAGCCTCCCAGGCAGCCCTCCCTGCTGAAGCCTGAGCTACAGCCAGGCCAGGTCAGCCCTACCGCGCAGAGCGTGGTCCACAGCCTGGACAGTCACCAGCAGTGCCTGTGCACGGCGCAGCACGCCCTCAGTGCTGTCCAGCATCCAGCCTGCCTGGTCATGGGCCCCTGTGGCCTGTGGATGCAGAGTCCATCAGCCCACAGCCCTGCAGCTGGAGAACGGCTGGGGCTGGGTAATGACTAGGGTGGGGCAGGGTAGGGACCTCCAGGGAGAGCAGGTTCTCCCGGAGGGGCACTCTGGGTGGGGGCTTCTGGGTCCTGCCTGGCTGCTCAGCCGCTGTACACCCTGCTCCAAGTCCAGGCTCTGCTGCTCCAGCGTCTGCAGCTGCTGCTCTGTCTGGGAGCGGGGCCCCAGCGGGCTTCGGAGTTGGCCCTGTGGGAGGTGAAGTGGAGGTGATGTCAGGTACAGCCTGGGATGGGCGGAAGCAGCTCGTGCACCTGCGGGGTGGGCTGCCGGTACCTGAAGGTCAGCGATGGAGGCGTTCAGCATGTGCAACTGGGCCCAGGCTGCAGAGCTGGCATTAACACCACGCAGCTGCTCGCGGATGGCAGGGAGGAGGGTGCCAGCCCGCTCCAGGTCGTCCAGGAGCAAGACCACACAGTGGTCACACACTGCGACACCAAGGGGTCACAGGGTCAGCAAGTGGGCATGGCCAGCCAGGTCACGTGGTGAGCACAGCAAGCCATGATCTCGGCTGCAACAACATCACAGGTCTGGGCAGGGGCTACAGCACAGGGCTGAGGGTCAGTGGTCAGTGCAGGAGGAGGGAGTCACATGGAAGCACAAGGTTTCCAGAGAAGGTCAGTGAAGGGTCACGAGACCAAGAGAGCTCATGGGGCTGGCAGCCAGGCCCTGGAGTTGGCATAAGAGACTAAGCCAGGCTGAAGGTGTGAAGGATCAGGAGGGAATGGCCAGGCACCGGAAGCTGGCCTCAGGACACAGTGAACGCGGGGGCGGGGCTGTGGCAGCGGTCGGTGTCCAAGGCTGCAGCCACAGCAGATTTGGGGAGAGGAGGGTGTGAGATCAGCAGGGGCCATGGGGTCCTTAAGCATAGGGGTGGGGTTCCCTGGGAAACAAAGCCAGGGGCCGCCAGGTGAGTGCAGGCTGGGACCCCCACTGTCCCCAGGCAGAGCTGCAGGGCAGGGTAAGACAGGAGAGGACGTAGCAGGGCCGCACCTTCGCAGTGGATGCCCGGGCCCCCAGGGCTGCCTGGCACAGGCACCTGGTGTTGCTGGCTGCAGGAGTCGCAGCGCTCTCCGCTGAGCCCCGGCGGGCAGGTGCAGTGGCCTGTGTGGGGGTCACAGTGGCCCCCCGGGCACTGGCAGCCTGCAGGGGAGGGTAAGGTCAGCACAGACACGACATGGTGCCCACTGCCCACCCATGACCTGCCATACTCACGCCTGCAGCCCTGCTCCGGGAGCCCCCAGTAGCCAGGGGCACACTCCCGACACTGAAGCCCCCCAGCTCCTGGTCGGCAGTGGCACTGCCCACTCTGGGGATGGCACGCGGCCCCCTGGGCGGCTGGTCCACAGGCACAAGGGCGGCAGCCCTGACAGCCCTCAAAACCGAAGTGTCCCTCCTGTGGGTACAAGCCGTGGTCACCCAGCGCAAGGACCCCGCTTCCTCCAGCCTGGGCCCTGACCAGTCTCGCAGTCCTACCTGGCAGCGGTCACACTGCTGCCCTGTCACGCCTGCCTTGCACAAGCAGTGGCCACTCTGGGGGTCACAGGCCTCCGTCCCACATGGGGAGCAGTCACAGGCTACAGAGGAAGGGGCTGTCAGCAGTCCACCCAGCCCAGGAGCCTGCCCACAGCTACGTACTTCCTTGTCGTGCCCACCGATGCCAACTCCCTGGCCAGCCCTGCCCCTGGCCCTGAAGGGACACGGATGGATGGTGAGCCAGGGTGGGTAGGGTGAGGGCCACGAGCTGCAGGCCACACCCAGGGTGCCTACGGGTACAGTTGCCGGGCAGGAGGGCGTTGCCATAGAAGCCAGGGGCACAGCTCTCGCAGTGAGGTCCTGTGGTATGGCGCAGGCAGCCACGACAGGCGCCCGTCAAGGGGTCACAGTCACTGAAGATCATGTTGGGGTCACTGTTGCCACTGCAGTCACAGGGCTGGCATGAGCTGCCCAGCACCAGAGGGTTTCCGAAGAAGCCGGGTGCGCACCTGGGTGGCAGCGAGGGGTCGGGTCACATCCCGTGCCCCACACACAACAGTGTGCCTGCATTCCTGCCCCCACCTGGCTCACCGCTCGCAGGAGGCCCCAGCATAGCCAGGTCTGCAGAGGCACTGGGTGCGGCCGCCTCTCAGGACGCAGCCCTCCGCGAAGCTGCAAGACAGAGTTCACTAAGCGCTGAACTCCTCGGGTCCCGGGGTGGCACCTGTGCTCAGCCACCAGGTGCTGCAGAACACACCTGGTGACCCCACCCCAGTGGCTCCAGGTTCCCAAGACCCTGAGAAAAACAGTGGGGTGCCAAGAAGTGGAGAAGGGGGCCGGGCTGTTGGAGTCTGGGCTCTGGTTGGGCTGGTGCAGCTTACTTGTTGGAAGGCGCTGCCAGAGGGCAGGGGCAGCTGACACAGGGGGCTGAGGGGTCCTCGGGCCTGCTCCTCACAAAGCCGGCCTGGCAGCGCTCACAGCGGTCCCCCTCTGTGTTGTGCTGGCAGCCCTGGGGCGGAAAGGACAGTCAGCACCAACAGAGGAGGCCCCATCCCACCCAACCCTCCAGGGAACCCACACCTCAGGCCCTGGGCCTCAAGTGTGTCTGGAACCACAGCCCCAGAGCCTGCAGGCCCCTTCCCCATGGATCCTCCTTACCACACAGACGCCAGAACCAGAGAGGCAGTGGTCTGAGTGGCCATGGCACTGACAGGGGACACATCGGCCCAGAAAGAGTCCTTTGATATCCCGGTAATAGCCAGGGGCACACTCCTGCAAAGCAGAGGGACAATGGGCAATCAGCGAAGCAGGCAGGGCCAGCCCTGGGCTGGACTAGGCAGAGAAGGGGGCTGCCTCAGGTCGAGCCAAGGGGCCTGCATGCACTGACAGGGACCACCAGCGGGGTGCACTGCGCCCGGAGCACCAGACGGCACACAGACACTGGGCAGAGGCCGGCTGAGAGCACAATGCGGGCCAGGTGTCTGGCTGCCACCCTCAGCCCCGAGGGCAGGGCTGCCAGGACTGTGCAGACTATGGCTCAGTGACGGCTGGGCCTGGTGCCCAAGCCCCTCCATGTGCGCAGCGCCTCCCCACATGTGGAGATGTCCCGCTCTGCAGGGGACGTGGGCCATGATCCTCCCTTGGTGGCAAAAGCCATCTAGGACGGGATAAAGCAGTAAGGGTGTGGACGAGTGAGGGATGAAGAAGTGACAGCTAACTGGACATCAGGACAGACATGATGACTGGAAAGATAAGGAGCAGGTAGTGCATGGACAGCAGGAAGCCGGAAATGGTGGAACAGCCAACCACAGCCAGCAAGCATGATGTCCAGGCAGTGGGCAGGAAGCCAGGAACCAGGACCAAAACCAAGAGCACTTGCAGCAGGAGTGCGCATGCGCAAGGAACGGCGCAGCCTCCCAGCCTGGCACCCGCCCCCACCTCACCTGGCACGAGTCCCCACGGTAGTTGGCGGGACACATGCACAGCTCCACATTGCTGGCTGGAGGTCCTCTGCCCATCTCGCTGGCCACCTCCAGCACCACCCTACGCAAGGAGACAGCAGAGGAGATCTGCGAGAAGAGGGCGCGGATCTGCAGCTGCTCCAGGCCTGCCAGGACCATCATGAGCTCCTCCCGGGACACAGCATTGTGGGTCTCCGTATGCCGGAAGTTTCCCTGCAAGGTCGAGGCAAAAGCTCATTGGTTCCCATCCCGGGAGCAGAAGCAGGACGGCAGCGCAGACCCTCGGCGGAGGCAGAGGTGCAGCGGGTCACCCACATGCCAGGCCTGCGGCCTGACCCTACCTCACGCCACACAGCTACGTTGGTTCCAGGTTCCAGGTTTAAGAACTTAAATGCACCCTGGCCTGGAGGAACAGGCCAGTAATCCTAGCACCCTAGCTTTAATCCCTAGTACGTGAAGCTGCAAAGGGCGGCAAGGCCAGCAGCGGCCCCCAGCACCCCTTGCCCCAATCTCCCTCGCTGACAAGGCACAGTGGCTAGGTCCCCGCACTGCCCGGGGCCAGGCCAGCTCCACTCACCTCCACCAGCAGCAGCTGCCCACGATGGACACGGCCGGGTGCGGGGTATGCCGGCTCCAGGAAGGTGACGCTCATCTGGTTGCCCTGGGAGACGTGGGTGGATGAGGGGTTGCCAGGGGATGTGCTGCGGTCCCAGCGGGCACCAGGCCCACCCGCCTGCCACATCCAGCCCCTGCACCACCTGCAGCACCACGTCCGGCCGGCTCTCGGTGGGGATGAAGATGTCTCCACGTTGGGTCTCTGAGTGCAACTCATAGCGGAGGGTGCCACCGTAGGAGGGCACCTAGCAGCAGCGCAGCGGGAGGGGAGGCGACTCACTTACACGGGCCCAGGCCTGGCAGCCGCAGCCTAACCCCTCCCGGCGCCTCCACCCCAGATGGGCCTGCGCACCTTTGCCAGTTTCTTTTCCACCCCTCCAGCCTCAGAGCTCCTTGTCTCTGGATGTAACCTCACCACCCCTGGAGTGCTGGCCCCTGGCCCCATGTCCCTGCTCACCCGGTCTCCCAGGTAGGAGGGCGGGGCTTGCCAGTACAGCTCGGGGATGGAGTCGGCCAGATGCCGCAGGTCCGCGTACAGCAGCTCCACTTCCACCCGTCGCTCGTGGGGCACCACTTGGCGGTCAGCACTCAGCAGGGTCCAGCCGTCCATGTCCATGAACTGTAGGTGCACAGGAGGGTCACATGTAGGTGGCTCCCACACACCGTGGTCCACACCTGCAGTCTAGCTTCTGCTACGGGTAACCACGTGGCCCCTGCTGTGGCTCCTACCTCATGGCGGGCGTGGGCAGAGCTGCTGCAGCGCTCTGTGGCCCCAAAGCAGAAGCAGCGGGTGCAGCCCTTGGGGTTGGCAGCATCGAGGGAGAAGGTCCCAAGGCGGCACTGGTCACACCGCGGGCCCTGCACATTCTCCTAGGGGCAGGGGCACCGAGGGGTGGTTGGCTGTGTCCAGGGAGGCTGTCCCCTGGCTCTCACCACCTCTCACCCCCCAAAGCTTCTGGGAAGCCCCAGCCACTCAGGGCTGCGGAGAACATCTCAGCGCAGGTCAGGGCCAGGCGCTGGTGCCCTCACCTTGCAGTAGCACTGGCCTGTGAGCGGGTCACACACGCCCGGTGCAGTGCCAGCTTCATGGCAGTCACACGGGCGGCAGCTGGGGTAGCCGTGAAAGCCCGGGGCACAGGTGTCACAGCGGCGTCCGGCCACGTTGGGTCTGCACCTACCAGGGACACAGGCTGGCTGAGCTCCCTCTTGCCCGACCCATGAGGGCCCTACCTTGAGTGCCTCCCAAGAATGGAGGGGTGGGCGGGTGCACAGACTCCGTCCCAGGCGCTCACCTGCACTGGCCGCTGTCCACGTCACAGGTAGGGTCCGTGAGCTCCTGGACGCCGGGCCCCGAGCAGTTGCACTCCTCGCAGCCGACCAGGGGATGGCAGCCAAAGGTCTGCGGCTGGCACACCAGGCAGTCAGGAGGCACCGTGCGCGGTGGGCAGATACACCGGCCTGTGAGCTCGTCACACAGGCGGGCACCACAGTCGCAGGCTGTGGGGCGGATGGTGCTGGCTGACCCTGTGCCCACTCGGGCGCCAATACAGGGTTCCAGGAATGGTGGCAAGGTAGGGGCTTGCCAGGTGTACCTCCCCATCCGCTGGGCTGAGACTCAGGCAGAGCCTCTGACCTAGAGCCATGGCCTTGCTGCCAGAGGCTAGAGGGCACCTTGGGTCACCAGAACCTTCTAGACAAACCCTCCGGGTGGGCGTCCAGCGCCTGGCATCCTGTCAGGCTGCGGGATGCTTCCCCCTCACCGTGCCCAAGACTCTGGCGCACCCCTCCCCAGGCAAGCCCCTGGGGAGCGAGTTCCCCAGGAACCCGGGCACCTGGGCACTCAGCACTCCGGTACTCACGTCTGCAGTTGGGAAAGCCCCAGTAGCCAGTGGCACAGCGGGAGCAGTCACGGCCAATGATGTGGGCCCGGCAGGGACACTGGCCCCCAAAGGGTTCGCACGTGGGGCCTGTGGCGCCCACTTCATGGCAGCCACAAGGCAAGGCCCCGTTATTATAGAAGAGAGACAACGAGGTGGCAGAGTCTTGGCAGAATAGGGACGAGCTGCTGGGGCTGCAAAGAGGAGCAGCTGGTAAGGCGAGACCGCCCAGCCAGCCCCACCCGGCCCTCCGAGCGCAGCCCACCTGATGTGGTAGCCATGGGCAGCACAATGGCTGATGAAGTCATACGATTTGTCCAGCGGCTCCTCCCGCAGGTAGCTGGAGCTGTAGGCATCCTCGGGGACCACAAGCACGTAGTCCTAGGGGACAGTGCCTGTCAGCTTGCTGGCCCAGGCAAGGGGCCAGAGCGGGGCACTACGGCCAGGGCCCGAGGCAGCAGCACGGAATGTGGGACGCCCCCGTCCCCCACCCGCCCAAGGCCAGGGCCTGGCAGGCTGCCCAGCTCTCTGGTGGCAGCTGCAAGCCCACTAGCCCAGGCAAGGATGCCGAGCCACACAAGGAGCTGGCCACAGCCACGCCACTCGGGGCATCTGTGCATCCAAGTGTAAAGGTACAGCAGCCTCCTCCGGGAAGGCCCCCTGCCCAGAGGCCGGGTAGCAGATGTGGTGGCCCTGGAGGCCCCTACAGCACAGGCTGCTTCGTGTACCTAGCACAGGGCGTGGGACAGGCGGTGGTACACCCTGAGACTCTGTATCGTGGCAGCAGGCAGAAAGCCAGTCTGAGAGGGACTCACCAGCCAGAGCCACCGGCCCTCAGGCACACGCACGGTCACTGTGAGCTCGCTGTCAGTCACATCCAGCACAGCCTGGCCCTCGCACAGCACCAGGGAGCGGCAGCCGTAGCCGTGTGGGCAGAAGCTGGCGTTGGCGTGGCCTGGGGCAGGGCAGAGGCAGGGTCAGGGCCCAAATGCACACCCGGCTCTCCAGCCCTGCCCAGGCCCAGGGCGCTTGTGAAGACACCAGGAGGAGGGGCTGCCCCAATCGAAGGAGTATGCGCCGCAGCACTACACGCTGCAGGAGCCCGAGCCTGTGGCCCCAGAGCCCACAGCAACGTTCAGGGCACAGATCCCAGCTCGGCAGAGCACTGCATCAAATGTTCGCTTTACGGTCTGTGACAGAGAAGCAAGCTGGCATCCTGGGGCGGGGGACAGCGCGGGGGGGCACACACAGGACGAGACCTCCCTGGTGCAAGCCAGGGAGAAGCAAATGCCCACAGTGGCCCCAGATTTGTGTGAGAACTGGCAGCAGCACCAGGATGCGTGGCCCTAACACCACGGCGTCTGGATTCCAAGCCACTCACCCTGCCAGACGCGGCCCCCGTCGATGAGAACCTCAACAGGGAAGGTGGGGTGGGCTGGCTGGTAGCCATGCAGCAGGAAGACATAGCGGCCCAGGGCGGGCACCTGTGTGGTGAAGACTACGGTGCCCTGCAGGGAGAGGCGCCAGTGAGGACGCAGGGCTGGGATGAGGGGACCCATGCCGGCCCTGCTGTCACCTCAAACTCCACCCAGCCAGGCCCTCACCTGGGGGTGGCGCAGCAAGGTGGGATCTGCGTCAGCATCCACAGCAGTGGAGGGCCGAGGCTGGGGTCCAGCTGGGGCTGCCCCAGGGGCGAGCTCCTGCGAGTGAGTCAGGGGGAGGCCGGGCGGCAGCGGCAGCACCTGGCAGTCCCTGAGGATGATGGGCTGTGGCGGCTTCGGGAAGCGGGAGGGCAAGCAGGCGGCCCTGGGGGAGCACAAGGTGAGTCCAAGCCTGCTGGCTGGCACCTTTCCACCCCTAGCCCTGTGTCGGCTGCTGTGCTACCTGCCGGGCCCGAAGATGCCGTGGCTGCTCATGCAGTGGACCCGGGGCTCCACAAACTCTGCGGTGAACTCCTCCACAGGCACCAGTGTGATACGGTGCTGCAGGAAGGGACAGGACACTGCTGTTCTGTGCAGAGGCGGCCGCACATGCCAGACCTGGAGCCGGCACCACGCAGGCCCAGGCTGCTCTGTTGGCACAGGTGCCTGTCCCCTGGGGCTGGCGCCCCACTCACCCGGCTCCATGGCTGCCTCCCCCAGCGCCCAAGGCCAGGGATGAGTCTGGCTTTCACGGACCCTGGCTGCTCCCTGAGAAGGAACCTGATGCTCTCCCTGCTCCCAGGAGTGTAGGAGCAAATGGCCGTGAGGCCATGCGGCCTTACCAGGAAGAAGCGTGCCTGCTCCGCTGAGAGCCGGATGCTGGCCTCCGAGTCCAGGTAGAAGGAGGCCATGAGGTGCTGGGCATCCAGGACAGGCCCCCGACACAGGGTTCTGGTCGGGGCGGTGGAGGGTCAGCACTGGGCAGCCCAGGGCCAGCCCTGCACACACCCCACCTGCTCCGGGCCCACCTGTATGTGCAGGGATGCAGAGCGATGGCTCCCAGCTGAGGGGCCCGCTCGGGCGTGTGCACAGCCACGTCCACCTCCTGGCGGGCATCCTCGTTGGCATACTCCACCACCAGGGCATAGCGGCCAGGCCGTGGCACGGTCACCTGGAGATGGACATCCACCTGCAGGGGGGCAGGGTGGGCAGAGGAACAGGGGAAGACTGGGTCACCTCTCTACTCCAGGTAAGCAAAGCTCAATGCCAACGCCACCCCTCCCCCCAGCCGCCCACTCCAGCCCACCCCACACATCTCCCACCCTGTGGGCCCTCAGACACGCACGTCACTGCCCAGGCAGGCGGCCACTGGGGGGTGGGAAGAGCTGAGCTGCTCCACAGGGCAGGGCCGGGGCAAGCTGTTGTCCTGGCGACACACGGCCTCGGGCCCGGCTGCAGAGGGGAAGCCATCCAGAGGGAGGTGGGCATAGAGCAGGCAGCTAAGGGAACAGAGGCGGAAGTCGGCACCCCCTGCGGCAGGGTGCCCAGACATGGGGCTGGTGACGGGGAAGGCTCACCCACGCAGCCCCCACCCCAGCCCTCTGAGTGGCCCCTCACTTCTCCCCAGAGTGATGGTCAGAGGGGCGGTAGGTGCAGGCCTCAGTCACACGCAGCTGCAGGAGGGCAGCCTCATAGTAGGCGCTGGGCAGGAGAACCACATAGTCCTGGAGGAGGCAGCGAGTAGACACTGAGGCTCTGCAGCCCAGGGCCCGTGCCCAGGTCCCACCTTGTCCCCCACCTCACCAGGAGCACCCCTTCAGCCTCCACAAGCAAGGCCCAGGTGCCAGGGTTTAGCACAAAGGGCTCCCCAAGACCCCTCTGGGGTACGGTGACGAAGGCTGGCTCGGTGCTGGGCAGGAAGGTCACAGGCTGGCTCTGCTCTGTGCCTGGTGAGGGGGACATGAGAGTTCGGCACCCGGGCATGCCAGCCTGCAGCTTCCCCACCCCTGGGCAGGGCCAGAGGAACCAGCTGGGATGGGAGGGGCAGGGTGGGCGGGGCAAGGTGGGCATGTAGGGCAGGGAGGGCGGGGCAAGGTGGGCATGTAGGGCAGGGAGGGCGGGGCAAGGCGGGCAGGCAGGGCAGGGAGGGCCAGGGCAGCCTCCCACTCACAGTTGGTGCAGGGGGCAAACTTGCCGTCCTCACGCACGGAGACCCGGCCGCTCACACTTGTGGGCCCTCGGTTGACGTAGCGGAAGACCAACCGGAAGAGGTCAGGGGAGGTAATGTTCAGCCTGGCTACGATCCTGGGCTGTGGTGGACACGAACAGAAGGGTCACCTTGCCCGACCACAGCCGGCCCTATTTCCACACGAGAGCGGGACGGGTGGTACAGCCCACCTGGATGGACGCCATGTGGGCATAGCCCCTCCAGCTGAAGTTCTCGAACTCCAGTGGGTTGAAGCCAAAGCGCACGGCTTGGCCCTCGGGGGTGGCTGCCTCCTCTAGCTCCAGCCGCAGGTGGTGCAGGTCGGGCAGGTAGTGGTCCTTCACGGGCCTGGCCATGGCACAGGTATCAGAGGGGCAGGCACCCCCAGGGGACCCTGTGGCAAGGGGCACTGGGCATCTGGGCTAAGCGCCTCCCACTCCTGGTGTGTTCCATGGGACACCCACTCGCTGCAGGTAGGGCCCTGGGTGTTGGGTCGGCACCGGCAGGCGCCCGTCTTCGGGTCACAGCCCTGGCCCAGCGCACCGCCAACATCACACTGGCAGCCTATGGCAGAGGAAGGGTCAGGGGTCAGGTCCTGTGACCCTGATCTGCTTCAGGACCTCTCCCACCCACTCTCACGGGGAGCAACAGGGCCAAAAGGCCAGGTGTCCTGCATCTAGGGGGTCCCGGGCTCTCTGCGACCCAGGCTGAGGGACAAGGCACTGGGACGGCCTAGCAGTGTCTGGCAGGGCTGTGGCATGGAGCTGCGAGATGCAGTCAGCTCCGTGCGCAGGCAACGTGGGCTCCCACCCCACCACAGGCCTGGCAGGGACACCAGCCCAACCTCTCGGCCTCACTGTGCTCAGGTCCGTCCTGAGTCCCTACCCCATCTGTCCCTCCCGGACTCTCCGTGTCCCTACTGTGATCTAAGAGACAGTAGGGATGCAGTCTGAGGCCCAGACAAGGGACACTTACTGTGGCAGCCAAAGTAATCGGCCTGGTCCAGCCCGAAGAAACCGTCCTTGCACGCCGTGCAGGTCTGGCCACACACGTGGGGCTTGCAGAAGCACTGGCCACTGCCCTGGGGCCACAACAGAAAGTGGGATCAGGGCGAAGCAGCAACACCCCTCCAGTAGCCAGAACCTCCACCCACACTCACCGGCTGGCACTCGGAGACTCCACCCAGTGTGCCCCTGGGGTCACAGCTACAGCCTGTGGAGAGCAGAGCAGGCCTGAGAGCTGCTGGGAAGGAGGCCGGACCTGGGCTCCCCTCCAAGCCAGCACCCCACTCCCTCCAGGTACTCACGCGTACAGCCCTCAGGGTTGCTGAGGCTGAGCCCCCAGAAGCCAGGTTTACAGCGGTCACAGCTTGGCCCCTCCACGTGAGCTCGGCACACACAGGAGCCCTGTGCCTTGGAAAGGACAGCCGCAGGTTACAGCGGGCCCTGCCCTCCCCACTTGCCCTCGCCCTGGAGCCTGACAAAGGGCAGAGCCTGCCTGTGTCCGGCAGTCACCTGGAACCGGGGCAAAGGACCAACGGGAAGAGCAGATAGGCTCCAGGTTGCCATCAGCCAAGCCCTAGGGCCTCCCCGGGCTGGGACTTCTGTTCAGGCCTAAGTGGCCCTCCCACCCCCACACCATGGGCAGACCTGGGCTCACCTTAGGAGCCGTGGGATTGGCTGGGGCCAGGCCAGCAGGGTGACAGGAGCCAGCTACGAGAGATGAGGAAGCTGATTGCCCCTTGCTGACCACCCCGAGGGCCAACGACTCCCTAGGCCTGACCCCAGTGCACATCCCCACAGGAGCCGGCGCACACGTGTCCCGCAGCTATGCTCCGAGGGAAGGCAGGCAGGCGCAGGCCCTCCCCCCCAGCAGCACATATGTGTGCACACACCACAGGGGCACAAGTCATGGACACATGCATGCACACCCGCAGGGACACTCACAGAGCACAGACGCAAGGACAGACATCACTGGTGAGCACACCCGCGGCACACAGACACAGCTCCAGAACGCAGAGTGCACACACCTGCACACCCCGGGAGCACGTGATGTGTGGACAGCTCGCCCGCCTGCCCCACCGCGCTCACCTTCACAGGAGGGGAAGTTGTAGGCCCCAGGCACACACATGTCGCACCGCAGCCCCGTCACACCAGGCCGGCAGCTGCACTGCCCTGTCCGGGGGTCACAGGCCAAGTGCAGGGAGCCGTCCATGGAGCAGTGGCATGCTGTGGAACGAGGGCAGGGGTCAGCCCACGGTGGCTCACACCCATCTCCTTCCTCCTCCCAGGCACTCACGGATGCAGGTGGGGAAGCCATGGAAGCCGGGGCTGCACTCCTGGCAGGCGGCACCCGCGTAGCCGGGACGGCAACGGCACAAGCCCCCTGCCCCACAGAACTGCTCCAGGGCTCCCTGGGGGTCGCAGGCGCAGGCTGTAGGGGCACCGTGAGGTCAGGTCGAGGCCCACAAAGGCGGCCACTCCCTTCCCACACCAGCCGTCTCACCTTGGCAATTGGGGTAACCGTGGTGGCCTGGGCTGCAGCGGTCACAGTAGGGGCCATCAAACCCGGGCCGGCACGGGCAATGGCCAGTGTCATCGCAGCCTTCAGGCAGGGTCCCTACAGGGCTGCACCCACACACTGCGGAGCACATGTGTCACAGGACCCCGACCTGGGCAGACCATGCCCCAGGCACACCCCCTCCCATGCCCACGTGGGGAGACCCTACTCACGCTGGCACAGAGGGAAACGGAAGTAGCCAGGGGCACAGTGGTCACAGGAAGCCCCCTCAAAGCCTACGCGACACACACACTGGCCGGAGTCAGGGTCACAGAGGCCATCAGACACCCCGGGACTAGAACACTGGCATGCTGTGAGGGGAGGCAGCCTGCACTCAGGACCACAGAGGACCACTTGTGGAGGGCCGGGGGGCATGCACTGGGAGTGGGACGACACTCACGCTGGCAGCTCGATCCATAGAACCCGGGGGCACAGAGCTCGCAGTGGGCACCCTGGAAGTTGGGCTTGCACACGCAGTGGCCAACCCTCGGGTCCTTTCGGCAGGAATTGCCCTGGGTCCCACTGGCACTGCATTCACAATCTGGGCAGGAGGGGGGGGAGGCTCAGAGGCCAGGAGACCGCAGTCTTCTCTGCACCTTTGTTTTCTTTTTTAATCTCTTATTTATTTGGCACAGGGTCTCACTACACAGCTCGATTTGTAGTGATCCTCCTGTCTCAGCCTCCTCCCCTGCCTGGGATCACAGACAGGCATCACCACGCCCAGCTTCAGTGGCTGGCACAACATGCCTGGGGCTCTAGAACTGGCACTGCATGCGTACCAGGGATCGAACCCTGGTCCTTGCGCTTGCCAGGCAGGCGCTGAGACTGCCGAGCTACCTCCCAGCCCTACAGTCTTGTTTTCTTACGCTTCCTTACTAAAAGAATAAAGACTCCCAAAAGGGGAAGGGGCCGTCTGCAAAAACAATCGTGCAACAGTCGGCACAACCACAAACGCAGAGCGTGGCGTTCACAGCGCAAAGCCATGTTAACTGCGGCACAAACACAGGAAAGCTATAAAAACAAAACCATGACAAACCAAGCAGAAAATTCTGGGTTCTTTATAAACAATGCTGAGTGTTGGGAAGAAGGAAGAAGAAGCCCGTGGACTTCCCTAAGTGCACAGGAAGGCGGTTCGTGAATATTGTTCGGTGCTTGTTACTGAGAGCAAAACCAACCTGACAACCAGCCGAGCCACCACTTGCACACCCACCAGGGAGTGAGCCCCTTGCAGCGGCGGCGGCGGCGGCACAAGACCAGCACCAGAACACGTTCTACAGATCGTAGGGCCAAAGTCAGGGAGGGAAAGATTTATTTTATTTATTTTTTTTCCCCCTTTTGCGGTACCAGGAATTGAACTCAGGACCTTGCGTTTGTCAGGCAAGCGCTTATTCTACTGAGCCATCTCCCCGGCCCAGGGATGGGAAGATTTAAGTAGAAAAGTAAAATGATACAAGGGCAGGTACGGCCCAACCTAAGACCAGCCAGATCACTGGCAGGCCGGGTTGTGTCTCCTTTGCTAAGATGAAAACCCACGATTTAGGGGTGCTGCGGAAAACTCGCCGGGAGCCTGGGGACATAGGGACATGAGCTTGGTCCTCACACTCAAGGTACCGCATCCTCACGCCCGGCACTGGGCCCTGCCTGCCCCCTGAGCCCCGCCTAAGCTCTTCTTCAAAAATGTCAGTAAATTTACAAATTATGATTTGATCAGGCCAACAGAAAAAAAAAATTAACAGGTATGAAAGCCAACTTAGGGGCTGGTGAGATGGCTCAGTGGTCTAAAGCACCTACTTAGAACAAGCTTAGCAAAGCACAGGGACC
>NW_004524770.1:1841011-1847140 GCF_000260255.1 Octodon degus | reverse complement strand
CTGGCCACACACACACACACACACACACGCACACACAAAAATAAAATAAAATAAAGAAGAAGAAAGCCAACTTAAAATTATAACAAGAGCCGGCGAGATAGCTCAGTGGACTAAGTGCCTGCTTAGCAAGCGCAGGGACCGGGGTTACCAGGGTTCCATCCCTGGCACCACATGCCACGCAGACGCTGCCCCCGGGTGCAGTGAGCCGGCCACCGAGGCTGGGTGTGGTGGTGCACGCCTGTAATCGCAGCACAGGGAAGGCTGAGACAGGAGGATCGCTATGAGCCCGAGCTGCTTGTGCAGCAAGACCCTGTACCAAGTATGTGAGAAACTACAACAGAACACTGTGTATAGCTTTTCACTAACAAAAGCTCGAACAAAACAGGCAGTTGTTAAGAGAATATAAATAACCGAGATGGGAGGTGAGGTAGGAAACTTCTAGATTCCGCAGCCATGGAAGAGATGGACACCTTAGCCCAAGCTCTGCACTGAACACCAGGCATCTGGACAAGTTAAGATGGTTTTCGAGGTTGTCAAATTTTAATTTTTTTGGCAGTGTTTAAGTGACGGCACCTCAGTGTGCTATCCAGGCCGGCCCCAAACTCCAGGCTTACCCTGCCTCCTGCCTCCCTCCCCTCCGGGACAGCGGGACCCACAAGCGCGCACCACTGTACCCGGCTCCAACTTTTAAGACACAGACTGCTTCTTTTGACTTTTTAAACTGATCTACAGAACGGAAAAAACGTGGATTGCTTCCCAAGAACAAAGCAGCAAACAAGCGACCTCGGTACTCTCGAGCCAGACTCCCTCATGAATGCCCGCATGGGGAAACGTGCTCCAGCAGGGCTCAGTGAGCAAGGGCGCTAAGGGGACTCACTGCGCGACAAAGAAGTTCAAAGCGGAATACCTTGCTGCCAGAGGCAACCAGAGTGCCTGCCAGGGGCCCGGGGAGAGAACTTGCAGTAGTTTAAATAGGGACTCGATAAACTACAGCGCAAAGGCGGCTCTGTCTGCTTTTTAAATAAAGTTTTATTGGGAGCTAGCCCGGCCCACTCCTTCCAAGGCCATTGGCAGTCTGTGTGGCCCCTCTGCCCTTGGCAACGTGTGCTGACCCTTGGATTACAGTTGACGAAATGTAAGAAAGCCACCCTAGAATCAGCCAACACACTCAAGGCTCAGGCCCAAATGCACCCGAGTCAGAGAAACCAAGAACAGCACTTGGGAATCTGGCACCAAAAAGAGCCCCTTAAAAATACCAAGGAAATGTCAGGTTTGGGGGAAAGCCACACAACTTGTACAAATGGCTAATCCAGTGGCGCAGGGAAAAGCCCGCCCCAGCATGTGAATGAAAAGCCAGGTGCTAGGGGCCGGGGAGATGGTGCAGTGGAATAAGCGCTTCCCTGGCAAGCGCAAGGGCCTGAGTTCAATCCCCGGTTCCACAAAAAAAAAAAAAAGCCAGGTGCTAACAGCATGGACCACGGCCAGTTCACAGCACAAGCCATCTGGAAGGTCAGTGCTGAGCCCAGCAAGCTGGCCCCGGGCCTGGACGCCACACAGGCCAACGTCAGGCCTGTGCCCCAGCAAGCAGCAGCCAGTGACAGACGCAACGGAGAGGTACTAAGAAGGACGCCGCCTCTCTGCATGGGGCAGAGGAGAGGAGGCCCTGCCAGTTGAGCCGGTGGGAACAAGGCCGACAGATGAGTTGGTGCTGTGAGCAACTGGGCGGCCTGCGGCCAAGATCTGCACAACACGCACACCTGGATGGAGCCCCAGCGCCACCTTGAAGGCCTCCTCCGGTCTCAAAGGCTTGGATGTGCATCACGGCATCACTGAAGGGGAGGGCGGAGGCGGCTGGCACATGCCTGTCGTCCAGCACCGGGGAGGCTGAGGCAGCCCAGCCTGGGCTACACAGCGGGCGGGTTCAAAGCCAGCCTGAACTACACAGTGAAATCTTAAGGAAGGAAGAAGGGAAGAAAGGAAGACATAAAGAGAGGGAAGGAGGTAGGGAGGGAGAGAAACAGAGGGAGGAGGAAGGGAGGAGACCAGCAGGGGGAAGGGGAGAAAAGAATAAATGAAAGGAGAAAAAAACCTCAATTTCCACCTCCTGAGGGCTGGCTAAGTCTGTAAGGGCTGCGAAAGACTGAGGCGGTGACAGCACTGGCCTAGCCTAGCGGGCGGCAGCATAGCGGGTGACAGCACTGGCGTAGCAGTGCCTGCTAACAGCAGTTGCTAACAGCAAGGGGCCGAAGGGTGTTCAGACAGCACCGAGGCATTCCCTGCAAGTAGCACGACACCAAGCTGTGTTTTTCTTTTTCTTTTCTTTTTCTTTTTTTTTTTTTTTTTTTTTGTGGAACTGGGGATTGAACTCAGGCCCTTGTTCTTGCCAGGCAAGTGCTTATTTTACTGAGCCATCTCCCCAGCCCCATCTTTTTCTTTATATTATTTTTATTTCTTAATTTTTTTCCCCTCTACATTTAAAATAAACTGTTTTGTTCTGATTTCATGCTTTTTTTTTTTTTCTGGTCTCTGAGACAGGGTTTTGCCTGCAGTTCAGGCTGACCTTGAGCTCACTTTGTAGCCCATACTGGTCTCGAACTCACAACGATCCTACTTTAGCTTCCCGAGTGCTGGGATTACATACATGCGCCACCACACCTGGCTTTTGCTTACCTATTTTTTAAAGCTTTTCTGTGCAACTATGCATCATCTGCACAAAAATGAAGCCCCCCAAGTGTGACAAAAATGACAATGCACCCTTCCTGCACGGTTTCAGGTAGGCGCCACTGGGGCCCATCTTGTCCCAAGTGCAGGGGACCACAGGACACTTACGTACAATCTGCCCCGCTGGCAGCACTTGCTCCCGTGTGTCGTTGTGGGAGGCTGGTACAGCTGCGGGGAGAGAGCACGTCAGCCAGGTCTGCTGGGACACGCTCCGGCGGCCCCCCACCTTCCCTGGCTCCTGGCCCTCCCCAAGCCCAGCCTCACGGTAGCAGTGTGGGAAGCCCATGAAGCCCTCAGCACACGCGCTGCAGCGCTCGCCAGTGAAGTTCGGCCGGCAGTAGCAGCGGCCGGTCAGGTCCTCACACGTCCCATCAGTGAAAGCCGACTCACAGTTGCAGCCTGGACAGGTTGGGATCGGGACTCTGTGAGACACGAAGTCCAGAACTGCAGGACCCAGGAGCTGGCTCTAAGCAACAGCAGCCTCTGCCTACCTCACCGGGGCAGCCCTGCAGCTCAGCGCATCCCTTAACGCAGGTCCCCAAACCCAGGGACGGGGCCCAGGCCAAGCCCACTCACGGAGACAGGCGTGCGGGGAATCAAGAGAGTGGTCGGGGGATCGGTAGAAGCCGGGCAGGCAGCGCTCACAGTTGATGCCGGTGGTGTGATGCTGTGGAGGCATCGCTGTGAGTCTAGGCCCCGCACAGCCGCCTCTGCCCACCGCACCCCCTCCCAGCGGCCAGCCCACCTGGCAGTCGATGCACACCCCCCCACCCTGGTACACATTGTCCTGGTTCTGGCTGGCATTGCGCTTGTCCACCTCAGGGTCATAGTAACAGTCCTGGGCATGGCCATGGCAGTTACAGGCTGGAGAGGAGAGGACACAGTGGTCAGCATGCCCGCTGGGCCGCAGGCCATCACCGTGGTGCCAACAGCAGGGCATGTGAGTAGACACCAGGAGACTCACACTGGCACTCGTTGGCACTGTCAGTGGTGGCCGGCTTCCACGGTTGCTGGTTGAAGCCAGGGCAGCAGCGGTCACAGGAGCCCCCGCATGTGTTGTGCTGACAGGCACACTGCAGCCTGTAGGTTACACAGGGGCGCAGAGGGGCTCAGACCCCCCAGAGGTGCAGTGTTGGCCCGGGGCAGGGCTTTGGCCCCACTCGAGGGTCGGTAGCCCCATTACCTGCCATGTGGGCACAGATTCCGCCCTTACCTGCCCATCTGTCCTTGCCTGCACCCACCGTCACCCACCCACAGCTCTGCAGAGCTGCCCTCCTCTCACGGAACAGGGCGAAGGCGAATGAGCAGCAGCTGGGCAGGCTTTGGGGGAGGTCTGGCTGGGCACTCGGTGGCCAGAGCCTTGGCCCTTCCCACCAGGAGCAGGACCCGAGCCCGGGCTCCTAAGCCAGGTCCTAGAGAGAGGGACACATCTGCTCCCCAAGGCCTGACCTCATCTAGCAGGCAGTCCAGACACCCCATGTGTCAGAGCAGCTCCCTAGGGCAAGTGGCCAGCAACTGCTTCCTCTTCCAGCATGGGACAGACCCCAGGCCAGAGGGCGGGCCTCCGGCCTGCTGTTCCAGTGGCAGGGGACAGCTGACCAGAGCTAAGGACAGGGTGGAGCCATCCACTGCTGAGTGACACACGTCACAGCCCTGCACCCCAGCTTGGGCCACTCTGCCAGAGAGAGCTCTGGGTTCCAGGGTGTGGCCATGCACTTCCTGAGCAGGACCCCAGGAGCCAGCCTGAGTCTCAAGCCGCCCAACCCTAAGCCTGTCATCCAGCGCATCCTCCAGGCCTCAGGAAGAAGCCAGGAACATCTGGAAAGGCCATATCCTCAAAAGGGGAACTAGGAAACGCACTGCCACCAGCGGAGGTGATCAGCAGGCGGCCGTACATCCTGACCCCAACCCCAAGGGTGGGAGCCCAGGGCCCGCAGCTGGGGTTCATGTCTCAATTATGTAAATGGCCCAGGACCCCTAAACTAACCCAGGGTAGCAACACCCCATGTTTGGTATAAGCTCTACAAAGTGACCCTGCAAAGCTTCTCCCCTTCTAGGCAGCAGGGAGCATGCGGAGAAGGCCCTGCTAAGGTCAGCTGTGGGGAGACAACGCGGAAGGGCCCAGCTCGGCGGGGAGCTCGCCAGAGCCCAAGAGCTGTTCAGTGGAGTGGTCTGGCAGGAGCAGTAAAGGCATGTTTAAACTGGTGATAAACAAAGCACTCCCAAACACGAGATGACACAATGCTACGAAAAAGCAGGTGTGGGGGGCAGGGCAGAGCTCAGCTTGGCTCCCAGCAAACCATGTCCAAGACAGCCACAGGGAACACCCAGGACAGGGTGCTCACAGGGGATGGGACGAGACCAGAGTCCCAGGAACAGTGCAGGGAGGCGGCTGGCAGGCACCGATAGGGAAATGCCATGGTGCTCCCTGGCAGCAACAAGCACAGCCAGGGCCACTGCGCTCACACCACGCGCCGCTCAGAGGCAGCAGGGAAGCTCACTTTGTTAGGTAGGCCTAAGAAAAAGCAGGGGCTGCCACCAAGCCAAGAAATGGAGGAAAAGTAAGGGTGCCTTAGACAGAAACTGAACAGGCGCCCTCCAGCCTGAGGAGCAGAGAAGGCAAGCAGAGAGCGGTGGCCAGCAAGGCGGGAGGCCAGAGGCGGGGCCCCTGGTGGAGTGCCAGCGGCTGGTGCCCTGGGGGCGCAGTGCAGAGAAAGCGGCCAGCTTGGCATGGTGGCCCACGCCTGTAACCTCAGCCTTTGTTTGGGACACTGAGGTAGAAAGATCGCTGGGAGTTCAAGGCCAGCCAGCACAACATAGCAAGACTCTTGTCCCAAAACAAAAATAGAAGAGCCATCTATTCCCTCTGGAGCAGAGTGGCAGAGGAGACACTGCTTGGTCTGGAGATAGTACACAGCACAGCCAGGTGACAGACTTCTGTCGGGGCCTCCGGCTCGGGGAGACACCCAGCTTGCACCACCCCTCACGCCCTGCAGGGCGGGCTGGGCTCAGTGCTCGCTGCCTGGTGCTCTCCTGACAGGTGAGGGCAGGTCCCGGCTGCCAGAGCCCGCCCGGGGCTCCTGCGCTCCTCCGAGGCCACCTGGCTGGCTGGCTGGCTGGCTGGCTGCACTCCCAGCCATCTGGAGCTGCATTCCCACTGGGTACTTGGTTTCCCAAGGCAACTGAGTGCGGCCTGCAGCAGCACTGGCTAGGAGCAGCTCCCTGAAGTGGCCCAGGGCCCAGGGCTCCGGGGCAGCAGCCTGCTGGTCCTCGGGCAGGGATGGATGCGGCCCCTGCCAAACCACCAGCCACTCCTGAGGGAGGCCTGGCTCTGCCCACGGAGGGGGCCGAGCTTCTGCCTTTCCTGGGCATCCCCCGCCCCCTGCACACTGGGGCCCGGGCATCCCC
>NW_004524770.1:1826154-1840579 GCF_000260255.1 Octodon degus | reverse complement strand
CCCTGGATAGCCAGGCTCGGGCCTCATACCTGTTAGCTGCCTACAGAAGGGACGAAGGCAGGTAGGACCTAATCCCTGGGGCCGCCCCGGCAGAAAGAGGACGAAGGGTCCAGCCTGCCGGCCACTCAGGGGAGGCCTGCCCGGGCACCAGAGCCACCGGGATTGGCCTCAGGTACAAAACACCCGACAGCGGCTGGGCCCTGCCTCACTGGGAACACCTCGCACTGCTGTGGGCAGAGCTGGGCAAGGTGCCCAGGAGGGAGGCCAGAGTCCCCTTGTTAGATGGGGTGCTGGTTGACCCATCCCGGACCTGACCCCTGTCTCTGGCTGTGCCTGTGTCAGTAGGAAAGGCTGAGGGACTGGGGAAAGCACCCCCATAGTGCACGAGGGCTGCCTGGGCGAATGGTGGGCACCTGTCCATCTGGGGGAACACACCTGTATAGCCTGGGAGTTTGGGGTTTTTTGAGACAGGGTTCACTAGGTTCAGGCAGGCCTTAGCTTCGTAGCAATCCTCCTGCCTCAGTCTCTGGACTGATGGGATTACAGGTGTACACCACCAAGCCTGTGCAGGCCGGCCAATGGCCTCCATGGCTGACCCCCCGGGCAAGTCCCGGGGTCTGGAGGAAAACCCCACCTCCGTCAGCTTTGGAACAGTGCCCCACCACAAGGCAACCTAGGCAGGCTCATAGGGCCCTGCTCCTGTACGCCACTGTGTGGACAGGCCACAGGGTAGACGGGAGGCGCCACACAGGTGAAGCCAGGAAGGGGGCAGACAGCTGGGACTGACAGGGAGCCCAGGTCCTACCTGAAAGGGTCCAAAGGGTCTTTAGCGTCACAGACATCCGCGTGGCCGTGACAGACACAGCGGCCGCCGATGCTGATGTCCTTTATGCTGTAGTAATACTGCAATCCAGAGCCATGAGCTACCAGGCTGCTGCCTGACCACACTGCCCCCGCCTCCACCCACTGTGCCCACCTCCACCCTGGGTCGCGGCCGGAGGCTTCTGCAGGCCAGCCAGCTCCGCCTGGACCTCACCCAGCCCAGCTGGAGCAGCCTCGCTCCCTCGCTCACTCACCCGGCGGGTGACAGTGGGGTCCCGCAGGGCCTTGCCCATGAGGTGGCCCAGCAGAGTGTTGGTGCGCAGAAACCGCAGCCGGACGTTGGTGGCTTTGGTGAAGGCTCGCAGCAGCGGGGAGTAGGAAAAGTTCATGGCTCCCGGACGCCCATTCACCAGGGACACCACAATCTGCGGCGGGGTGGCGGGCAATGCTGGCTGAGCCACACGCCCAACTGCGTCCACTGCCGCTGCTCCACCCGCCCTGGGGCCCACCTCGCCATTCTCCAGGGGCACTATGCGCGAATACTCAGTGGTGCAGATGGTGTCGTCATCCCGCGTGATTCGCTCCAGCGTCTGTGGCCCAAATCGCTCCAGGCAATCCGTCTTGGAGGCTGCAGAAACAAACTGGAGGGTGAGGGCAGGGGCCACAGCCAGCCCGCAGCCACTGGGGCCCAAGGCAGCCCCTCTGCTCCCTCCACCTCCCAGAAAGGGGAGTGGAGTCCCGTGGCTGGGTCCCACATAGCCCTGGCCCTCGGGGGTGCTGGCCAAAGAGCAGAAATCTGGCAGGTGGCGGTACCCTGGAGCCTGCCACGCTCAGAGGCAGGACTGGCACAGCTGCACCAGCCCACCAGAGGGCAACCCTTCCTCATGTCCCTTTCAGATGACCACCCTCCGCCCTCTCTGAGGACAGTCCCAGCAGCCCATGAGGGAACCAGCCCCCTGGGTCTCAGGAACATGTGGAGGGCCTGTCCTATGGCAGCTACTGTCTCCTGCCAAGATGGCAAACCCAGAGAGCCCATGGCCAGGCTACTGACTCCAACACCCCTAACACAGGTTAACTAAGCTGGCAGGATGGGAGCCCGGAGCTGCCAGAGCCACACTGGCACCAAAGAAGCCGCCGACCACGCTGCCGGTGCAGAGGCACCAGGAGATGGTTCAGAGCTTCCGGGCACCACCAGCACTTGCACAAGTCCTGCCCGGAGGGGTGGGGCACAAGCCTTCAGGAGGCTGGAGCTGACAGTGCTGCCCGGAGGCAGGCAGGAGCGCAAGGCTCGGCACCAGGGACCTTGAGCAAGCGTGGCAACGGCAATCACGTAGCAGCTCCACTCCCAGACCTAGAACACTCACAGGCGAAGAACTGCCACGGCTGGTAGGTGAGGCCGAAATCTGTGGAGCGCTCCAGCACCCAGAGGTCTGGCCGAGGGGAGTTGGCGAACTTGATGAGCACGTAGGCCACGTGAAAGACCTGCACGTGGAGCAACAAGGATTCAGGACACAGGGACCCTTGCATGCTTCGGGGCTGGCCTGCCCGTGGATATGAGGCCTGAGGGCCACAGCGCAGCAGCCCCTTGCACAGCCCCTTCCGAGGAACCCTGAGGAAACCAACTGTGCCACAGGGCAAGGCCTGCGCTGGGGATAGTGGAGGACAGCAGTACCCTGATCCTGGAGCTGGCTTAGCCCAAGTCCAGAGCCCCAGCCTCCTCCCTGAGAGCTCAGGGAACCCCGGTCCCTTGAGCCCCGTGGCTGCTGATGGGGCCTGGGCAGGGCACACTGGGGGAACAGCCTGACCTGGCTGACACAGAAGCCCTGAGGTCAGCCAGGGTCCCCGAAGCCCTGATGTCCATCTAGGACAAGTGACCAGACCCCAAATGCCCCAGCTCCTAGCACATACCACTGGCGACTTCTCCTGCCACAGATCCTGTCCCAGCCTTGCCCTATCAACACCTTCACCTGCTCGCTGTCAAAGGGCACCCTGCCCCAAGAGCACAGTGGCTCAGAGGAAGCTGGAGTCCAGCCTTTCCACTAGGACACCCTTTTTTTAAAAAAAAAATTTATTTATTTATTTATTTATTTATTTATTTATTGTGTGTGTGTGTGTGTGTGTGTGTGTGTGTGTGTGTGTGTGTGTGGCCAGCTCAGCCCACCAGGGGTCGGGCTGGCTGGCATGTGGTGCTGGGGATTGAACCGCAGTCGCTGTCCTTTTGCTTAGCTTAGCTTGTTGTAAGTAGGTGCTTTAGACCACTGAGCCATCTCACCAGCCCTAGGACACCCTTTGAGTGACACTGAAAATCAGCCCTCCCAGATCTCAGTCTGGCAGGCTGGAGCGGGGGGACCCAACAGGCGGGCTGTGGCTTAGCTGTGGCCTGGATGCTCCAGGGCAGGCCATAGCCCAAGGCAGGCGAGCTGCTTCCCCAGAGTACCAGAACCCACTTCTCTGCCCAGATAGCCTTGGCCTGCTTTCCCCTGGTGCGGACCCAACCCTGACCAAGAAAGGACCACAGCTTGCTTTCTGTCTTCCTGACCAAAGCACAGTGACCCGGGACATGGCCACAAACCTCCCCGAGGGCCTGGTGGCCCCGCTGAAGCTCCTCAGCCTCACCTGTCCCAGCCTCACAAAGCAGGCACTCTGGATGGCTCCCCAGGAAGTGCTCCTTGGCTTGAGCCCACCTGCCCATACGTGGTCCCAGGCAGCCCCAGGACAGAAGGCCCTCACAGCCCTGTCCCCTCAGGCCCCACTCCTGCAGTCCCTCCTCTGCCTTCTCCACCACAATCTCTACTCCATCCATTCACAGTGACACCCTGTGGGCTTCCCCACCTGAGGGCTGAGATCCCCCATGAGGCAACAGACATGCCATGAGAGGCCGCTTCCCTGGGGAGGCTGGGCCAGGCTCATCCCCACCCACCACAGGACCAAGCTCCCAGGCGAGCCCCTACGGGGTGGAGGGCACCCGAGAGGTGGCTCCTGCCCCATGATCCTGCCGGGAACTGTGGTCCCTACACCTTCCCATCAGCCTGGAAGTTCTGAGGGCAGATGCTCAGCTCTGCTAGAGCAAAAGCAATGACCAGGGGACAGGGCCACTGTCACTGTTCAGAATGGCTTTATCCTGCGCAAGTCACAGCACCAGGGAGTCGCAGCTGCGTAGGCAGGGCCTGATCTGACCAGCACGGGGCCGATGACTCCTGGCAATTGCTGCTCCAGATTTTCTGCCCCAAGAGATGCCAGCTGGCAATGCTGTCAGACAGGCCAGCCCCACATCCCAGGGCCCTGGGTGTCCTGCATGAGGCTTACTGGGAGGCCTTCTACCTCAGCGAAAGGAGCCTGGAGCTACTTGGTACCCCATGTGGGACCATGGATCCCAGGCAGCTCCAGCCCAGAGAGGCACAGATGCCCAGGTGAGGCAGGGCAAGACCCTAGGACCCCAAGTCAGGGCCGGGGTGCTGCCATGGTGGGAAGGCCAGACATGCAGGGACGCGGGTCTGGGCCAAGCGCAGCCTGCCCCGTGGGGGCACAGGCCTATTCAGCGGCTGCCAGGCTCTGAGCTCATCCTCCCATCCCCGCCCAGTGGGGGAGGGTTCCAGTGGGAGAGGATCCCACACTCAGGCCCATGGCTCATCCTGCACCCTGTTGGAGTTTGGGGGCTGGGACGGAGGCAGGGCAGGGTCTGTGTGAGGAGGGCCAGGACGTGGGGACCCTCCGGCTTGTAAGACACGGAGCCCAGTATGCCAGCTGCCCTGGCACTGTGGGCAGCCCAGCCCCAGAGAGGGCTCTGAGGAGATTAAACATCCCAGTGGAGCCCGTGGGACCCACCCCCGCCTTTCCCTGAGCAGGGGCCCCAGGCTGCACCCTCCTGGTCACTCTGCCCTTCCCTGGCCGGCTGGCCCCGCATTTTTCCCAGCTGAGAGCACTTTCACAAATATTGACTCCGAGAAGCTGATGGGCAGGATAACAGGGACGGAAACTTCCCACACGGGGGACACACTTGAGACCGGGACCTTCAGCCCACTGTTCATTCGAGCCTCTGTCAGACAAAGTCCTAGACAGCTGGACTTGAAGGTCTGACAGCTACAAAGGTGGTGGTGGCAGGGAAGGTGGTGCCTAGGTGCTCTGACCCGCTCCCAGGCCGCCGCATGCCCCTGGCATGGCCCTGTGCAGCGCAGACCCCGGCCTCCTGGACAGCGCCTGGCCCTCCTCGCCCTGTTCCACTCCGCTGCCAACTCCAGCTGACCTTTCCGCCGCTACATAGTTCTGTGTACAAGGGGAAAAAAATGTCTTTTAAAGTAAAAGCCAAACAAAAGCCGCTGGTTATTTTTAAAAATCTAGCTATTTTGGGGCAGGCATGTCTCCAGGCCAGCAGCCACTGCGCCCCCTGCCCCCACCCAGCCAGACCTCAGAGGGCCAAGGCTGCTAAGGAGGGACTCTGCCCCACAGTCCTGGCCCCACGAGGTCCCTGAGAGTCCAGGGGCATAGAGGCCAGCGCCAGGGCAGGAGTCCAGGGCAGGTTGCAGGTTTTGGGGCTAAGAGGGCCTAGGGAAGCCACCTCCACTCCCTGGGCACCGAGCAGTGGGCTCAGGCAGGGAGAGCGATGGTAAGAGGAAGGGCTCTCTTGCAGAGACACACAGATGGTCCCCAGAGTGCACCACACACTCCAGAGCTGGGAAGGCCAAGGGTGAGGGTGCTCAGGAGCAGGTCAGAAGTCACACCTATCTATGAGGGGCCCTGGGGACACGGGGGATGGGTGAACCTGGAGGCCACAGCCTCCTCACAAAGGGGTAGACTGAGGCTGGAACCACTGGGGAAGAGAGCAGGGCTTTGTCCTGTACCCAGGGCCCAGCCCTCTTGGGCCACCTGGGGGCTGGGGAGACCAAGGCAGGGCTCGAGCGCAGCCGCAGTACACATCCTGGGGTGAGGGGCCGGCCCCACCCACCAGGGAGGAGGCGTGACTCAGCGGACAGTCTGTGGCTCACCCCATCCTGCAGGAAGAACGCCCTGTGCCAGCCCAGGTCCCAGCCAGGGTCCCAGCAGGGCTAGGTGGAGGTGGGAAGCCCTTACTCCCACCAGGGGTCCAGGTTAGTGCCCCAACTGCAGCCCCTCAGGTCCCTGACCTCTTGACGGCACCTCCAGTCTCTAGATGTCCAGGCCAGCCCTGGAGGCCCTAAGTCCACCTGACCCACCCAAACCCCTGTCCTTCCTCCTAGGCAGAAACCCCACGTGGACACCTGTTAACATAGTAGGCAGGGCGGGGTGCTCACTCAGGCCACCAACAGGGTAAATAAATAAGCATGGTCATCTATCTCTACAACTATTCCGGAAGCTGGAAAACAGGCCCGGGGTGGACCCTGTCCCAAGTGATGGGGGAAAGGAAAAGTGACATAGAGGTCAGCCAGTGAGCCTGCCACCAGGAAGACAGCGAAAGCATGGGCTCCGTGAGGGCAGTCAGAGCCCCACAAGCCCCACTCTACCAGGGTGCCCAGTCTGCAGGCGTCCAGAGCAGGGCAGGAAGGCTGGGCCAGGACAGGGGCTTGACCGCCAGAGGAAGCACGTGGGGTCCCCACACCACAGCAAAGCTGGACCTGGAGTGGACTCAGTGACCCCAGACAAGCTTGGCTCCCTGCTCCTCCCCTCTGTAGCCTGGCCAGATGGTCAGCCTAGGGCCACAGGAAGTGGAGTTTACCTCAAGGGGACCCTGCAGCCGAAACCCAAACAGTTTAGTCTGTCCTGAGCGGTTTGCTGGGAGTCCATGCAAGGGGGCTGTTTGAGCACACAGGAGACAGAACGCTTCCCAGGCTGCCAGAGCCCGGGTCCAGGCAGGGTGATGGGGCAGCTTTACGTGCAGAGTGCGTGCAGTGTGCCGCGAACAGCTGCATTTGGTGACCATGGGACAGAGTGGCGGCAGCAAGAGAGGCTGGGAAAGAAGGGCCCTCAGCCCCAGGCACTGGCAGCCAGGCAGCTACTCCTCTGCCTGCCGATGGGACAGGGGCGGCGGGGCCAAGACGGGCAGCGCAGCGGGAGGGGGCTGCCATCTCCCTGTGTAGGGGGGGCTGCCCAGGAATGCTACCAGGACACCTCGCTCCATCCCCCAGGAGCCGGGCAGCAGGACGAGCCTGGCCCCGCTCTGCACCTGTCCTGACCACAGCTGTAACCGAAGCCGGGTCACGGCTGTACTTCCTGTCACTTCCCTGGACAGCCCTACTGACCATCTCCGGGCACTGGCCACATGGCTGAGTGCCCAGCCGAGCCCAGGAAGCCATGCATTGGCCTCGGCCACGTAACCGCCAAGCCAACAGCAGCCAGGGCCTAGAGGCCTCCAGCGGCCTAGGGTGGGCAGGGCCTGCAGCCAGTACGCCCCGAGCCCCCTAGCCTGGGGCACCCAGAGGCCCCAGCCTTGGCTTCCAGCCAGCCAGCCCATATCTCCTTCAGACGCCAGTGCTGGGACCTGCTTCCTCCACACTGGCGCTGTGCTCTTCCAAATCTCTGCCTCAGTGACCCCAAGTGTCCGGGAAGGACTCTCACTTCCCGGGGGTCAGGAGCGTCACCAATGCTGTCTGTGCCTCCCCACAACCGCCTCTGCTGGGGTGCACCATCTCCTCCTGCCTGTGGCTCCCCGTTCTCAGGGCACAGCCGCTCACCCTGGTACTTCCACTCTGCACAGACTGCTCTTTTCCCACCCCGGCTCCTCAGCCCTGCAGCTCTGGGACTCTGGGACTGGGACAAGGCCGGTTTCACCTGAGCCACCAGCATGCAGGTAAGAACAAAGCGGGGGCCTCCCTGCCTGCGAGGGGCCTGGCATCCTTCCATTTCTTACCCAGACCAACCTGGGGAGGGGGGTTGACTCAACAAGGAAACTGGAAGAGGCTGCTGGGAGAGCGCCTGCGTGGCTAGGCCGCCTGGGCTGCTACAAAAGGCGGGGGGTGCAGGCAGACCTGGCCTGCTGTACCAGGGTGCCAGGCTGGGGCAGGACCGGGCAGGGTGCTTCAAAAAGGACCCTAGCACCAACCTACACACGGCATCAAAAGCACTCTTGTTACCTGGGCAAGGTCTGCGTGAGGCTCTGGAGGGGAAGCCGGGGCCCACAATCTGCCCACTCAGCCCCAAAAGCTCCCTGAGGACCCAAGGAGTCCTCAAGAAAGAACCTCCCTCTGACCCCTGAACAGGTCAGCAGGGGCGCAGGAAACGGCTCCCTGAGTCACTGGTCACAGGCAGGCAGCCTCTTCCTACAGCCTCTCCCCTACAGAAAGGACCTAGGAGGCCCCAGCCCAGGCCCTCCCCGGGGTCTTGTCCAGGGGCCTAGATGCCCCTAGCTGTGTCCACAGAGGCCACAGGCAGGTGCCCACCACCCATGCACAAGACAAGAGCAGCAGGCAGCCCAGCCCGCCATCCCAGGCCTGCCTGCCCTCACAGGAAGCCATCTACGCTGTACCAGCCACCCCCACTGCCTTCCTAGGGCATCCGCTTCAATCCCAGAACAAAGGCAGTGGCCCAGCCCAGGCCAGGCCAGTTTCCTGATGAGCCCCAGCCCAGCCCAGGCCAGGCCAGCGCCTTGGCACAGAACCCACGAAGACAGAGCTGGAACCGGGTGCTGCTGCCCACCAGGCAGGCTCCCTGGGGGCCGAGACAGGGTCTCCATGGATGCATCTACACTGACAGTGAAGGGTGGACGGAAAACGCCAAGGGCCCCTCCCAAATGTACAGCGTACAGCTTGTGCAACTGAGGCTTGGAGACACAGGATGCGGCCCCAGCGAAAGCCTCTCCTGACTCGGAATGATCTAACGACCCCATTTATAGATTGGAGACTTATGGCTCATACCTAGATGCCCCCCAAGAGCCTGATGTGCTCACAGGTGGGAGCCTTGGAGGCCACTGGATTGCGGGTGTCAGGACCACCTGCTGGTAGGAGGTGAGCTCAAGGGGAAGAGGGGAGGGGTCTGCCAGGGCAGCTCCTCCCTGGCTCCTCCCTTCACTCCACTGCCAAGATGCCCTCCTCTGGCCCAGGCCTTCCTCTGCAGGATAGGAACTTCTAGAACACGCAAGCCAGGGCCCAGCCGCGTTGCCTGCAGAGGGGTTTCTGTCCCTTTCTGAACTTGTGTCCTCGCTGCAACCCAAGGTATGGAGGCCTCTCACGAACCTGGCAAGGACAGGCCCCAGGGGCAGCTAGATCCCTTTTGTCCCCAGCTGGCAGCCCGCAGGTGCCGGGAACTTTGTCTTCCAAAAGAGAGGCTCCGAGAGGGCCCAGGCCCAGGAGTGGCACCCCAGCCCACAGTACTGCCTGCATGGTGCCAGAGCTCTGCAGCCTCCCTTAGCTGCCGGGGACACCAGTCCTCACCCCTTACCCCAGTCCTCTGCCCAAAATAAACGTTTGCTGGTTGTTTTTTTTTAACCACAAAAAAACAAAACAAAAAAAAAACGTTTATTTTGGGCAGAGGACAGTTTAGTGGTCTAAGTGCCTGCATGGCAAGCGCAAGGTCGCGGACTCGATCCCTGGTACCGCATGCCATGCTGGCCCTTCCAGGGCACACTGCGCCAGCCTCCAAAGGTGCACGTGGTGGTGCACCCCTGTGATCCCAGCACTGGGGAAGCTGACAAAGAGGATCACTACAAGTACGAGCTGCATAGCAAGCCCTTGCACCAATAAATAAAAAGATTAAGAAAAAAAAAGGCGGGGCACAAAGGCCCTCTGCACAGCACAGCAGGCCAGGATCTGGGCTCACAGATAGGGGCTGGCATGGGGGGCGAGGGGGTTCCAGGCCCAGTCTCAGGTCTTACTCCCCTGATCCTGGTCCCAACAGACAACAGGGCTGCTGGCCCATTTAACAGGTGAGGAGCCCAAGGCTGAGCACCTGGCTGTAAGGAGTGGGCCACAGCGGCGTGAATCGGAGGCAGCCAGGAGTGAGGACCGGCCAGGGTCCTATTCACCTTGGCAGGTGTGCTCATCACCGGAAAAGGCCTGATCACCACTTTCTGCCCAGGAGCCTCAGAGCCTAGGGCGGGACAGCCTGGCCTGGAGCTGGAGGCCTGAACCGCACCTAGCCCCTAACTATGAAACCGCCCCAGAAACACAGGTATCCCAGGAATGCCCACTTCCGGCTCCGCATTCCTGCAACCCCTCCCACACCAGCCAGGAATTCCTTAGAGTAAACAGCAGGGGCGCAGCAGGGCTCCCTGCTTCCTGCTGAGCAATCAGCACCCCTCTCCTACCTTGCCTCCACACTGGAGAAAAAGGGACCCCTACCTGGCCCAGGTCCAGGGTGACGTTGACCTCATTGTACTGCAGGCCGCGAGACAGTGGCGGGCTCTGCCACCAGCGCTCTGTGCCATCGATGGCGTTGCTTACAGGGTGTGCCTTATTGATGTTGGAGGCTGTGCAGATGTCACAGTACTGTCCCTGCCGGGAGAAACACGGGGTCAGCAGGGGGCTGAGCAAGGGCTGCCGTCCCTCTAGTCACCCTCCTAGCAGGCTATGAATCCCAGGCCCGGTCCTTCCAGCTGCCACGGCCAACCTCATCCCCTGCAGGGCTCGGGCCTACTGCTGCTGGTTAGGGAGCCACATGAGACAGGCCTTGCGCCTGGCAGTACCACTTGGGAGAAAGCAGGAAATCCCACGGAAGTGAGAAAATCAAGCCCAGCCTCTCTGAGGAAGTGGTGTGACCTTCAGGGTAAGGGGAATTCTGCTCCAGGAAGAGCTTCAACCAGTGCAAAGGCCCTGTGGCAATGCAGCCAGGGCCACGGGCACCCCACAGGGACTCACTGGAGGTGGTATGAGATGGGAGGCCAGAAGAAAGCAGAAGGCAGAGCTGCAGATGGAAAGAGCCTGGAAAGGAGGGATTCTGACGGCCGGAAGAGCTGGGTTAGTCAATGTTCTCCCTCCCCGCACCAAGCTATGGCACGCAGGCACGCACACCCCAGGTGCTACAGGGCAGCCCGCAGGGTCAGAGGACAGGCCATGGGGTGTAGGGACGTGGACATGGCAGCTGAGGCCCAGCTTCCTGACTGCCCGCTTCCAGTCCTGCTTCCAAGCCCTGGGACAGGGCCAAGTCACAGCACCCATGAGTCTCAGTGTCCCCATCTGCAGAGTGGGGATAATGTTGCACCTGCCTCAAGCCAAGGAAGGATTAACAGATCACACAGGCTTGGCAGCTGCTCCTGTGGCAGATCAGCCACCTGCTGTGGGGCCTGTGCTCTGAGGCCAGAGGAAGCAGGGTCCTCGCCTGCTGTCCCTGGTAGAGGAAGGGAGGGGGAGGGCCCTGGCTGCTAGCCCTCGGACTGCCCCCTCCAAAGAAACCAGACCTGCTGTTCCTCCACACACAAAGGCAGCCCTGAGGACTTGGCATCCATCGATGCCCAGTCTGCAGCCAAGGCTGCCCCACCCTGCTAGGCTGGTAGGGGACCACGTACTGCAGGAGAACATGACCGTGGGAGATCCTGGCCCCCACTCCCAGGTTGAAGTAACCCCAACTTCTTAGTGCTTTCCTAGCTCCTCCTGGCAGTACAGTCCACGTGGGGCCTCCCTCGCCCCAAACCCTGTGCCTGGAAGCGAGGGTGATGGGTTGGGGAAAGAACTAAGAGCAGGGCAGGTGTGTGCCCCGTCCCGAGCCCCGGTCCTGCCAGGGGGCACTGAAAGGTGGAGTGAACACATCAGGGTAATCAGCCAGGTAACTAGGTAACTTGCATGGTGGAATAAACAAAACAGGCTGACACCTGGCAGGGTGCGGGTCAGCATCCTGGGTGGCCCAGAGCAGAGGCTTACAAGGGTGACATCTAAGTGGGCAGGCAGGAAGGCCACCAGCAGGGGCCAGGTCTGAGGCAGGGCCACCCAAATGCCCAGCCCACAGGTTCTGGGGGCTCTGTTGTCTTCAGGCCCCCAGACACATGCAGAGGGCCAGGCCAAGACCTTGTGGGCCACACTTGAGCTTAAGTGGTGAGCAGGGAACCAAAAGCAGACCCCCAGGGCTCACTGACAACCCCACGCACAGGTTCTGGCTCGGCCGGGAGTCCACAAAAAGAGGTGGGCAAGCCACCTGCTAGGCAAGTCCCAGAGGCTGGATGCTGAGGGTCCCTAGCCAGCTCTGGTCTCCTAGAAACCTAGGAAGCTCACTCTCAGCCCTCACCAGGCAACCAGTTGGTCAGAAAGGAGGGCGAGGAAGTCTGAGTGCTGCTGGAGCAGGTGCCTTCCGTGGCCAGGGCCCCCAGCAGCCCCTCTACTGGGGTGCCACTCACAGAGGACAGCTGGGAAGCCAGGTTTCCTCAGGCCTTGCCGCAGAGGGCCCTGGCTGGGGCAGAACTAGGAAGAGTAAGGGGCTGACAAGCACTTTCCCTTCCAGTAAATTACCAGCTACCCCACCCCAACACAGTCCTCTGATGCTCACTTCAGCTTGAGTGGTAGGAGAACTGGAGGTCCCAGTGCCTGCTCCAGCCACATACTCACTGCCTCACCCAAGTGCCCAGGCCCCCTTTCTATCCCACCTTGATGCCCAGGGCCCCAGGTCCTCAGTGACTCACACCCACACCAGTGCAGACCGGGCTCCTGAAATAGGGAGCAGAGGCGACATGGCGTCCCCAGCACCTCCTCTGCCCACCCCTGCCCTGCTTGGTCATCCCTGCAGTGAGGCCCTGTGCTCTCCACAAGGTGACTGGGCCACAGAGCTCTGACTACCCCAGTGGCCCAAATAGAGGGTTGTTAAGTGCAGGCTTTCGGAGGGCATCTTTGTGTCCCTGCTGGACCTGCACTGGGGGGGCAGGGACCACTCCTGGGTGTGGAGCCCCAGCCCGGCATGCCCAGCAGGCACTGTATGGCTGCTTTCTGGCCATGAGAGGTGAGCATGGCACTGGGTCCACGCCACAAGTGAGGACCTCCAGCTCAGCAAGGGGAGCCGCTCAGCTCAGGAGAGGCACAGAAGGGCTCTGGCCCTGGCCAACGCTCCCAGCCCCAGCCGTTTATCCCACACAGAGGCAAAAGCAGCCACAGGGGAGACAGCCAAGCAAGCAGTGCTTTGCTTCCAGACATCCACGTCAGGGAAGGGTGGTCTGGGGTCCCCAAGTGGACAAGGGCGTCCCTGGCTAAATCAGCAAACTCCCAGCTAGCCAACAAGGAGAAGCCGCAGAGCTCAGCTGGGCCCTCTGTATCACAGAGCTCCCTCCTGGGACCCGGCCAGGAGACAATCAGCTTCCCACTCCTCAGTCCAGGGCTCTCCTCTGGCTGTGGACTTTCCAGCAGGTGTCTGAACATTTCCCAGCCTATTTCCCAGTCTGAAGAGCGGGCTTGCCACCCCCTATCTCTGAGGCCAGTGCTAGGCCAGGGGAGAACGCGGAGAGAAGCGCACCTCCGCCCGCAGTCCGGGAGGAGGCCGCGGGGGTGGGGTGGGTGGGTGCGCGGGGTCCTTCATTCAGCTCCCACTGCCTGGCTCCTGGGCCCTCCGCCCCGACCGAAGCCGACCCATTCCTAGCTACTCTCCTTCGCAGTTCAGGAAGGTGGAGGTAGGTCCCGGGAGGCGGCTCGGGTTACACCCGCCCCTGGGGGCCCCCTGTATCCGCTGAGGCAGGGGTTGGGAGTGGGGCTTAGGGGTGGGCTGTTGCGGCAGGCCCGGGCCCCTAACCCTAAGTCTTGAGGATCTGAACAGCCTTGCTTTCCCGGTCAGGGCTCCAACAAAATCCACCTGCAGGCTCCGGGCTTGAAGGACACGCCTGGAGGGGCTTCGGGAGGGGGGAGTCCAGGGACCGACCCCCTCCACGTACTACATCTCCCTAGGGAGCCTGAAGCCCAGGACCCTCCCACCGGCTGGGCAGAGAGGCAGCCCATGACCCCTACGGTACTACCAGGGGTGCTTGCCCTTATCCACTTCAAAGGTCCCACCGAACTCCCAGACCCGATCGGGACTCTTCCACCCTCGGCTGCAGACAGGAAAAGCGCCAAATCCTGGAGCCGGGGCGCCGGGCCCTGCCGCCTGCACCCGTCCCCATCCGGAGGCCAGCAGGTTCCAGCCTGTCCCGGGGGAAGGCGGAGCCACCCGCCCCCTCCTCACTGGCCGCCAGCGCCCACGCCAAATCCCGCCCTAGCAGGGAACCGGCACTTGGGGCTCCAGGGACTGGGCAGCAGCCCTTTCCCGCCCAGGTCACCGCCACCGAACTGGGCCGGCACCCGCCGACCCTGGGTCCACGGCGAGGACACTTTATGGGCCTCCCAGGAGGACGCAGTTTCCCCGCCGGGCTGGCGGCCCCTCCTGGTACCCGAAGAGTGCGGACGCGAGAACTGATATCGGGCTCCCCCGGCCCGCAGCGCTCCCCAGCAGCCCGGCTGAGCTCCGAGCGCGAGCCCGGTCGTCGCCGGCGCCGGGGCGCTCCAGGGCGGTCGTCCCCCCACACACGGCCCGCGCTCACCTGTATGGTCTGGTTGGGGTCCCCGCCGGCCACGGGGCCGCCCACCAGCTTGCAGTAGAGGTCCTCGGTGGGGCGCGGGGGCCCGCGCGCCGGGGCCTCCTCGCCGCAGGTCGCGGACGCGGCGATGCGCGCGCCCTCGGCCAGGTTGAAGTACGGCGGGTGAAGGCTGAAGCCTCCGTCCTCCGCGGCCCGCGCCCGCGCGGCTCCCAGCAGCGC
>NW_004524770.1:1822913-1825927 GCF_000260255.1 Octodon degus | reverse complement strand
AGCCCCGCGCCCCGGGAGGGGGCTGGGGAGGGGGAGGGGCGCCGGCCGCCTTAACTCTTCAGACCCCGGCCGCCGCCTCCGGAAGGGCACCTGCTGGCCCGGGGCCAGGCGTGGGAGCGCGACGCCGCTGCGCCCTCCGTTCCCGGTGGGACCCTCGCGCTCCTCAGGCCCCCAGCGCACCAGCCCGACCCCTCCCCTCCCAGCCGCGGCTGCCGGTGTTGCTTCCCTAACTTCGGGCACCTTCCGCGGCCAGCGGCCGTCCCACCTCCGTGCTGCCGCATCCCAGTGTTGGGGGAAGGGGCGCTCTGCCAGCTCGGTGTGGCGCTACTGGGAGCCGCGCGCCAGAAGGACAGTAAAAGCCCCGCAGGAGCCCCCACTTCCTGGCAGTGCGGGTCCGATGTACCTCCTCGGGTTTCTGCCTGCCCCAGGTGGGCTTACAAATATTGTACTCTTAAATAGGACAATGTGAGGGGACCCGATGCCCACCCAGCCCTGTGGGAGATGCTTGCGGCCCCATGGGCCATGAGATTGGCGCCCAGGGAAGAAAGGCCCGAATCCGTGCCCGGGTGTGCCCAGGGCCCCTGCAGGCCAGGACCGGTGCTCAGGCCGCGGGCTCCAGCACCCTGGGAACACATTGCAGGACCTAGTAGCCGGGCTCAGGACTGTCCCTCATTCCTGCTTTGGGGCGACTTGGGCCCCTAGGCCTCCTCTCCTGCGTCCCCAGGCCAAACTGGACTGAGGGAAGCCCCAGGGGATGGGGGTGGGGCCGCAGCTGCTGGGCTGGCAGCTCCACCAGCCTCTGAGCCCCACCAGCTGGGTCCCCATCCCACGTGAACCGTGGGGCTCCTATCTCCAGGGGCTTCCCGGGAAGCCAGGGGCCAGTGGATTCGTGGATCCTGGCCAACAGGTCCCGGAGGGGGTCTGGAGCAGGAAGCTCTTATCACAAGGCTGCACCCCGGGGACATCGCTGCCAGCAAACCTCGAACCCCAAGGCACTGGGCGGCTCTTTCTCTTTGGAGTTGGGAAACGCGCTGTGGGGAGCCGCCCTCCTTCACTCCTTCCACCTTCCCTCCCCCGAAATTCCTGACTTCGGGGTTGGTTCTCCCACCTACCGGCGAGGCGGAGGAGGCAGCTCCCCTTTGCGCAAGGTTCGCATGGGGGAGGGGCTGGCCGAGGGGAGACATCCAGGAATCCCAGAGTCGCTGGCGCTGATTTATGACCCGGAGGAGGGACAGCTGGCGCACAGCAGTCCCCAGATGGGTGACTGCCGCCCACAGGTCCTTCCTATCACGCACACAGGACAGTGTCCTCAGGCCCTGGCCCCTTGATAGCTGGGGGCATGGCAAGTTGAGATGCCTAGGCTCCTGAGAACCTGCTGGTTTTCTCACAATCCAATTAGGGAGGGTCCCTCGCACAGAAGTTGGGCCAAGAGCCCACTGAGCCCCCTTGTGGCCAGGCTAGGCCAAGCCAAGCCTCTGCCATCCTAGGGCAATGGCCGGGCAGGAGGAGGGGCAGCTGCCTTAGAATGCGCTGAGTCAGCTGGGCCATGGCACCCAGGGGGTTAATCCCTGTGCTCCCCCCTTCCCAGCGACAGCTGCCCCATGAACAACTGGCTACAGGCAGTAGTGAGCAGAGTGGGCAGAGGAGAGAGTGGCACCAGGGCGGGGAAGCAGCCACTCTGCCCCCACCTCTCACGCTGTGCTGGGGAGGGGGCAGTGGGCACAGGAAAGTAGGAGGGTAGGCATCTGTCTCCGCAGGCTGACCGGCTAGGCTCCCAGTAGCCAGCCAGCCAGGGTCAGTGAGCCGCTCTTCCTGTCTCCCTCTGACTCAAGGCAATCCAGCCGCCTCTCCCTCTTCCACATGGGGAATCTCAGTCACAGGACAGTCCCAGAGAGCATGCAGGTCAGTATGAGGGGCGTGGTCAGCTACACCAGACATCTCCCACACTTCTTGGGCCTTTGGGACACGAATCCCTAATGTGGTCGGTCCCCTTACTCCTGACAGGGTGGCATCAGAGTGTTATACCCCAAACCCACTGGGGAGGGCTGTCCAGGAGAGGGCACTGGGAAAGCAGCTCCTCCTCTGTCCTACCAGCTCTGCCCCTTGCTGCCAGAAAACCCAAGACCCCACCCAGCCGCAGTACTGGGTGGGGAGTGCTGGGAATGACAGTCCTGCTGGGGAAGGGCTAGCGGATGGTCCCCCACCCTGGGGCAGGATCTCTGACCGCATCTGGCCTCCGAGCTCTAGGGAGCTGTGCTAGGGACACAGGGCCATACTCACTCCTCCATCAGCGAATCAGCAAAGCCGCCAGTGACCACGCAGCCCTGCGCAGATCCTGTGCTGAGCCTTCTCATGCTCAAGGCTCCGAGCAGGTGCTCTCCTGTGCCCTGTGAGGCTTCACACAGGGCTCCTGCTACTTCCTGCTGTGGGCTGCAACCCTGCCCCCTGCCCCTGTGCTCGCAGAGGTCTCTCTGGGCTCTGACTTCAGATGGGGAAAGGGGTCTGGGACATTGGGGCCATATTCCTTCCATCAGGGCTGCTCCCACTGAGGACCACTGACCAGGTCCACGGGGCAGAGGAACCCAGCGTCAGTGCAGGGCTGATTCTGGCAGCCACGAGTGGTCTGGTCCAGGTCTGTCCTCAGGGAGGAGGCAGAGATTGGACGACACCAGGAGGGTGCTCACTGGTTCCTGAGCCTCCTTGGCCACTGCTTGGCCAGAAAATTAACCACAGCCTTCACCTGACATCACCACTGTGGGAAACTGCCTGGGAGCTGGTGGAGCGCACGGAGCCCAGGGCAGCTGCCTGTCTGCAACCTTCCAAGGGTCCCCAGGCTTCTGCCTTCAGGAGAGGATGAGGATGGGGCAGAGCTGGCCTGAGGAGGCTCTGGAGGCTCCAGGCCAGCTACCTGCCTCTGCCTGCTGTGGGGCTTCCCTCACAGGAGCAGGGCCCCAGGCTTTGGCCACGCCCACCAAGGAAGCCCTCAGCAGGCTCCTGGTTTACCTTTGAACCTT
>NW_004524770.1:1810281-1822493 GCF_000260255.1 Octodon degus | reverse complement strand
TTTTTTTTTTTTTTTCTTCATCTCCATCTGCACCCCTGTCTCCTCCTTTCAGCAGTGGAGACTGCACTGACAGAGTCTGATGATTGGTTAGTGAGTCAAACTGAGCTCTGACTTGGGTCCTCAGGCCTCAGACTCCCAGAGTGCTGGGGTTGCCCGTGCCCACCATTTCATTACTTTCAGAGCGTTGGCTCTGGCACTGTGCTGAGCCACTTGCTGCAGGTTGGACCCTGTCTTGGGGGGGGTACTGGGAATCTAACTCAGGACCTTGTGATTGCTGGGCAGGCACTGTGCTGCTGAGCTACATCCCCAGCCCTAGCCACTATCTTACTATAAAGGCCAAATCCGGAGCTCGGGTTCATCGCCATCCAAGTGGAGTGGGTTGTGCCTGCCTCTCCCCACAGCACCCACAGTAGGCCTGGCCAAGGGCTGCTGACATCAGGCAAGTCAAGGCTGGAAAGGTGGACAGGTGACTCCCAGGAACTAGGAGAGCTGGGTGGCCTGGCCTGTGATCCTGTCCTCCCCCCGGATTCCCAGTCCTGTCTGCCTACCTGGCTTGCTCACTTCCTGGCTGAGACTCAGGCATGGCTTAACTTGGTGCCTAAAAAAAAAAAAATCTTGGTGCTTGGAAAGAGGGCCCTCCATAGGTTTCTGGGTGCTCACAGGTACGAATGTGGGGGGCCTTGTGACACACCCAGCTGTGGTCAGTGTGATGGTCAGACCCAGAAGCCCAGATGTCTTCCTTCTCCAGCCTTAGTTTGTCTGAATGTAGGAGCTGCCAGTCCCCGCTGCTTGTGAAGTTCACCAAGAGCTAAAGGATCAGAAAGCTATCCTGGACCCCACTGGGTGCTGGGTGCTAGGTGCTGGGTGTTGGTTGTTGGCTGAAGAAGGCTTGCTGGACTCTGCCCAGCCCAAAAGGGCTCCCCTCCTCTTAAGACCAAGGCTAAGCAATCCCTGCAGCTCCCCACCTTCCGGTTGCCCCCTGCCTGTGTCATGGGGTCCCCCTTTCAGCCCCTGATTTGGGGTTAGCCTCATTACCTCCTCTCAGAGCACCAGAGTCTCGGCTGTGCTGGGCCCCTCCCTAGCGAGTCACCTAGGAGTCTACCACCCCAGCTGCTGGGTGACTAAGTGAGCCCCAGCCTCACCAGGCAGCCCCAGACAGGCTTTGGAGAGCCTGCCACTCAGGAGGAGCTCAGAGGACGCTCCCAACCTCTGGAGGGACCTTCTGGTGTTGGCCCCAAACTCCTGCTCTTTTACCTCAAACTTGTGGGGGAGGGGGGCTGTGAGCTAGCTGGAGGGTTCACCCCAGGAAGCAGGCCCTGGTAGGGCAGATGCAAAGATTCAGGAAAGTCATTGCCCCCTTCCACCTTTGCCCACAAGATGATCCTCCCAGACCCACTGGCTGGCATGGAGGGGACAGCATGAGTGGCCAGGAGTCCCAAACATGCACAAAGAAGGGAGTTGATCCTTGCAGGGGAGAGGCTGCCTCCAGGGCCCCAACCCAAATGGGGCCCCTCAGAGCACCTCCCAGCACCTCGCGGGGTGTGAAATTAGGGCCCCTGGGACAGGGCCATGGCCTGGTTTCCTCATCCACCAGCACAGCGCCTGTGTCTGATGCCACTCTCCACGCTGATGCAGCATCATTTTTTAATCCTTTTTAACGTTGGTCCCCTGTCCCAGTCTACCCACCCCTCCCTGCTGCAAGACCCAGCCTGGGCAGCCCCAGGACTTCCCACTACAGTGAAGGATGCTGGCACCAGAGTCCCTGTGCCAAGCCTTGGGCCCTCCCGCCTGCCTGCGTCCCCCTCCCCTGGGAATGAGGTTGCAACCGGCACCTCCCCCACCCAGCCTGGCCAAACCCTGGTTCCCATAGGGGCGGGGTGGGGGTGCGATGCCCACAGGCAGCCTTATATGGCCAGGAGGCCTTGAAGCCCAGGCAGAATGCTATCCTCCAGAAAGGCCCAGCCGGCAGAGCGTGAGCCCAGGCAGGACCCTGGGCCTGCAGCCTCACCAGGGCGTGGGCTCTGGGAGCCCATGGCCCGCAGTGTCCCACAAATGACAGTCCCTTAGAGGAAGCCAGTCCCTGAGGGGAAACCCCTCACGACCTGTGGGCAGCCGGCTGGGCCCTAGGAGGAGGGAGACACCTGCTCCCCCATCCATCCTCACTTCCTCACCACAGCAGGGTGAGCAGGTGCCACACCCCATGCCCACCCCTCCGCCACAGCCACATGGCTTCCAGAGCACAGAGGGAACCCATGGGCCCCAAACTCATCCTGGGCCTGTGTGCCTGCGCTGGGCAGGACAGGACCCCTCTTCCCTCCTGATGTCTGCCTCGGGGTTCTTGTGCTTGGGCTGCTCTCTGTCCCTCGTCCCTGAGAGGGCTTCTCTGTGCGAAGGCCTCTTTCTGTTTGCCCTGCCAGCTACTCCAGAGCTGCCAGGCTCAGGGGTGGGGTCCTGGTCCCCGAGCAAGGGAGCCACTGGTGGAGGAGCCCCTTCCAGGGCTGGGCTGGGCAGCTGGCCAGCTACGGAAGCACAGATGCTCTGGGCCCCGAGGTGGCAGACTTGCGCTCTGCAGCTGCCTGGGGCCCTGCGACTCCACAGGGCAGGGTGCCCACGTCTCTCACCCGCTTGGCCCGTGGGGTGTCGCTGTGCTGGGGCTGCGATGCTCTGGAGCTGCTCCCTGGGCCTCACCCCCAGATGCGGGTAGAAGGCTGTGTGGGAAGAGGAGGCTGCGGGTGCTGCGGGTGGGCTCAGGCCCCAGCATGGAAGCCACTCCCACTCTATATAAGAGGGGCACGTGGCCCCAGGAAGATGCCAGGGCAGCTGTGTGCCAGCGCTGGGCTCTGATGGACACAGAGAAGAGCAGGGCTGGGCAGGAGGCATGGGCAGCCCCCGCCTGGTCCTGCTTAGCTGCAGGCCACATGTCCTTGGAGCTGGCCGGGGCTGCCGATACCCCACCCTGCAAACCAACACTTTGTCAGGACGTGGCTCTTACTCTGTGCTGGCCTGGAGTGAGCCAGCGGCCGTGGCAGGGCAGGAGACCAAGGGGCAGGGATAGGGCAGGGTCCACAGCGGTCGCCGCATCGGCAGGCTGCCTGAGCAAGTCGTGCTCCCCCCCCCGCTGCATGGTCAAGGGCTTCCGGTGGCCTCCAGGCCTCCCTGGCCTGGGAGCCCAGCCGCTCCTCACTGTGCTCAGCACCACAGCTTTTGCGATGGCTGTGCCCTTCCCACCCGCAGCCTCAGACCCCACCACGGGTGGCACCCTCCGAGTGATCTGCTTCCATTCTGCAGCTTTATTTTACTATGTGGACTATGGCCTGCTCCAGGAGCTAGTGCCACAGCAGGACACCAGTGTCCCTGCCCTCCTGGGATGAGGGCTAAATTCTCCAGTTGGCAGTGGAGCCAGGTGCGGGTCAGCACTCAGGAGGCTGAGGCAGGAGATCACCCCAAGACCGCCCTGTGATACAGAGTGAGTTCAGGGCCAGCCTGGACCCACAGTGAAAAGAAAAGACCCAAACTGAACTGGAGAAGTTGAGCCCACCATTCTCCAGTTGACGATGATTGAAAAGGATGGCTGAAATGAGCATTTTCTACATTAAAAGCGCGTTCGAGCACTGCCAGCCAGGGAGGTACTGTCCCTGCCGCCAGCCCAGGGAGGACAGTGCAGCCTGTCCTTGGGGGTCAGGGGCTCGGTGCACAGGGCCAGGCACTCAGGGGGCAGGGCACAGTGCGCAGCTGCTAGACAGCAGGGGCCGACAGCCAGCCCGGAGACCAGTGTCCCACCAGGAGGCCTGGTGGTAGGGACGGGCCAGTGTGGACAACTCTGTCCTCCTTTCTTGGCTGCCTAAGGTTCACGGGGCTCCTCACAGTTGGCTACTGAGCAGGGTCACAAAGTTAGAGAGGAGCAGCCATGAGGCAGACGGGGGGGATGTGGACCGGGTCTGGAGGACACGTGGAGTGGCGCAGCTGCTGTGGCAGCCAGTCTGGCGTCTCCTCTGATGATTAAACAGTCACAGTGATCCAGCAGCCCGCCTCTGGTCACTGCCCAGAAACGTAAACCTGTGAACCGCAGAAACGTGTGCCCTGACATCCACCGCAGCGTGGGTCCCCAAAACTCAAGGGCAGAGGAGCCTTGCATCCACCAGCTGCTGAGCAGGTGGGGCTGGGTGGGGCTGCAGCCTCCACCCGCAGGAGCCCCCGGCAGCCTGCAAGGCCCAGAGTCCTTCTGCTGCGGGGAGGAGCCTGAGGATCTGCTCTGAGGAAGACAGCGAGGCGGGCAGCCGGGGTGCGCGTGGCCGGGGCCCCCCGGGTGTCAAAAGGAGGTCGGCTGGGCCAAGGCCAGTGGCCAGGCTGGATCTTGGAGCCGCCTGTGGGCCACCCGCACAGCCTGCCGGCACCAGCTGGGCCCTGTCCCCGTGCACGGAGAGGCCTGCACCCTCAGAGCCACAGTGATCCCAGGATAACGGACCTCGAGCAGAAAGCCAGAATGCAGGACACTGCTGTGCCCCCAGGAGCGGGTGGGAGAGGCACAGCCTGCATGTCTGTCTCCAGCCAGCCCCGCTGTCCGGGTCAGGGCAGCCTGGGGCCTGGCTGTGAGAGCTCCCCGCTGTTCCATCCCCGAAGCCCAGGTGTGTGTGTGTGGGTGCTGGCACCCCCGTATTGAGACCACCAAGAGACACCCCAGCCACTTCCATCTGCTGTTGCCGCAGTCTCACCCAGATGGGTTCCAGAATGCCAGAGGTGGGCAGGGTGGCTTTGGGAAGGTGCCTGTGCTCCACCCCAAAGGGAGGTACCCACCCAGGTGGGCCCCACAGGGCCCGAGGTGCCAGCTCGGGGCCGGGCTGGGACGCCTCCAGCTCCGCCTTGGTCTCTGGGAATAGAGGGGTGGGCCAGGTGAAGGGTTCGGATCCCAGCTGGGCCCGCTGCCCCTGCTGCTGAAGGCAGGGGAGGGCTTGGCTCTGGGCCCCACTTGCCCAAGTTTCAGCATTAACAAAATATTTGTCCTATGGCTCTGCTGGGGAAACATTTCCAGGAAATAGAAACACACTGCGGCTTGGAATGCTCGCACCAGGGCCGGGCGAGGTGGGGCCTCTCGGGGGCCCTTCTGGCAGGAGTCAGGTGTCCTCCAGCAGCTGGGTGAGGACCCTGGCAACATCGGTGAAGAAAAGCAGGAGAAAAAGCCACTGCACTGAGCCTACTGGCCACCAGGACGGGGGGACACCCTTTCGCCCACCTCCACCTGCTTCTATGCCCATCTGCGCAGCCAGATCCTGCCCCTGGGTCCCCTGGCTGTGGTGGCAGATGTTGTGTCCTGCCTCTTCTTCGCCCCTGACTCGGCACTCTGGCTCAGCCCGGGTGGCCTCCACTTCTTGTGTGTGGCCTGGGGACCAGCTGCCCCTGCTGTGCCCAAGGCAGGCACTGGGCAAGTATGTTGCGTTCTGGCTGCATGTGGCTTACTCACCAGGAGCGAGCTGCCTGCCCCCTCACCCCAGGTCCCAGGCTGAGGACTGGAGGGGCTACCAGAGACACTGTCCCAGCCTCACACTGCTCAGGCAAAGCTCTGTCCGCTGCCGGCCAGGCTGGCGTCTCCCCACCCTTGTCTGCCAGCACTCCCTTGCTGCAGGGTATGTGGCCACGCTGGCCCGCCAGTGCTGACCCCTTGTCTTCAGGAGGCCTCTGCTCCAGTGCCACTAAATCAAGCTCAGAGACAGAGGTTATCTGGGGCCCCCAGGAGGCCCTTGGAACGTGCTGCTTCCACCCCTGCCCACCCTGGGCTGGGGCTGGGGCTCTTTCCTGGGATGCCGCCTGGCACCAGGCTGGTACCAGCACGGCCAGCACCCATCCTGCAGGGTGCGTGCGTGGGGGGCGGGGCAAAACCAGACCGCCTCAGGTCTGCTCACTTGAAGACAGCCTCCCCTCCTCGGAGGGCCTTGACTGCCCTTTGTTGGGCCACAGCCCGCCAAGACCTGGCACCAGGGCACAGCACTCGCCTGGTGTGCACGAGGTGGCCTGCGTCCAGTTCCCAGCTCCAGCAGTGCAAAGCAAAAGCGAACACAAAAACAGCCAGAGCACCTCCGGCAGGCACTGTGGGCTTCCTGGGACCTACAGGTGCCGCAGCACAGCTCCAGTGCCCTGGGGTTCCTCTGCCCTCCGGAGACCAGCAGCCTCTGCCCCTGGCCCCAGCTGTGACAACCACAAATACGTTCTGACATCTTTACACGTCCTGGGGACCCTCCCTGCTTTGAAACTCTGCCTTAGAGCCCAGAAGGTGCAACCTGTCCTGAGTTCACACTGTGGTCGCCTGTGGCCCTGCAGGGCCTGGACACCAGGTGCCCACGAGTCCTCGTGGAACCAGTGTGGGTCAAGTGCGGCTCCACTCTGGGGCTGGGCTCCCTCAGACCCAGGGACAGTGGCCAGGGCGGGGGCTGCATGAGCCCTGGCTCAGCCTTTCCCGGCTGGGTAGGGGGAGTTTGTGAACCTCACCTGTCCTGTGGCAACCCTGGAGCCTGCTTCTGCCTGGCCAGGCAGCCCCACAGGGCGGGGATCTGGGGCAGGGAAGCCCTGGGGGACGAGGCGCTTGGGGACGGCTATCCTCCCAGGTTGCAGCCTGCCTCTATGGGTCCCCGGCAGCACGGAAGGTGGCCCGGCAGTGGCAGGCCAGAAGTGGAGAGCACCCTCCTTAGGGCCTTGCCCAGGGATTGACACAGGCGCTGGCAGGGGCAGGCTATCCTCCTGCTCAGTCCACCCCCTCCCCCGACAGAGGCCTCTCACCCCGTGGAGACACCGAGGAGGGAGGTCAGCAGGGCCCAGCAGCAAGTGGCCCTGGGGGCTTTGTCTTCTGGTCCTGTGGGGCCCACAAGCCCAGGGTTGGGGGGGGGCTGCCGAGCCTGGCTGGGGGAGGGAGCCTGAAGAAGGGGGTGGCACCTAGCAAGGTGGGACAAGCCCAGGTGACTCACCTGGCAGGAGCTTGGCTGCAGCCACTTTCTACTTTGGCTTCAGAGTCCAGCAAGCCCCTGCTTCAGGGCGTGTTTAAGCAGCTGCCACACCTGGCTAGCCTGGTGCCAGAGCAGGCAAAAGTCCAAGGGGCTGGTTGCTCAGCGAGTCTCTGAGGTGCCTTCCTCTGGGGTCCCGGGCTGGGCCTCTCCAGGGTGTAGGAGATGAGAGGTCCCAAAGCCCTGAGTGCCCTGTTAGTATTCGGCATGTTGTGCACCCCTCCTCCTTCACCTAAGCTCCTGGTTCTGGGAGAATAACTTTCTCTTCCTTGGCCTCAGTTTCCTGCTCTGTAAAATGGGCTGATAAGTGGACCTTCTCACAGGGCTTCAAACAGGACCTCCATGGTGCCAGGCAGGTGGTGAGGTCCCTACAAATGCCTCCCTTGGGTCACAATTCACAGACAGAACCACACTGCTGCCCCCAGCACCCGGCACGCTGCTCCTGCAAAGCCCTGGGTCTGGGGCTCTCATCTTGCCCAGCATCTGCACTTCCTTACTGGCTCAGGCATCCTGCACGTTTCTCCCAGGCAGGGGCCCAAAAGCCAGCCGGGGGCCACCTCCTGGACACAGATACAGAGGGAAGGACAGTCCCACGCATGCTCTGCCCCATGCACGCATCTGGTCCTGGGGGATGGTGGCATGGTCTTCAGCCTGCTCCCTAGACAGATGCAGCCAACAGCCCTTTCCTCATGAAGCCTCACCTCTACAGGCCCCTGGGAGGAGAGTGCCCCCTCCTGATGGGGAAACCGAGGCTGCAAGGGGAGGGTCTGGGTAGCCAGAAGTCCTCACACCAGGTCTATGATGCTCTGTGGGGAATGGAAGCCCATGCCGGGGCTGTCTGTGCCAGGGTCAGAGGTCAGCTTGCAGGCCTGTCCAGGAGGGGTCTCGCTGCTTTCTCCTCTGGAACCTGACCCTCCAGCCCGTCTGGAACACGCTGGCATCCAGCCTGCTGGGAGTCCTGGCTCGGCTGCGGGGACAGGCGTCTCCTTTTCAGTCGCTTGGCTTGGTGCTCTGGAGCCAGACCCGGTGGTATGCTGACCCCTTGCATCTCTGTGGTGGGGCCGCCGCCCCAGGAAGGTTGGGGTGGGTGCTGCACAGGAGCCCAGCCCAGGAGGCCGAGCCCAGCTGGCTCCTGTGCACCTCTCGCGGGCTGCCTGGTAGCAGGGAGATGGTCCACCCTCCAGGATGTCCACAAACTGAACCCAAAGGTGGAAGAAGACCTGGAGCTGTGCTTTGATTGTATGTGCCCTGGGCCTCCGGGCAGCAAATCTGACAAAAGAGTAAGGAAAGCAAATGGTACAGTAACACAAGGGTGCAAGAGAGGAAGGTGACGGAAGGGTGCAGGATCCCACGCCCACCTGGTACAGCCACAGCCTGTGGTCTCCTGCCCACAGCTTGCCCTCTGTCCAAAGTCAGAGAGCCATATCAGCCACAAGGGGGACAGGACCCTGGGACCTACAGCAGGGAGCCCCATGCCTACTTTCTCCCTGCCCAGCAGCCCTCCTCTGAGGCAGAACTGCCTGAACCTTCATTAAGGAGTAGTTTGGGTGGGGTTGGGGGCTGCAGCTCCTGGGCAGGGTCGCAAAAGAGAAAGCCTGGGTGTCGCTGGGCCCTGACTTACCGCTTGCCTGAGACACACCCTCCCCACCAGACCTGAAGGAGGATTTCCTTGTCTTGGGCCAGATCCCTTCCACATGATGTATTACCTATCGGCCCCAGCACAGCTACTCAGGGAAGAGGAGAAAGGCTCCTCTGAAGCCTGCACTGTCACACACCTGAGCCTTCATTTACCTGCATGTGAGCAGGGGCCACAGGAGGGGGCTAGGGAATGGGGCGGGGGCTGCCACACACAGATACCTCAGGTACTCTGAGCTGTATGGTGCTGGAGTGGTTATAGTATGGCTTCCAGAGCCACCAAGCCAAGATCCAAATCTAGCCATGCGATCTTGGATGTTGTAATGATAGTGTCAGTGATGGTGAGGATAGTAACAATGAGATGATGGTGGGAGCTATGGTGACGGTGGTGATGGTGGCAGCGGTGATGGAGGTGGTGAAGGAGGTGGAGGTGGCGGTGGTGGTGAAGGTGGCGGTGGTGGTGGAGGTGGCGGTGGTGGTGGTGATGGCGGTGATGGTGGTGATGGTGATGGAAGTGGTGGCAATGATGGTGGTGATGGTGATGGAGGTGGTGATGGTGGTGGAGGTGGAGGTGGTGATGGAGGTGGAGGTGGTGATGGAGGTGGTGGTGATGGTGGTAGTCGTGGTGGTGGTGATGGTGGTGGTGATGGTGATGGAGGTGGCGGTGGTGATGGTGGTGGTGATGGTGATGGAGGTGGTGATGGAGGTGGAGGTGGAGGTGGTGATGGAGGTGGTGGTGATGGTGGTGGAGGTGGTAGTGGTGGAGGTGGTGATGGTGGTGGAGGTGGTGATGGTGGTGGAGGTGGTGGTGGTGGAGGTGGTGATGGTGGTGGAGGTGGTAGTGGTGGTGGAGGTGGTGGTGGTGATGGAGGTGGCGGTGGTGGTGGCAGTGATGGCGGTGGTGGTGGCGGTGATGGTGGTGGTGGTGGAGGTGGCAGTGGTGGTGGTGGTGGAGGTCACATGTGATGATTCTTATGGCAATGGTACATGGCGATCGTGACGATGAAATGCTGAGAACAGTGTGCAGGTGGCGCTGGGGATGATGATGATGCTGAGTGCCGGCTTGCTGACCCCCTTCTGAGGGCCACATTTATTCTGGGTGTGTGTCACTGTTGCTTGCAGACAGCCTCAGCCTTGCTAGCTGACTCTATACTCTCCCTGCTTTACAGCCAGAGGCAAGAGGCAGCCAAGTACTTTGTCCCGCGTTCCACAGCTAACGAGGGGAAGAGGGTGCAGGGCTGGCCTGCGCTCAGCGGCACTGATAGCTAAGGTTAGACGAGGCCTTCGGAGGCAGAGCGAGGGCAGGAGCAGGCACGCGCATGTTCTGGGGATTGGGCGCACTCGGGGACCCTAGCGGAGCTTGCCCTGCAGGGGCAGCTGCTATGGCCAGCCTGTGACAGCTTGCCTTGCTGTGCCTTTCTGGTGACACAGTGAATCGCGCACTTCCGCGGGCCGCGCCATTCCGCTCCTAAGTGTGCGCCCTTCAAGCGAAGGCTCCTGTCCAAGCAACACCCGCTCGGCAACGTGCGGGCAGCTCTACTTGCAATAGCTAACGCGGGAACAGCCAAACGTCCGTCAGCCCCGGGGTGGGGAGGCCAGCTATGGGCCACCTATGACAGAGCCGCTCGGTGACAGCACGCGCTCCTAACGCGCAGTGACCCCACGGAAAGAGGACAGGCAGAAGCCGTCTCCCCAGAAAGGACCGTCTCCCCAGGAAGGACGGCACGTGGTGTGATCTCACTTGTACAAAACTCTCGAAAATTCGAACTCGTACTGATGGGCCGGTAGCAGTGGGTGTTGCCTGCACCCTGTTCTCTCTCTCCGCTTGGGCTGTGGCCCTCTCCCACCCAGAGACCCTAAGCGAGGCTCCACCTACACCTTCTGCAGCGGGCATGGTGAGATCCTGGGATGGCTCCAGGTGGCTCTTGGGCGCCCCACTGAGGCCGTGGGGGGTAGTGCAGGTGGCTCATTGGCCAGCCCCCTGCTGGCTTTTTTCTCTCTGAGGTGTGTTCTGTTTTTCGTTTTTTGGCTCAGGGTTTTCAAGGCAGGTCAGGTGGGCCTTGAACTCACTAGGTAGCCTAGGCTGGCCTCGAACTCACGTGAGCCTTTGCCTCAGCCTCCTGAGTCTGGGGTTACAAGCATGCACCACCATGCGCAGCGTGCTCGGTTTGTTTTAGGCAGCGCCTTCCGTGGGAGCTTGAACTTAGCTGTCTTTCTGCCTGGGGCTCCCGACGGCTGAGACGACAGCCCCATACAGCACTTGGCCTTGGAAACCACCAGAGTTCCTTGTGTGTACAAGTGCTGTCATTTGGCAAATGCCACCAGTGGTCCTTCTAACATGGGAAGTAAGCTGACATACAATAAAACACAGATACTTAAAGCATGCGGTTCTGGGGGCACTGGTGCCGTGCCAGTGAATCACGACCCCCGGGCTCCTCTGCTTCTTTTTTTAAATTTTGAGGCAAGGTCTCACTGAATTGCTTGGGCTGGCTTCAAGCTTTTGACCCTCCTTCCTTGGCCTCCCAAGTAGCTGGGATTACAAGCGTGTGCTGCCACACCCCACTACAGTTTGCTAAGCACTGACACATTTGCAATTGTGAGAAGGCCACCACCGCAGGCCCGCAGGCCTCTCCAAGCAGTGCCACCGCCTGCCCCCCACCTCGACACCCACTGCTACCGGCCCATCAGTACGAGTTCGAATTTTCGAGAGTTTTGTACAAGTGAGATCACACCACGTGCCGTCCTTCCTGGGGAGACGGTCCTTTCTGGGGAGACGGCTTCTGCCTGTCTTCTTTCCGTGGGGTCACTGCGCGTTAGGAGCGCGTGCTGTCACCGAGCGGCTCTGTCATAGGTGGCCCATAGCTGGCCTCCCCACCCCGGGGCTGACGGACGTTTGGCTGTTCCCGCGTTAGCTATTGCAAGTAGAGCTGCCCGCACGTTGCCGAGCGGGTGTTGCTTGGACAGGAGCCTTCGCTTGAAGGGCGCACACTTAGGAGCGGAATGGCGCGGCCCGCGGAAGTGTGCGATTCACTTTTAAGTACTGCCTGTCATCCAATGTGGAGGGGCCACCTCGCTGCCTTCCCACCACCAGAACCACACCATCTCTAGGTCCCTGGCTAGGTGAAAGCACTCAGCAGCCACAGCTTGCAAGCCCCGGGGTGGTGCTCTTATGTGTCTTGCTCTTCCTCCTCTTCCTCCTCCTCCTTCTGCTCCTCCTCCTCCTGCTCCTCCTCCTCCTCCTCCTGCTCCTCCTGCTCCTCCTCCTTCTGCTTCTTCTCCTGTCTTTTTCCTTATTTATTTATTGCAGGGCTGGATTTTGAATCCAGGGCCTTGGGCTTGAGCAAGTGCTCTGCCGCTGACTATCCTCTCAGCCCTCTTTTAGTACTAATTTTTAAAATGTCAAGACAAAGGGCCGGGGAGATGGCTCAGTATGAATTCAATCCCTAGTTCCAGGGGGAAAAAAAATGTCAAGACAAGCCAGGCCTGGAGGTGTACACCTGCCTCTGGAGACTGAGGCAGGAGGATTGCTGCAAGTTGGAGGCCAGTATGAGCTATACAGTGAGCTCAAGGCCATCCTGAACTGTACAG
>NW_004524770.1:1808481-1810001 GCF_000260255.1 Octodon degus | reverse complement strand
GCTTTAGACCACTGAGCCATCTCTCCAGCCCCAATATTTTAGTCTTAGACATACAAATTAACTCGCAGCTGCCCGCCACTGTGGCTGTTCTTGCTCCTGCTGTGCCCTGATTCTTGGCGCTGGGGACTGACCCGCATCACCAGGTGGGCTCGCCCGGGCTCTGCGCCGAGCCACCTCAGCCCACTCACTGTGTTTCCCTCACGCCTAATGACGGGATGCATTTTTATGTACTGTTTTTGTCACCTGTGCACCTCTTTTCTGAGGTATCTCTTCAGATCCTGTGCTCACTATCATGCTGGGTTGTTCTACCTGAGTCTGGCTGTGTAGCTCAGGCTGGGGTTGAATTTGTGGCAACCCTCTTGCCTCTGCCTCCCAAGCGCTGGGATTACAGGCGGGTGCCCTCACGCCCAGTCTCACCCTGTGGGGTTTTTTTTTTTCATTCTCCCAACATCTTTTTTTTTTTTTTGTTCCCGGGTACTGAACTCAGGATCTTGTGCTTGCTAGGCAGGTGCTTCTGTTGCTGAGCTACGGTCCCGGCTCAGCAACATCTTTCTGCACATGCTAGGCAGGAGCGCTGTTGCTGAGACACCACCCTGGCCCTTTTGGGGCCCAACATCTTTCTGAGGACAGAAGTTACATTTCTGGGTGCAGGGCCGGGGAGATGGCTCAGTAGCATAAGTGCTTGCCTGGCAAGTGCAAGGACCTGGGTTCAATCCCTGGCTCTGCCAAAAAGTAAATACATTTCTGGGGACAATCTGTTTTACCCTGTCTCAGAAAGGCCCACTGCTAGCGTTGCCCCGACGACAGCTTGCCTTCCTAGCATCAGGTGAACGTCTGTTTTCTTAGGAAGTTGTGCGGCCTGCGCGTCCAAGCTGATGCGCCGTAACGTTCGTGTCTGGCAAGCGCACGGGATACAGCCCCCTAGTAGCAGGGCTGGGAATATAGCTCAGCAGCAGAAGTGCCTGCCTGGCAGGCACAAGGCCCTGAGTTCTATCCCCGGTCCCGATAGAGTCCCCTTGTGCTGAGGGCAGCCCCTTGTTCCCTTTGTTGAGGGGACAGGTCCTCCCCAGGGCTTTCCCTCACTCTCTTAGAAGCAAGCCAGGGCTCACCTGTGCGTGCGTTTGTTCCCGAACTCGGCTTGGCCTGTGGTCTATTTGTCCATCTTTAGGCCAGGGGAGTTTTACGAGGTCTTCAGGTCCTCGGAGTCTGCTCTTTCTCAGAGAACTTCCTGCACGGGGGCGTTTGCGGCTGTGCCTGAGCTCTGGGATCAGCAGGGGTTTCCTACAAAGCTGCAGGGCCTCTGGTCAGGCCCGCATAGGCCCACAGACCCCTGATAAGAGCTGCTGCGCACACGTGGTGCGACTTGCTAACCTGGTTCCTCAGCCGCCAGAGCCCTTCATTTTCTCCCTGCAATGCCTATATTGTTCACGTACAGATCTTTCTCGTGTTTTTTTTTTCAGATTTACCCTAAATCTTTTTTTTAATAATGCTTTTGATTTACTGTTTCAATGTTGTCTTTC
>NW_004524770.1:1803819-1808174 GCF_000260255.1 Octodon degus | reverse complement strand
TGTGTGTGTGTGTGTGTGTGTTTGGCCAGCTCAGCCCACCAGGGGGTGGGGCTGGCTAGCATGTGGTGCTGGGGGATTGAACCGTGGTCCCTATGCTTTGCTAAGCTTGTTCTAAGTAGGTGCTTTAGACCACTGAGCCATCTCACCAGCCCTATCAAGACAATCTTATAATAAAGTCTGGTGTTTGGCCAGATGTGCTGGTGCATGCCTGTAACCCTGGCTATGCAGGAGGCTGAGGCAAGAGGATTGCAAATTCAAGGCCAGGCTGTGCAACCCTTCAATGTAAGAAACCAAAAGGGGGTGGGGTGGGAGATAGCTCAGTAGAGTAAGCGCCTGCCTGGTAAGCGCAAGGTCCTGAGTTCAATCCCTGCTGAGGCAGGAGGGCCACCGTGAATTAGAGGCCAGCCTGGCCTACATACTCTGTCTCAGCAGACAAAGAAACAAAAAGAGGAAGGAAAAGAATTTGGGTTTAAGTCCCAGTACCTAAAAAAAAATAAGAAAAAATAAAAAAATTCCCTGTAAGTACCAACTTTCCTAAATAAAGTCATTACTAATAAAAATTAAAAATTTAAAAATTCAGTTTTTCCTTTCTAAGGTGGCTATTTCTCTCTCTCTTCTCTCTTCTCCCTCCCTCCCTCTCTCTCCTCTCGCTCTCCCTTCTTCATTCCCTCCTTCTCATCTGAGAGAGAGAGAGGAGGGGGAGGGAGAAGAGAGAAGAGAGAGGGTCTGGCTGTTGCAAGGTCTCACTGCCCAGCTTCGACTCCAGGTGGGTGACCCTCCTGCTTTCAGCCTCCCCAGCAGTGGATTGCAGGGCTGCCCACCACGCCCCAGACTGTGGCGGGCCCAGCCGGCCCTGGGAGCGGGGTTGGTGGGGCCGTGACTGCACCGCGGGCCCTGACGTGCGCGCCTGAGCGTGTGCTTTAGTCCGCTGGGTTGGCTCGCCAGCCCAGGGGGCTGGGCATTATCTTCCTCACCTTATTCTGCTGGCTGGAACGCCTGGCCGAGTGCTGTATGGCGGTATCGGGGCAGACGCCCTCCTCGTCCTCTGCCTGACGAGCCGCGTCTTCCACAGGAGCTGCTGCTGCCCCCTGCTCCTAGCTTGCTGCTGCCTCCTCCTCTCTCATCAGCTAAATGTTGGATTTGCCAAATGATTTTCTTTGGAACCAGAAATTGGACTCAGGAGCTCGTGCTTGCTAGCAGGCTCTGCACCGCTGAGCTACAGCCCCAGCCCTATGCCAAATGATTTTTCTGTGTGTCCAGTTATGATCATGTTTTGGTTTTTACTAATGATTATGTTTTGGACATATCATGGTTTTTTTTGTAATTTCATATTTATTGGGCAGTACTGGGATTTGAACCCAGAGCCTTGGAGGCCACAGCTCTACTGCTAAGCAGTGTGCTCAGCCTTTGCTGCGGCTATTTAATTCGAGCCAGGATCTGACTGAGCTGCCCAGGCTGGGCTGGAATTCGAGGCCCTCTTTCCTCTGCTCCCTAGTGTGTGCCACCCTGCCCCACTTTATTTCTCCGTTTTTAACTTTGCTGATCTCTGTTCTGCTTATTATTTTCCTCATCTTGCTTCCTTCAGGCTTGTTTTCTTTTTCCAGGTTCTTAGCAGGCCCGAGGCTGGGATCCGGACCTTCCTTCCCCAGCGGACATTAACCTGGGATTCCTGCTGAGCAGCGCCAGCAGCAGCCTGCAGAGGCGGCCAGGGGCGCGCTGGCCTCCATCTGCTTCGGACGCTGCCTGACTTCTCCTTGGTCCTGTGGGCTGTGCAAGCATGCTATCATACCCGGGCGTCTCTCAGAACTCCTTCTGTTACTGAACTAGGATTTGGTTCCATTTGGGCCGGGGGTGGGGGTGGGGGGCTTTGGTGACACGCAGTCTGTTGTGGGGACACCCTGGTAAGCGTCCTGTGGGGTCTGCAAATGTCCACTGGATCACATGGGTCTTTTTTTGTATTTTAGGGAAGGGTCTACAGGAGGTCCAGGGTCTCACTACTAGATGGGACTTGTAGTGATCCTCCTGTTTACAGCCTCCCAAGAGCTGGAATTACAGGCAGGCACCACCACGCCCAGTCTCCACACTGAGTCTTCTACTTCTTTCTGATTTTCTGTCTTCTAACAGTTATTGAGTATGGGACGTTGGAATCTTCATTTATAATTATATACTGTGCAATTGTGAATTTCTCGTTGCAGCTTGATCAGTTTGTGAGTCATGTATTTTTTGATTTTTAAAAAAAAATTTTGGGGGGCTGGTGAGATGGCTCAGTGGTCTAAAGCACCTACTTACAACAAACTTAACAAATCACAGGGACCGCGGTTCAATCCCCCAGCACCCCATGCCAGCCAGCCCCGCCCCCTGGTGGGTTGAGCTGGCCACACACACACACACACACACACAAATAAAATTTAAAAAAAAAAATTTTTTTTTGTGGAACCGAGGATTGAACTCAGGCCCTTGCGCTTGCCAGGGAAGCGCTTACTTATCCCACTGAGCCATGTCCCCAGCCCCGTCATGTAGTTTTTGAATGAGGCATCGAAAACGGGTCAGTGGGGGCTGGGGAGATGGCTCAGTAGAATCAGTGCTTGCTTGGCAAGCATAAGCACCTGAGTTCAATTCCCTGTTCTGCTAAAAAAAAACCCTCAAAAAACAAAACAAAAACTGGTCAGTGTGAAACAAAAACAAAAACCAAACCACCTTATTACAGTAGAAGACATGTCTCCATTAACCCTCAAGGCACTGCCTGTGACCGAGGGCACGGGAGGCAGCTGGCGGGACACAGAGAATGAGGCTGTGCCTCAGCCAGGCCCACTGCCCAGGAGTGGGAATGGTCAGCGCACGCGGCCACCGCACAGCCGTAACTAAAAACTATCTTTAAGTGTTTTGTTTTTACTCTCCCTTCCTTCGAACACTCTTATCCCATCATTCTTATCACTTTTTTTAAGAAATGTATTTAGGACAGGGTCTACAGGGTCTCACTATGTAGATCAGACTCCTCGGGATCCTTCTGTTTTCAGCCTCCCAAGCGCTGGGATCACAGCCACACCACCACGCCCAGTCTCAATTGCCTTCTCAGCACAGGGGCAGGGCTGGCACGGGATGCCCAGGATCCAACCTCTGGCCGCTGTGCTCTGCCTAAGCACAACCTTGTGTCTTTGTTTTTGTTTTGTTTTTTATAATTTAGGGAAGGTCCTGGCAAGCACAAGGGCCTGAGCTCTATCCTGGTTCTGTAAAAAAAAAAAAAAAAAAAAAAAAAAAAAAAGAAAAAAATTTTAGGGAGGGATCTACAGGGTGTTCAGGGTCTCACTACTAGACCGGACTCTAGTGATCTGCCTGTTTTTTTTTGCAGAACCAGCGATTGAACTCAGGCCCTTGCTCTTGCCAGGCAAGCACTTATTCTATTGAGCCATCTCCCCAGCCCTGTCATTCTGACTTTGAGAAGAGCCACAAGTCACACAGTGCCAGATCTGGTAAGTAAGGAGGATGAGGAGACTGCAATTTTTTTTTTTTTTTTAGTACTGGGTCTCAGTACATAGATCGGACTCAGTGATTCTCCTGTTTTCAGCCTCCCAAGCGCTGGGATTACAGGGGCACTTGCCACCACGCCCAGTCCCCATCACTGGCTCAGCGTGCCCTGGGGGCAGGGATCAAGCCCCAGCCTCTGCCTCTGCCTAAGCAGGCACTTTCATCTGCCGAGCTACTTGGCCGGCCCACTCTGATGTTTTAAAAGCCTGCCTTCCGGTTGGCTGGCCCAGGGCAGCTGCGGTCACTGTCTTTTTTTTACGAGCAGAATATATTTATTGAGAGAAAGAAAGCTCCTAAGAGGGAGAGGAGGGGGCGTTCACTGTCTTTTTGATCACACCTCATAAAGACACGAAGTAGGATTTCCAGAGCTGCTTTAGAAAGTGGCAAAAATGATGGGCTAAGTGTGTGTGCTGAAGGACCATCAGACAGGGTCTCGCGGTGGCGCCCAGCTGGCCTCGACCCTGAGCAGTCCTTCCTCAGCCTCCAGAGTGCTGGGTTACAGGAGGACGCCGCCACGGCGGGTGAAGGAAGTGTGTTTAAACCAAGGACTATTTTAGAGGGGATTCATGGAAGCATGTCTTGTATTGTAGTAAATTCTATTTATTTATTTTAAAATTAAGTTTATTGATACAATTTATACATAATGATCACATTCATCATAGGGGAAGTGTCCCTGTATGTGATGTATCTTACTGTAGTAAGTAGTATTACACATTCATCATATACATATATATATTTTAAATTTTATTCATTTATGTGTGTGTGTGTGTGGCCAGCTCAGCCCACCAGGGGGCGGGGCTGGCTGGCTTGTGGTGCTGGGGATTGAACAG
>NW_004524770.1:1782809-1802724 GCF_000260255.1 Octodon degus | reverse complement strand
AACAAAAAACAACACATTATAAATGACACATGGGGCCGGGGAGACAGCTCAGTAGAATAAGCGCCTCCCTGGCAAGCGCAAGGGTCTGAGTTCAATCCCCGGTTCGGGGGGCGGGGGGGGAGAGAAAAAGAAACGACACAAACCTCTATCATTTCTGAAAGATACTTAGGCTGGGTTTAGAATTATAGGGTGACAGATTCTTCTCTTTAAGCGCTCTTGGGATGCTTCATCAGTTTTTGCTTCTTTTTTTTGTGGTGCTGGGCATCAGGACCTTGCACTTGCCAGACTGGCATTCACCACAACACTGAGCCATTTCCTGGTGCATTTGATTTGTTTCCAGCAAGAAAGCAGTGTCAGGATGGCCAAATAGCTCAGTGAATTAAAGCACCTGCAAGCAGGTGCAGGGGCTGGAGGTTCAATCCCTGGGCCTGTGGCACACCGAGACAGCAAGAATGGGTGTGGTGGCACACGGCTGTAATCCCAGCTCTTGGGAGGCTGTAAACAGGTGGATCACTACGAGTCTGATCTAGTAGTGAGACCCTGAACACCCTGCAGACCCTTCCCAAAAATACAAAAAAATAAAAAAGCAAGCAGTACCAGCAATGACTCCACACCGAGATGCATCTCCAGTCACTTCTAAGGTTTCTGAGTCAAGGTCATGTTCTTTTAACCAGGCTTGAATTTGTAGTCCTCCTGTTGCAGCATCCTCGGCGCCGGGACTGTGGGTGTGCGCCACCGTGCCAGGCACCTCTGTAGCTGTCCCTCTGAATGTAACATGTGTATTTTCCCCAGGATCCTTTTTTTTTGGAACTGGGGATTGAACTCAGGACCTTGCACTTTCCAGGCAAGGGCTTAAATCACCATCTCCCCAGCCCTTATCTGTTCCTTTTGGTACTCATTTATCATGGCCTGTAACTTTCCCCTTATTGTTTGTTGTTACTGTCTCTTTGAAGCAGGGTCTCACTAAGCAGTTCAGGTTGGCCTCTACCTCGCAAACGTCTTCCTGCCTCAGGCTTCCAGGGTACTGGGATTATAGTGGTGCACCACCATGCCCCACTGGCTTCTCCTTATCGTTTTGAGTAATTGTATTATGTACATTTCATAGTTTTTGTCTTGGAGTTTGCTGAGCTTCTTGGATGTATGGGTTTTTCTTAAACTGATACATGGATTGTACGTGTATAGGATGCCTCAGGATATTTTGATACACATATACACTGTGTAATGTTTAAATAAGAGAAGGGCTGGCCTGATAGCTCAGCAGACTAAAGCGCCTGCTTAGGCAGAGGCAGTGGCCAGGGTTCAGTCCTCAGCATGTGGGGATGGCACTGACCTTGGGGGCGCTGAAACAGTGAGACTGGGCATGATGGCGTGTGCCTGGAATTCCAGCACCTGGGAGGCTGTAAACAGGAGAATCACTATGAATCTGATCTATGTAGTGAGATCCTGAACACCCTGTAGACCCTGCCCTAAACACAGAAGGAAAAAAAACCAGGGTAAACTGAGTCACCTCCATAAAAACATACTTCTTGGACAGGGCATGGTGATGCACACCTGTAATCCCAGCACTTAGTAGGCTAAGGCAGGAGGGTCACAGCAACCTTGAGTCCCTACTAAACTATGAAGTGAGACGGGGTCTCAAAAAGACAAAGGCCAGGGAGATAGCTCAGCAGCATAAGCACCTGCCTGGCAAACACAAAGTCCTAAGTTCTATCCCCAGTACCACAAAAGAAAAAAAAAATGATGTGCAAGTGCAGGTGATTAAACCGAGCTATATCCCTATCCCCCTCCTTTTTTTAGTGGTACTGGAAATTGAACTCAGGACCTTGTTTGCCTGGCAGGTGCTTATGCCTTCTGAGCTATATCCCCAGCTTTTTTTTTTTTTTGAGACAGGGTCTCACTATGTACTCCTGGTTGGCCTTGAACTCATTACATAGCCCAGACTGGCCTTAAATTTGAGATCCTCCTGCTTCAGTCTCCCATGTCCTGGGATCACAGCAGGGCGCCACCACATCTGACCCAGCCTTGAGAATGGTCACCTCAGTGGCAGCTAAGGTAACTTACTATCTGTTAGTACAATTAGGACATTTCTGGTGTATCTTCCACCTCTTTAAACTTTGTGAACAGATGGGTCATGTTATATAAAAAGCCTCCTGGGCCAGGGAGATGGTTCAGTGGAATAAGTGCTTCCCTGGCAAGCACAAGGGCCAGAGTTCAGTCCCCGGTTCCACCAAAAAAAAAAAAAAAAAGAAAAGAAAAGAAAAAACAAAAGCCTCCCAGAGTCCTGTGCCAACATCTGTGCTGCTTCTGGATCCACTTCCAGGGATCGCTTTTTCCTCTCAGGACAGCTGTACTTTCCTGCTTCTCTGTATGCCTGGTAGTATTTTACATGACGCCAGACTATGTGAACTTGACGTCGTGGAGCCTCAGTGGCAACCATTTTCCTAAAACAAACCTCTTAAGCTTTTCTTTCCTGGGACACAGTCAAGCTCCGCACAACGAACTTGATCCTTTCAGGGATTACTTCTAAGGTTTAACCGGCCCAGGGCAGCATTCGGGGTAGACGTTTCACTCCCCATCACAAGGCAAGGTCCGAGCACTTTACCCAACGCCTCGCCAACGGGTCTTGGCCGACCTGGTCGATGGGAATGGGTCCCTCCCCGCCAGCGCGAGCACCGCATCCTGTCCCGGAGCTCTCGGGAGGGTCCCTTCCAGCCTGGGGGAAGCGCAGCGCCAGGCCCGGAGCTTCAGGGAAGGCCGCAGCAGCGCTGCAGCCCCAGGATCTCCTGACCCGCTCTCCGCTGGGCCTCCAAGGTTCTGCAAGGCCGGCTGCAGACGTCCTCTCGGCACAGGTTCTGGAAGAACGTACCCGTGACCCTCCCAAAGGGCAGTGGCCTCAACGACTTCGGCTCTGATGCTCCCAGGAGTCCGTCCACTGAACGCGCAGCAGGCACTGCCCACGGAGCGCTCGGTGCAGCCGCGGCTCCCGCAGGCTCTCCCCGGGCCGCCTGCGGTTCTGCCGAGCGGAGCGCGGGCTGAGTCCGCGCACTCGGTTCCTGTGCGTGTTCATCGACAAGCAGATTGGCAGGGCAGGGAAACTGGTTCTGGGAGGGCTCTCGGCAGTACAACCTGGGGCAGGCCTGGGGCAGAAAAGGGACCTGGAACCAGATGGCAGAGCAGGTGCCAGCGTGCCCAGGGCCTCGGCGTGCCCTGCGGCCTCGCGGGGACTGCCGGACGCCGCCAGGCTCCGGGTGGGCGTGACCCGGGATGCTCCTTCCAGCCTGGGAGCCCCGCGAAGCCCGTCTCGGCGCTGCTGGGGTGGCGCGGGGCGTCAGCGCAAGGCCGCGGGCGCGCCGCCCGGGCGGGCCAGGCTCCGTCCGCGTTCAGGCCCCGGCCTCCCCAGGGGCTGGCTCCTGCAGCCGACCTCGGGCCAGCCGCCCCGCCAGGCGCGGACCCGGGAGAGGGCCCCTGCGCCCTCGCCGGCCAGCGCTGCTAACGGGCGAGGCCGCGACCCAGGCCGCTTCGCCCCGTTCTCGCCGGCAGGAAGTTCCTCGCACCACGTGGCTCCACGGGTCTCTGGAGGGGCTCCCAGCGGCGAGCTGCGGGGTCAGAGGCTGTCCCCAACAGGCCCACGCGCACGAGAAGGGCCGCCCCGTAGCGCCGCTCCCCGTGAGCAGCGCATGAACTCGGACACCTCGCGGTCTCGAGGCAGAGACCGGCGAGCGCCCCACCCCCACCCCGCAAGTGCGGCCGGACTGGGCGGGGCGCAGCCCCTCTGCCCCGGAAGCGGAAGCGGCGCGTGTCCGGGCCACGGCTCGCACGCATGCGCAGGGCAGACCCGCCGCGTGACCCGGAAGTGCTCGCTGAGGCCCCGCCTCCACCCGCGATCTCGCGTTCTGGGGACTTGCCACTTCCTTTCTCTGCTCGCGCTCGTCGCGTGGAGATAACAGGTAGGCTGCGCGGGTTGGGCTTCAGGCGGGAGCTGCCGGGGCGATTTCTGGAGGCTGGACTCGGCCCGGTGGGGCTCGCGGCTCGGAACGTGCGGGGGCGCCCGGCGGGATCGGGCTGCGCCGCGCGCGGGGCAGGCCTGAGCTCGGTGCCGCGCGTCTGCTCTCTAGGCGGGGCCGCACCATGCAGAACGACGCCGGCGAGTTCGTGGACTTGTACGTGCCGCGGAAGTGGTGAGTGCCCTCGCCCCGCACTCGTGCCCACCCCTGCCCCGCCCTCGCCCCGCACGCGTGCCCCTTCTCCGGTGCGCGCCCCTTGCCCCGCCCGGCAGGCCGCAGCCCTCCCGCTCACCGCGCGCTCTGCACCCGCAGCTCCGCCAGCAACCGCATCATTGGCGCCAAGGACCACGCATCCATCCAGATGAACGTGGCCGAGGTGAGCCGGGGGCGGGCGGGGGAAGCCGGCCCCGCGGGGGCCTCGGGCCGCGCTCCAGGTGGGCTCCCCAAGCTCGCGGTTGTAGGTGCGAGGCCCACCCGCTCTTCTTTTCTTAGGTCGACAAGGTCACAGGCAGGTTCAATGGCCAGTTTAAGACCTACGCTATCTGCGGGGCTATTCGAAGGATGGTGAGCGTTTCGCTGTGCTTTACCATGCGGACTCCCTCCCACCCGGGGCCGCTGTGGGCTCGGACCTGGGCATTTGAGCATGTAGTGGTGGTTCCTGGTTTTTAGGCCAGGATACGTTGTTCGCAGGAGTAGGTTTAGTGGCCGCTTGCTTTTTTCCAGGGTAGAAAAGGGATGATCAAGGGCCCAGAAAATAGGCCCTGCCGGTAACTAGGAGTTCGCTAGTGTCCCAGTTTCCTGTTTGTATCCACTTTCTCTTGGGTAGAAACAGCAGTGGTGGTCCATGTAGGACCTCCTTCTGGCTCCAGTAGCCGTAGTGGAAATATGTTTTGATTTTTTTTTTTGCGGAACCGGGGATTGAACTCAGGCCCTTGCGCTTGCCAGGGAAGCGTTTATTCACTGAGCCATCTCCCCGGCCCTGGAAATGTTCTTAGAGGGCTTGTTTTTCAGGGTGAATCAGATGACTCCATCCTAAGATTGGCCAAGGCGGATGGCATCGTCTCCAAGTAAGCAGAGTTGACACACCTGGGCAGGGTGGTCTGTGGTCACCCCCAGAGCCTTGATTGTAATTTTGCCTTTCATTCCTTGTCGTAGGAACTTTTGAGTGGAGAGAGTTGTGGATGCGGAACGTGTGCTGCAAATAAATGGTCAGAATGTACTTGTGTGGGTTCATTTTGTCCCTGTGGGCATGCCCCTTGGGTCTTGGGGACAGGGCTAGTCCTCCACTGCCTGGGGGACTAGGGTGGTGGTGTCTCTGCTAAGCTGAAAGAAACCAGGTAGTATAGTGCAAAACAGGTTTACTTCAACAAACAAATAGGAATCTACTTGGAAACAGTCCGACAAGTTGGCTTGAACCTTCTGAGGTCAGTCATTTTGCACATGTACGTTCACGACGCAGGGTGCTGGGAAGTAGCACCAGGTCTGGCTTCACGTGGTGGTGGCCCAGCTGGACAGCTCCGACACAGCCCAGGACTTCTGGACTCAGTCTAGAGGATGCCAGCGTCAGGCTGTCGTTTATTAAGTGTTGGCCTTGTGGCAGCAGCTGTCAGATACCACACAGTGGCAGCTCTTGGCTTTACTGGAAAGGACTTAGATACATAAGGACTTCAAACAGACCAGTATCGTAAATGACTAAGTTTTCCTACATAAATAACAAACTGAAGTTACCATTTGTGTTTATCAGCCATTTTCTTGATGGTAACTAGCGTTTAGGGAGTCCTAGGGGAGGTGGCCCCAGAGTAGGCTGTAAACCAGAGCAGCTTGGAGATGGGTCCCGTACAGTGTTGCTGACAAGCGCCCAGGAGACACCAGTTTTGCAGGACAGCCAAGGGAGCATGGCCTGCGTTAAGATCCAATACTGTGTGGTGTACTCCTGGGTGTGCTCAGGAGTTGTGGTGCAGTGCAAGGGAAACTGGCCAGAATGTATATGTGTGCGATACAGCATTACCAGCTTTCACAGTGACACGATGCTGAATTAGATGAGAACAGACCTGGGGCCTGCTCTTGGCTTACGCCGACACCAGAAGCAGTGCTGATGTGGAAGTGCCGAGGGAGCTTTGCTTGGGGGGAGCAAGTGCTGATGCTGGGAGACACTGCTGGGCTTAGGGCCACGCTGCCACATCCAGAGAAGGAGACACCCAGGTGCATCCGTGGGTAAGCTACACCAGGCATCTCAGGCTTACAAGGGCTGGCCACCCAGCTCTCCGTGCTGCCAGTGCTGCACCTGAAGGTTGGCGAAAGTAAGGCGAAGGGAGGGAGATGGCGAGAACTCGGTTCACCACCGCATGATGAAAACCTAAGTCCTGGTGCCAGGCCACTGTCAGGCACATGAAAATGAAACTCCACACTTCAGTAAAACTCAGGAAAATTCTCAGAGATATCCTTGTGTGGTGCACTTCAGAACAAAAGCAGCATCCCTCTCCAAGGAAACAAAGTGCCCAGGCTGCAAAAGTTGCGCAGAAAAGGGCGGTGGGCAAGGTGGGTGGACACACAGGTGCAGTGGCCTGGGCCCGGCCCGCTTCCTGTTGACTGACCCTCTGGGCCTGTGGCCGGGCTAGAACTGCTGGGTGAGGCGTCTATAGTGAGGTAACACTTGGTTCTCGGGAAGATACAAGGCTAGCTCCAGAGCCACGAGGACTGTGAACTCAAATCCAATGAGGTCGCGCCTGTTGAATCGGAATCTTTCTTCCAGCTTCTGCATGGGAGGGGAGAGAGGTTGGACAGGATCAGCCTGGTCTGGGTTCCCCACCTAAGGCATTGGTGTTGGTGTGGAATGCCTCCCCGCCAGTCAGGGCAGCCCTCCCTGTAAGCCTGGCCTTGCTCCTTGGGTGCAGGCACAGAGGGGACCTGGCCTGCCGGGCTTTGCTGTGGGGACCCCACACTTACATCGATAAGTTGCTTTACATCGTTCTTGCGGAGGTCACTGCTGATCTTGGCAGCGAGCAGCACGCAGGCGCCAGCGCACAGCTTGCGGTTCTGTTTGTTGAGCTTGCCCTGTAGCACGAGCTTCTCGAAGTAAACGTAGGCCATGGACACAGTCACGGGCTCCAGGCTGCACTCCTCAGACAGGTTCCGCATTTCCCGCTTCAAACTGATGGGTTGGGTGGATGCCAGGGCCGTGGGCAGAGGCCGTGGCCACGGTTAGTGGTCACCCACCCATAGTGGCTTGACCCATGGCTTTGGGGTGTCGGAGAAGGTGCCACAGCCTTCACGGGACAGCCTGGGACAAGGCCACAGCCGGCACCCGCCTGGCCCATCCTTACCTCCTGATTTTGCTCAGCGTCAGTTTGATGTGTGGGAACTTTTCTCTGAAGGTCTCATTCATGTCCTTCTTGAGGTCCGAGGGCTTCACATACTCTATCACTGTGGTCTGTGACACAAGCAGCAGGTTGGGGGCAGCTCAAGGGCGAGTCTGACCTGGGTCTGTACATGAGAGCTTGCGTGTCTGAGGGTGAGGAGCCTACGAGCTGTAGTCCTTGGCCACAGGTGCCTGATGCCAGGCGCCCAGGGTGGCGGCAGGGGCGTGTGGCTTCTGGCTGGTCCACATGTTGCCAGCGTGTGTGGGCCAGCCCCCACCCTCCTGTCCCTGATGTTCTAAAGTGGGGCAAGGTATCTTCTGGGCTGGCCATCCTGGGCTTTGCGTGCCCAGGCAGCTTGCCCACTGCCCGCGCTGCTGGAGCTGGCACTCGGTGAGGCATTCAGCCTCATGCTGTGGTGGCAGGCCGGCCCTTACCATATAGGAGGCAAAGATGAGGACGCGCTTGTGTTTCCCACAGGGCCACTGTGGGTCATCCAGAAGGTTGGGGTTGTACTCCAGGGTGTCTCCCCCATCGCTCCCTGTAAGGACAGGCAACTCCTGACCCACGAGAACTTCCCTCAGTGAAACTGCTGTAGTCTGACGGAGAGGGGGTGGCCATGGCCTCCCACCCAAGGGCCCAACAGGGAGGTTCCTCTCCACTGCCTGACTCTGGAAGTGCCCAGGGTTGTGTGCAAACCAGAGCTGTTTCTATAGAGAGGCCATGGCCTCTGCCTGGCTAGGCTTTGCAACAGGGCTTCAGGAGTGAATGTGGCTTCCTGGGGCTGGCTGCCACGTGGCTGGCCCTGGCCTGGCCAGTGCTGCTATCTCTCCTCTGGCGTGGTGAAGGCCTGTAGGCCACCTGGGTAAATGGGGAGGCGGGTGCCTACCTAGTTCTGTGCCAGCTGGTGTTGCCTTGGCGGTGGCAGGTTTGTGTCTTGCTCCTGGCAGAGCCCGGGGGATACTGGGCCGAGGCTGGGGCAGTAGGCTGTGGCTGTCGCCCTTGTGTGCAACCAGAGCGTTGGTAGGGTACAGGAACTTTGCATAGGAGACAACCTGTGGAAGCAGCTGTGTCAGGGCTCAGTCCTGCTTCTCTTCCGTGCCGCAGGAAGGCCAGGCTTCCGAGGGTGCCACACAGCCCAGAGCGCCAGGAGGAGCCGTGAGCACCGTGCCACTCGCTCCCGTGGGCTGGGCTTCACGCATCACAGCATCCTGCAGCACCAGCTTCCCACCCTCTGTCTGGGCCTATGCACCAGGACGCTTTCGCTGCCCATGAAGACCCCTGGCCTCAGCCTACCAGCTAGGAGCTGGGCCACACAGTGTGGGAGCCCACGCTGCAGCCTGGGTGGTGCTGCATGTGGTTCACACTCGGGTGCTTTCTCAGGGCTGGCAGCAAGCCCTGCCTTTTGTTTCAGATTAATGTGGAAGGTGCCTTCCCATGTCCCTGTCCATCTGGCCCTGAGCATGCTGGCCGCCTAATGCCCGTGGGCTCCTTGCCTTTCCATCTGCTCCCAATTCAACGCCTTCCAATTCAAAGACCATCTCGGAAGAAACAGACACGCCACCTGATGGATGCCTCTGCTTCTGGCTGTCCACCCTTAGGTCACTGCAATGCACAGGAGGAAGGGGCTGTGGCCTTCTGCCCACTGCTGCAGTGGAAACAGGGTCCACGCTGAGCTGGCAGCTCAGCCCCCGACCATCTGCACCAAAGCGCTTGCCCCGGCCTGCACAGCTCTTCATGACGCAGAACTCGGAGGTGTGCGTCAGGGAGCACCTCGCCGTGAGGACACCGCCTCACTCCTGCCCATTGGAGATGTGACCTGTCCAAACCTGGGGGCGGCAGCACCGTGATGCCACCTGGCACTTACCGTCACTTGCCTGAGCTTGGTTGCTGGGTTCGTAAAACCCCTTACCTGCAGTCACACCCGCAGCAGCTCAGCTCGGAGCCTGAGAACTGGTTGCTTCCCCAGGCAGGAGGACTGTCACTATTTTTATGTATGCCAGGGTCACACACAATGCTGCCCCCCCCCCACAGCCATTTCCTTCTTTCCTAAATTATGCAGGATACTCGACTGTGCCTGTAGCAGGGACAGGAACATCCCAGGGAACCTATATATAGACAGGTTGGACACAAACCACAGCTCTCCAGAGAACAAAGACAGGAAAGCGCTGGAGTCCCACACTCTGGTGGCAGCTAACGTGGGTGGGTGGCACCTCTCCTGCTGGCTCAGCAGGGCCAGGGCCTGGGACAGCTGTGACAGGAACACTCACCTGATCCGCAGGCCTTCTCCATAGGGCAGGACCGAGAAGGCCGCACACAAGGACCGCTTGGCACAGATGAGCACGATCCTGCGAGGAGGGCAGAGGGGGATGGGCAGTGCTGTTTCCAAAGTGCTGGGGGTTTCCCAATCACTACGAGGAGACTCTCAGGCCCAGGAAGCCCAGAGAGGCTGCACGGGGCAGGCCTGGTGGTGACAGCCTTGGGCTGCACTGGGCATGAGCACATGTATCACGTAGGCAGGGTCCTCCCTGCCCCTCTTGTCCCTGGGCACAGCGGCCAGAAGGCTTACTTTGGGACAAGCCCACCCATGAAAGGCTATGCCTTGCTTATAAAAGTGGAGGGCCTGGGGCTGAGGGGCTGTGGCCTGCTTAGAGGTGGGCCTCAGTAGTTCTCAGAAGCGCAGGGCACAGTGTGGTCAGGAAGCACGAAAGGCAGGGGACTCCTTACGTGCTGCTTGGGCAGTGCCTGGGATGCAGGAGCAAGCAGCACCCGTGGCCACAACACGGCTCCTGCCCCCACTGGTTGCAGCTCCACCTGGCCAGGCCCACAGTCCCAGTGCTACGCTGCCTCAGGTCCCTGCTGCAAGGTCCCCTTGGGTTCCTGAGGACAGCCCAGTAGAGTGGGCTCCAGGGAGAGAGGAACACTCGGTGTCCCGTATCACAGCAACTGGCAGTACAGAGGCAAGGGGCAGGGCCTGACCCAGCAGTTCTGGGCAGCTACACACTAGCTGTTAGCTTAGCCTGCTTGTTCTCCCAAGTATGACCAAGCCTCCTTCCTGGACACTTCTCAGGGTAAGCCCATTTCTGTTTCCAGTTTTCCTTTCTTGTGTCCACCTGGTAGCCTTCCTGGGGACTGTGCAGCCATGTGCTTGCAGGGCATGTCAGGGGCCTGCTAGGGTTCAGCAGTACAGGGAGGTGCATGTCTACCTCTCAGTACCCCAGACTCCGCACAGTAGGCTCTGGACACAGCCGCGGCACCTCAGGTCTGGGAGGACCGGCAGCAGGGCCCGGGCCCGGTTACCTGCTGTTCCTTGTGTCATACTGCCTCATGTTCTTGATGAAGTGCGTCTTCTTCAGGCCTTTGTGTCGAGGTGACCCAGACACATGCTTGGCTCTGCGAGGTAAAAAAGGGCCGGTCGCGTTCTGTGGGCCTCTTGGGCTAGTGCTGCCCCAGGCAGGGTGGGGCACGATGCCTACCTCTGTACTGGGGCACAGCCTGCCGTGTCTTCCAGGAACTCCAGAGGGCAGCGCTGCGACGCGACTCGCCTCCTGTAAGGAAAACACAGAGGCTTCAGGACAGTGTCGGTGCCTCACAGCTTGCTCCCTGAGCAAAAGCAGTGCCCTCCAGTGCAGGCCGGGCTGCGGTCGCCTAGCTGTCAGCCCGGGGCCCAGAGGCTGCCGCCCCCGCAGCCCTTGTTGGAAGTGGAAGGAGGTGTCCTTCCTGTCTGCCTTCCCTGTGGCTTTGGCCCCTGCAGGACGGGGCTGCTGTGCACTCAGGGCTGGGTCCTCAGTACCAGGAGGCCAGGAAGTGGGGGCAGAGTTGGGCAGGCTTCTCAAGGCTGAGGAATTAGAGCCTCACACAGCTATACCTCTGCATCAGGGTGACAAACTTGGGTTATTGGTCCCAGGGTCACCACTGCGCCCGTTTACTGTTTACTGACCTCTTGGTCTTCACAGAGTACACATATCTCCCTGGCAAGTCATGCCAACTGCAAGCTATAAAGGCAGCCCCTGGAGGCCGAGGCATCAAGGCCAAGGCCACCGATGGGAAGGCACAGGGGCGCTAGCTCTGCAGCAAACAACTCACCCCACACCTACCGCCCCGGGGAGTCCGAGCCAGGCCGCACTGGAGGAACAGAGACGTGAGGAGCCTGAGCCAGGCTGTACCATGCTGGGCACAAGGACTCCAAGGTGCCTGCCATGTCGTGGGCACTTGGGCTGCACCCAGCCTCTCGGGAGCTTTGGTTTTAAGTTTATTCTCCTATTATTAGACGAGCAGTGCAAAGCTAGACAACTAGAGAAGGAAGCACTCATCTGACTCATCACCCATAATCTCTTCATGGAGACCAGCACTGCTACCTTGCTGGCATAAATCACAGGCACGCCCAGACCGGGGCCAGCCATTTTCCCCAGTACCCACATCTCTTTGTGTCAATCACATCCTGGCCCTGGGGGAGGTGGGACAAACACCCCTGTTCACCTGCACGCTTGCTGATGGCTCTGTGGGGAGACGCCTGGGGTGGCACTGTGGGCCAAGGGCACCTCAAACCCCAGGAGAACTAGGCCCAGCTCAGGAGAGGGGGCTAAGACCTCCCCCAAAGAATGCTACGATACAAGCCACTGCCCTCAGGAACCTCCCGTGGGTACATCTGCTGAGTGGATGGGTGTGTGCAGGAGTAACTTCCACTGGGCACGGCTCGGCTGCCTGCGGGGAGCCCTGACTCAGAACAGTCAACAGAGCTGTGCAGGCAACTCTTGCTCTGTCTTGTAGCAGAGGCCACGGATGCTCATGCTGAGGGCCCCAACGGATTCCAACAATGTAGTTCGTAAGGTCAAAGACCAACATGTGCAATACTGCAGTAACAGGAAAAGCGCCCGTCAGCATAACAGAGATGGAGGGTCCGCAGGTGGTGGTGGTGGCTGAGGCGACTCGATTTCACTAAGCACCTGCTCAGGGCGGGACACAACACTTGGTATGCCCATGCCTTACTCAGCACCAAGGGGCTGTGTGGGGCTGGGACACCAGCCAGTGCCTCAGCATGAGAGGTGGAGAGGGTCTGGGAGCCTAGAGCGTCCTGGGGACTCGGAAAGGAAAGGCCTGCTGATTCAGCGGCCCAGCGAGTCCCAGGAGGGAAGGCCAACGTGGAACTCCACACACGGCCTCCAGAAGCCACCGTTCTCCAAGGCTTGTGGCAACCTGGCTGAGGAGGGATTCAGGAAAAGGGCGAGATTCAGCCTGGTGCTGAGCACAGGCCGTGCTGCGCCTGCTGTGCCCATGACACCTGTCCTGCACTGTCCTGCGAGTAGCTGTCCTCGTCCATCCTTCTAGAAGCTCCCCCAAGCCCCAAGCCTTCATGTTTCCGCCTCCACAGCATGCTACGCCCTGAGCCGCCCAACTGGTGACTGACTGGGCTCACTCACACCCTGAGTAGCTGCAGGGCACAAACAAACCCCTGTGCAGCAAGTGCAGTTTCCTGGAGTCGTCTAGTGGACAAAATACAAACCCTCCAGGCACAAAGGGACATTTGCAATGGCAAGACCCTGAGCTGGGGAAAGGCACAGCCACACTGGACAGACTGCTTCCACCCCGTGGGCTGAGCCTCCAGGCCCTTGCAACAGCACGTGACAGTTCCCAAGAGAAAACAGGTCCCTGCTGCCTACTCATGCTGGGGCACTGTCATGGTTGGGGGCTTTGCAAGGGGAGCAGCACAAAATAGGACACATACTTTATAAGATTATGATGAATCACCCAAAGAATCACATACTAAGTGCAGAAGATCCGTCCACACACTAAAGACCAAAGACTTCAGCTGAGCACCTGGAATCCATGGCAATCTCCTGCGTGAGTCCAGCTGGAGGCCCAGAGCCCACCACAATGTCGCACGCAGGCCCACTTCACGGATCTACGCTGGGAAGGCCCCGGGTCAGTGGTGGAAGCTGCAAAGTCTGTGCCCGCGGGATGGAGGACCTGTGCCAGCAGGCTGAGGGATCTGCGCAGGAGCCAGGACGGGGTGCCCAAGGTAAGAACCAGAGCTTCCCCGAGAGGTGCCACAGCCGTCCTCTGCGACAGTGAGGTCCCGAGATCCTCTGAGGATGAGGACAGCCGAGTTCCCATCAGGACAGCCAATGCGACCCGCTTCTCTAGGAGACAGAGCTTTGCACCATCTTCTCCTCCAGAGCCAGCATGGCTCAAGTGAGGGCCAGGGCTCCCCAGAGTGAGCTGCAGCTCTTCGCAGTGACCATGAGGTCCTGAGCTCCTCTTATAAGAGCAGCCATGTTCTACAGGAAAGCCAGCAGGACAAGGTCCTCCAGCAGCTTCTCCAAACAGCATCCCTAACAGCCTCGCAACAGCTTCTTCAGGTCTGCCTCTTATGCTGCGGGCAACAACCCTGAGGTGGCCCACCACACCCAGCACCACGCTGGTTCAATTCAGCTGGGTGTAACAAGTTGACCACCAGTTGGCAATCCACAACAGGTACCACAGGCTGAATGGTGTCTCATCCCCCAACTTGAGAAATGTGATTGTCTTAGAAAATATGGTCTTTTTTTTTTTTTTTTTTTTTTGCTGAACTGGGGATTGAACTCAGGCCCTTGCGCTTGCCAGGCAAATGCTTATTCTACTGAGCCGGCTCAATATGGTCTTTTTATTCATTTTAGAAGGTCTCATTTTCTAGCACAGCATGGCCTTGAACTTTGATCCTCCTGCCCCAGCCTTCTGAGTGCTGGGATCAGAGACGTGTGCCACCGCATGCGTCCACAGGGATAATTAAGGTAAAAAGGTCACTAGTGCAGGCCGCGTTCCAATCTGGCTGGTGTCTGAATGAGAGGAGATGAGGACACAGACACGCAGAGATGATGCTACGGGACGCACTGGGGACATGCGCCACACCCAAGGAGAGGGTCCTCAAGAACAGGCCAGCCCACACCCTGCGCTTGGGCTTTCAAGCTCAAGCAGTGTGAGAAATAAATGTCTGCCATCTAAGCCCGGTCACACCCACCGTGTTAGGGTGGCCCAGGCAGGCGAATGCCAGGCGCGGAGCGCCACACAGGAAGTCAGGCTGTCCAGTCAGTGACGTGACCCAGGTATGTCAATCTGTTCTCTCTCAGGTTTCAGAATGGCTCTGAGCACCTACTGAGCCACATGGCCCAGGGTGTTAACAACTCTAGCACTCTGGGAAGCCGAGGCAGGAGGGTGGTGAGTTCAAATTCAGCCTGGTAACTTAGCAAGACCTTGTTTCAAAAATTAAAAAAGCTGTGCACATAGCTCAGTGCTAAGGCCGTGGTGGGGCTCAGTCCCTCATATTTAAAGAAAAGGAGCAAGGAGGAGAAAAAGTGGACATGCACAGAGCACTTGGTCTGGAAGACACGCCCACTGACAGCTGCCCAACACGGCTGATGCACTGCACCAGAGGGCAGGGGTCACCATGGCTCTGCAGCTTCTGAGCTGAGTGACCCAAGCCCAGCCCACTCTGTCAGCAGGAGCCCTGCCACCAAGCCTGAGCTGAGTTCCAGGTCCTGTGCCCTGGGCAGGACACCACAGCTCCTTGCTGGGGCTCTGGGTGCTGCCAGGCCAGCTTCCTTGCAGCCCCCTGGTGGGATGCTGGGTCAGAGCGTGGCCTGGCCCCACCAGGCCACCACCATGCGGCAGGACAGGGTGAGGCAGGGAACAAAGCAGCTGCCCCCAGGGTGGAGTCTGCATCCCCAAGGCTGCCTGGCTCTGCCCCAGGGGCCCTCTTGGGCTCATTCCCTTAGGGCAGCACTCTGCAGCTCAGGCAGGGCCAGCACACCTGGGACCGCATCTGTGGGCCCGCAGGGGTGGCAGCGGAAGCCGGGCCCGGGCTGCCGAGGAGGGGCTGCCGCGGCGCTGACCTCCGTTGTCTGGCGTTCTTCTGCATTTTCTGGGTACTCCAGAGACAACTTATCTTCTCGGCAGCTTTGAGTCTGTTCCCAGCTGGCTCACAGATCTTTTCCCTCCTGACTCTCTCTCCTCACACACATTTCATTTGTAAGATCGCTCTGCATAGCTCCAGCAGGCGCGCAGCACCCGCACCCGTTTGCAGGCCAGGGCAGGGGCACAAAGATGTTCAGTAACACGCCGGCGACTGCGCAGCTGCTAGCAGTGGGCCGCTTTCTGTGGCTTGGCTGCGCTGAGGATGGGCTGGGGTCCCCTCGTGTGACCTGCGCTGGCCCTCGTGGGAGAAGCGGCTGTGCTGCTCAGCAGGAGGTAGCATATGGGGTCAGGGCCTCCTAGACACAAGGCAGCACAAAAATTGGCGGGTGTCCTGTGGGGGCCGTGGAGGGCACGAGGCGCCTTCGGGGTGTTCTCTGAGGGGGTGGCTGGTATGGCGTGGCCTGGGGAAAAGCTGAGGCTGCACGCTCACTCTTCACACTCAGCTTGATGTGGGCACCTGCCACCTCAACTGAAAGGCACTAAAAGCAAACAGACCCAAAGGCGAAGTTTGGCTCATTTTCCACTGGGAGTCTGGTAAAGCCAAATTCTGCTGAGTTCAGGACGCCTGTTGGCGTGACACCACTAGGACACATGTGGTGTCGGCCTGAACGCCCTGTGTGGCAGGGGCAGGCGCTGGGCTGCTGGTGTCTGAGTTTTGGGATGGAAGTCAGAGGCTGGGGCAGGGAGGAGGGCAGAGCCACGGTGCCTTCCACAGCCATCTAGCTTGCTAACTTTCCAGGCTCTTCACCATCTAGCTGCAGACAATGGGCAGGCTGAGGCAGGCTCCTCTCTGAGGCTGATGACCACATCACCATGAGGAACCCGGACAGAGAAGGGGCCAAGCAAGCGTGGGTTGGGCTCAGGAGTGGCCAGCTACGGGAAGGCACTGAGACACTGGCGGCAGCGGGCGGCCCCTCCACATGGGACCACACTTGCAGGGTGCATGGCTAGCACGTTCAGCACCGTCAAGTGCGCATGCGTGCTTCCCCTGCCAGGGGCATGGGCAGTGCTCTTGTCTGGCCGGCCACTGTTCCACCTCCTAGTCTGAGCCTTGTGCCTGAAGACCAGAGCCCCTCATCTTGGTCACTTGTCTCCCCTAAGTCCTGGGCAAAGCCAGGGCACCCGGTTCCCTCACTCCTAGCCTCACTCCCCAGGAGGGAGGATTCACAGTGTGAGGACCCCAGGGGGTCCTGGGGCAGGAAGGGGCCTGGCTGCCAGGTCCAGGTCCCAGCCAGGTCCTTGGGTTGCCACAGGGACAGTGTCTCTGGGGGCAAGCGTCAGCTAACCATTCCCAGCTGTTTCCCAGCTGGAGAGAAAAGACACTCCCAATCAGGGCTGTAAACAAACTGGCAGATGCTGGACTGAAATCGGTTTAACCTGGCAGTCTCTGAATACTAAGCAGGACCTTGCTGAGACAGCAGTCTGTCCCTGCAGTTGCAGTCTGGGGGAGCTCTCAGGGCAGAGGTGGGTGGGCGTTGGGCCCCCACCAGCACAGCAACGCCCTTGCCTCACACCCAGTGGTTATCTTCATCTTGATTGATCACATTGGCTGGGACCCTATTTCCAATGAAGGCTCTATTCGCAGGCCTAGGGGTGGATAACCACTGGGTCTTTCTAAGAAGAGAAGGCCGTGAGACAGACCCGGGGTCGGGGCAGCAGGTGGAGACAGGCAGGCCCCAAAGCAGCACAGCCACAAGCCAAGGGATGCCTGTGCTCCCGAGATCTGGAGAGACAGGAAGGGTCCCTACCCTACCCTGGACGATGGCTCTCCCTGCACCCGACACTGGGCTTTTGTCCACCAGAACTGGAGAGAGCAAGTTGCTGCCGTACACTGCCTGGTTTGTGGGCCTTTGTCATGGTGGTCCCAGGAGACTCCAGCAGGCCTACCTCGCAGGAGACAATGGCCCGAAGCACAACAAGAAGCAGGCTTGGTTTCAGAACACCTGCTCCAAACCCAGCTCGAGGAGCCCAAGCTGCAGCTTGTTTGTGGGCATTAATCACAACGTTAGGGGCCGGGGAGATGGCTCAGTGGAATAAGCGCTTCCCTGGCAAGCACAAGGGCCTGAGTTCAATCCCTGGTTCCGGAAAAAAAAAAAAAAATAAATAAATAAATAAATAAATAAATAAATCACAACGTTAAGTGAAAATAATCGGTTCTATGAAGAAAACAAGGACTCCAGTGATTCTCTCACTAGCTTTGCAGAAATGCGGAAAGCCCTACGTGTCAATGCAAACTCCGCTTTGGACTGTGACGTGACCGTTCCCTGGTGGCCCTGCTTGCATGTCTCTGATGCTGTCCTGCACCCTGCTGAGCCCTTGGCATTATTTGACCTCAAGATGGCAGCACTTCCTGTGAGCCCATCCCAGGGGGGGAGACTGTGACTGGGAGAAGCCTGTGGGCTGCTCAAGGTCCCAGAGCTGTGACCTGAACCAAGGTTCAGGGCTGGGCTCTCTGGGCTGGGCTGGACCCCCATGCCATATGCTTCAGGAGCCACCTCCAGGAATTGAGGTGCTCATCCCTAGTCAGCAGATCCTGGAATTCTAAAGTTAGTAGTCAGAAGCTCCTTTTGCCAGAGGAATCCTCTCCCTTGCTTAGTGATGGGGGGGGGGGGGGGGGGGGAGAGAGAGAGAGAGAGAGAGAGAGAGAGAGAGAGAGAGAGAGACACACACACACACTATTGGGCCCCAGACACTCTGAGCCCTGCAACTCAGGCTGGTGGAGCCTGCTTGCCCATCGCAGCAGGGACAATGACTCTGGGAAATCAGAGTAGTACCCTGAACTTGGCGGCACAGTCCCAGGAGGGATGACTTCCAGAAGGTACAGCCATGAGGACAGTAGGAAGGACATCTGAATGGGAACTTGAAGGCAGGCCAAGGAGGAGTGGGTTAGTGACAGTTCCCTGAAGACCAAGGCCAAGGCTGGAGGACAAGGGGACAGGAGCAGCTGCAGCAAGAGGATGAAGGGCACCCACAGCCCACCCAGGGAAGCCAGCAGGGGCACACGCTCTTTCCAGAACAGCTAGGGTGGTGAACCACTACACAGAAGACAGCACTCACACAGAGTGACCAGCTGCCTGCTAGGGAAGCACAGCAAGACGGGGCTGGTGTCCACTCCCTCAATTCTTCCCACCCCAGAGGGCTGCAGGGCAGGCTGCAGGTCTGTTCTCATAGGTCCGGTACACATGGGGGTGGGGGAGAGCACTCACATGTGTGACGGCACAAGGAAGCCTGAGCCTGGCTGGGGTGCGCCTTGGGTCCCCAGGCCTCCTTCTGGAGTCCTGGACCCTGCTCTTCAAAGAAGGGGCTGGACATGCCAAGTGCTTGGTGCCCTGGGGCTATGTTCAGGGGAAAGTGATTCCTAGGCCCCAGGTGGCCCCTCTGACTGTCCTGCAGCAGCGGCCTGGCTAGTTTGCGGGTGAACCTCTTGGAGAAGGGCTCAGGTAGACAGGCCCCCTCTCAGCTGGCCTCAGCTGGGATGGCGATACCCTCAGACACTGAGAAACACGCTGGAAGGGTCCCCAGCCAGACTAGAGGAACTCTTTCACCAGGAGCACCCAGAAGGTTGACTGTGGGACTTCCAGGTACAAAAAGCCCGTCACACCAGTCCCTTCCGGGCACCCCTGCATGCGGCACAGATCCAAGGGCAGCCTGGGCATGGGGTCCCACAGTCACTCCTCAGGCAGAACGCAGTAGGGGACAGGAGGTGACCTAGGGGCAGGGTCACTTGAGGAACAGTGCTCTCTGCAAGAACCCAGGGTAAGTGGCAGGAGGACAGCCTAGAGTGGCAGCCCTGAGATGGGCTGAGGGCTCAGAGAAATAAAATCAGGGCAGAGGAGTACCACAGACCCCAGTCAGGGAGGCCCAAGGGCCTCAGGTGGCCCAGCAGCAGAGGGGTCTGGCTGGGTGCAGAAGCTCTGGGTGGGCAGTGTGAGGGGGACCCCGGGCCGCAGGCTGAGTCACGAGAAGACGGAGTGCGGGGGCACAGAAGGATGTCGGAGTCCTTGGAGGGCACCAACAGGGTGGGCTGGGGAGGGCTGCATCCAGAGCCAACAGGACCTAGGACGCGAGTGGAGACTGAGGGCTGAGGGTGCCCTGAAACCCAGCCTCGGGAGACTTCCCAGGTGAAGAAGCCGCTGGAACCCATGTGCAGGAGCTGACCGCACTGGGAGGACAATGACCACCACACCTAGAGGCTGACAAGGGTCCCAGTCACCCCATCCTAATTCTGTCCCGTTTTTGGACAACGGCCCCAGACACCTCAGTCCCTGGGGTTTAGACTGGTGGCCTCGGAACACCCCAGCTTTGATCCTTGCGTTCCGACCGACAGTCCCCGACCATCCTGACCCGAGTCATGGGGGCTGGCACGCCCCAGGTCACCAACTCCTGCGTCCTGGGCGAGTGCACCCCTGTCACCCCACACCTGCGTTCTGGGCTGCTGGGGCCCGGGTCACCCAGCGCCTGCACCCCGCCTGGATCCGGCCCCTGCCCCACTCACCTCTGGCGCTGGCTGTCCAAGCCGGGGCCAGCGGGCGCCGCCGCGGGGCTCAGCAGGCCCTGGGGCGCGGGCCGGGAGCACAGCCCGGGGAGGCCGGCGGGGGGCACCGG
>NW_004524770.1:1745415-1782551 GCF_000260255.1 Octodon degus | reverse complement strand
CGCGCCGCGCCGCCGCGCCGCAGCCCATTGGCCGCGCCTCGCCGAAATGCAAATACATCGCCTCCGCGCCGGCCCATTGGCTGTGGCGCGCCGACATGCAAATATATCGCCCTCGCGCCTGCCCATTGGCTGGCGCGGCGCCGCGGCGGACTACGTAACTCGGGTGCTCCCCTGGGTCCTAGAGACAGTTTAGACAGTTCCGTGGGGAAATACAATTGCGGCGGCCAGGCGGGGCCAGGGATTCGAGTCTTTGTTTTGGTGTCTGAGGCCCTTAGAAGCCAGCTGCGTTCCCAGGCCTGGCCGTGGCGGACGCGAATTGGAGGCTGCAGACATGGGGCGTGGGCCAGGCGCCACTCCGCTTCCCCATCCAGTCCTAGTTTCTGGGGACTGAGCTTTCTCTGCGCCTTCCGCCCTGGTGGCACTTCAGTTTGCTTAAGGCCGGCGCCCGTGGAGCCCCACGGTGCCACCAGACTCCCCTCCCTGCCTGAAGAAGAGCCCGAGGGTCAGCGGGCAGAAGGCTGATGTCCTGCGCTTCGCTGCGCAGGGCGTGCACTTTGCGCTCAGCCTCCGGGGTTATCTTTAAAGGGGGGACCTCAGGGTGTGATCAGGATGAAACGGTTGAGGAGGGGTCGCAGGGCAGCCAGGAGCCCCAGCAAGGCGTCCTCTCCAGGCGCCCAGGGTGAGGGCCACCGCTCTTTCCCTCCTGACCCCCCCGTGCACCCCCCCGTACCCCTCCCCCCCGTGCTCTCTATCCCCAGCCCTTCCAAATTACCCTCTTGGCGGCCAGGCCCAGGAGGGAGGGTGGGCAGTTTCTGTGTGGCAGTGTGGGGATTGCCCCAAGTATGTGGTGGGCACCCCCAGGGCGTGCACTTCCAGGGTTGGAAGAATTGCACCTTTTGAAATCCAGGGTCATCCGACTGGGGAGCACCACATCTGTGGGCTGGAGACTCAGGTTCTATTAGCAGACACTGCTGGAGGCGGTGAGGGGACCTCAAGTGAGTGACTCAGCCTCCCCGAGTGGCTCTGCTTGTCTCTGACACGGGAGGATGAGTCCTGCTGTGAACGCAGAGCCCGGAGCCGCGGTCACAAGGATGTGGGGAGGAGCCAGTAAGCTGGTGTCCCAAGGAGGAGCTACCGTGGATAGGGTGCGCCGGAGGCCACACCCCCCCAAAGCTTGCTAGGCAGCAGGGATGACCTGGTCCACCTCTGGCGCTGTGCTGTGCTTTTCGGCGCTAGAGGGACACTGAGGCAGGGACGTCGTAGTTTTCTCTTGGGTCTGTTTTTCCCTTGCCCTCTCCCTGTGGCCACAGCCCCCACCAGAGGTGGGTGACTGTAGGCCCAGCCTGGACAGAGATCAGAGTGAATGGAGGACACAGCTTATGTTTTATTTCATTTTGGAAAAAATCACAGCAACCTTTAACAACTGGGACACAACACACACACACCCAGACTTTCCTATCGCGTGGGACCCTTGGGCTTCTTGGGCTGCAGGCAGACAGGCTGTGGTCAGCAAAGTGGACCTGTGGCCCACGACACCCAGGCCTCACTCCACATGCCCCATGTCCTGCCATCCCACTGGCATGTGAGGTTCAGGCCCCTGCTGACCCTGTGGTGTCCTTCAGACTCCTGCTGGGCCTCCGGCCTCAGCCTGCCCAGTAGCCCACCACCATTGCAGTCCTCAGCTTTCTTTAATCTCACTGTGGAGTGCAGCACTCTGGATGCTGAAGGGCAGGCAGTGTGGCTCCTGCTTATTTCCTTCCCCAGCCTCCCCCAGCATCCCGGGCGCCCTCCACGTGGCCTGTTTCTGCCTGTGGTGCCAGGGTTGAGCCCTCCGCACTGAGATGCGTCCTCAGCCCTTCTATTTTCTGAGACTGGGTCTTGCTAAGCTGCTACACTATCTAGAGAGGAGGGCTCGCTGCTGCTCCCCCCTCTCCAGCCAAAGAGCATGGGGATTCCCCACTTTTTCTGCCAGAGTTCTGATTTTAGCAAACCTTCTGGACTATATTTACTTTTTGCCTGCTTGACACACTCCTATCATGTCTTAAAAGCCAAGTTTGAATTTCTGGTGCCATCTTCCTTGACCTCCCTGGGGCCAGTTCTCCCAAGCGTCCCCTCCTGTGGAACACTGACCCTTCTGCTTGTTCACAAGCCTTGGAGTCACTCTAAGGTCTCAGTGCCTCTCTCTGCCTGGGAAGGGGCAGCTTTCAGCTTTACATGTAGGAGAATCACCTGGGGGTACCACTGCGAACACCTGCACATCCTGGTTCAGTGGGTCCAATGGGGCCCAGACCTCTGACCTGTAAGCTCCCCTGGAAGAGTGCAGAGTCACTAAGATGTCTCCTCAAGTAGCAGGGCACCCCTGGGTGCTACTGGTAGGACCCCAGGTGAGCTGCCTTGGGGCTGCCCCGCTGGCTGGCACAGCCAGGGCTTGGGCTTGTGGGTGAGAAGGGCAATCTTTCAGGCAGATGCATGTGCTGTTCTGTCCTCTAGGGCCTTGTCACCGGCTCCCCTCCATGCTCTGCAAATCCAGAAGGTCTGGGTTTTTGCCCTCCAGGCCCCAGGTGGTTGGGATCCTCCTGAGTCACATGCTGGGATGGTAGAGGTGGCTTGGCACTGTCAGGGGCAGACATCATCTTCCTTTGGTTTTATTCTCAAAGCTTTCTAGGCAGTAGATTTAGGAGCACACCTTGTTTGGGAGGCCACCTGGCATCCCTCCACCAGCGCTGCTAGAGGCTTCCTTGCCTGGATGCCACAAGGGGGCGCCTGAGACTGCTCCCAGTAGCCACAACCCTGGGGAAAGGGTCAACCCTGCTCAGCTCCAAGTCTGGGAGGGTGAATTTCATCCAGGAAAGACAGCAGGGTGCACTGGCCTGGCCCAGGCAGCCCCTGCCTTCCACCCCTCTCTTCTTCCCCAGGGAGCAGGTGCTGTTCTGAGTGTGGGGGCAGGGCTGGCAGGGTTTCTCTGAGATGGTGGCACTTCCAGGACCCCTCTGGATTTGGGCCAGAATGCAGGGCCACCTGCTGTGGCATGGTGGTCTACTGGTGGGTGGAAAGTCACCTAGGCTGGCTAGGTCTCCTCAGGATCACTGTTGCCAGATGAAGGACTGCAGTCTTTGGCATCCCTTGGGCTGCTGGGCCCCTCAGCTGTTAGCACGAGCTCCCTTGCTCTCCTTCTCCCTCGGCATGGCTTCTTGGAGGCTGTGGGAAGTGAACAGAAGTCATGCAGAGGTGTGGCAGTGGCCCAGCAGCCTCATGGATCCCCTCAAGGTGACACTGGTGTTTGCTGAGGCCTGTGAGGACAGCTTGTGGTGACCTGGGTAAGGTTGGCTGCCACCCTCACTCTTAACAGCAAAGATGCAGGGGTAGGGGGTAGCCCCATGGGAGAGCGAACCATAAGAATTTGATACACAGGTAGCTCATGTCCCCAAGTGTGTCCCTGAAGGCAAGGTCTGAGCCCTGAGCCTGGTCACTAGCTCAGAGAGGGCTTGGAGCAAGCCTGGTGACCAGGAGCTCGGTGGCCCCTTGCACCCTGTGGCTGGCTCCCACTGGGTGATTCTGCATGCTCACTGCAGGAAATACTTGGAAACAAGAGAGGCCTGCTGGTCCCTCCACTCGAGCAAACACAGGCCGTGGCGGTCGCCTGCCGGCGACAATGGCTCATTGTGGCAGCCACAGCCCAGCCTGCTGAGCTGCAGGCCCTGCTGGGCAAACACCAGGGCCACATGATTGTGGGCTTAGGTGTCCAAAGGCTCAGCCATTGTGCCCAGAGCAGGAAGTGGAAGGTTGTCCTGATATCTATGCCAGGCTGTGAGGCTCCTGCCTGCCCTGTCAGGAGGAGCTGAATCTAACGGCATCAGCCACCTTGGGCAAAGAAGAGAGCAGCCCTCAGCCCCAATGGGGAGAGACCTCAGGCCCAGCAGACATCGCTGTTGCTACTCTGGGCAACAGGTGGACCTGAGGGTGTAGAGGCACCTGCTGGGCTGAGGAGGAGGCCACGACCAGGGCCAGGAAGCCCATCATTTCCTGATGATGGTGACAACTGGCCCCTGCTCTCTGCTTGGGACCTTCTACCCTTATCTCATTGAAATCTCAGAGGCCTAGTGTTGGTCCTCTTAGAGAAGGTGAAACAGGCTCAGGATACACAGTGAGATGGCAACGCAGTTGGGAGCCACTGGGCCCACCCTCCTGTTGGGGCTGGTGCTGGAGCAGTGCAGGGCTTGTTTCAGCGCCCACTGGCTGGGGCTGCCACTCACCCAGTGCTGGCAGAGGTGACCCCCACCACCCTCGCAGAGGTACCTTTGCTTGTAGTGTCCAAGGCCTGCTTCCTCTTCTGCTGCTGACCTTGCTGGGGGTCCCGGGGGCAGAAGCACCTGTGTTCCTCCCCTGGTGTGCTCAGCTTGGCCCCTGTCTTGGAGTGTGGGCTCACCTGGGCAGAAAGGGGTGCATTGAGGCCACGGAGCACCCCTGCCAGCCTGCAGTGCCCTCTCCAGCACACCGCTGTGGCCCACCTCACTGTCGGAGATGTCGGACTCATCCAGTTCCTCTGACTCCAGCCTTTGCACTCCAGCCTGTCTGGGCTCTGAAAGACAGAGTGGAGGGGTCAGCCAGGTTGGTGGCCCTGGAGCCACCAAGCCTGTCTAACTAGGACAGGGAAATCTCTGCGGAGCTGGGTGACTTACCCCAGAATTCCTGATGGGGTCTGAGCCCTGGCCAGGTCTCCATCTGTGCCAGGGCCCTGCTTACTGAAATGCCCTCCCCCAGTCTGGCTGCTCCCAGCTCTGGGGCCAATGCTGGTCACTTCCCTGAGCGTGGTGGGAATATCTGCCTGGCCAGGTGCCTTTCTGTCCGCAGGTGGGAGGCGCTGGACCCCAGACCCAGGGCCACCAGGGCTGAGCACTGCCCTCCCTTGGCAGGCAGCACCACTTCTGGCTGGATGCTGCTGGCTGCAAGCTCACTATACCTGGGGGCGTGGCAGGCTGCGGGCTCTGTTGGGGGGGCGCTGGCCTTGACCTTCCTCTGGCTTCGCATCTTGTCCCAGCAGAAGTGAGCAGGGCGAGGCGGGTCTCTAGGAGTGGCTGGAAGGGCTCCTGGGGGAGGCAAGCAGGTGGCAGGAGCACTCAGCCCTGGACAGGGCCCCCGGTGCACACGGGCTATGGCTCCAGGTCAGCCCTTCCATCTCCAGTGTGCACAAGCAGCCAAGGTGTTCCCTGGAACTGACTCACTCCGGTGGAAGAGGGACTAGGCCAGGGTGGGGGAGGCTGGGTGCAGCCTGGGGCCTGAGTTCAGCAGTGAGCCCCTTACCACGGGAGTGGGAGGCCCCTCTGTCTCCGGCTCTGTGGCTCCCTCGGTGCCATTGCTGAGTGTCGGCGGGCTGTGTGGTAGGGGTCCGGACCCAGTCAGTGGCTCGGGGCTGCAAGGGTGCGTGAGTTTGGGGCTGAGCGACCCGGTTTGGCCGGCCGACTTGGGAGCGTCCTTGCTCCGGCCTGGGTCCGAGAGATCCAGGGGCTTGTCTGGGGCGTAGTCCTGAGTGGCTGCTGCCTCCCTGCGCGGGGAGCTGCAGGGCCATGGGTGCCGCCCACCAGGCAGGGCCGCTGTGGCCAGGGCTGGCCCGGGGACCTCGTGCTCCGGACTCTCCGAGTCCCAGCCGCCGCGGGGCAGGGAGGGCGGGGTCCCCCGCAGCGGGGGCGGGCCCCTCAGGCTGTGGCCGCTCGCCTGCGCCCGCGCACACAGCTGCCTCTGCGCCAGCAGCAGGTGTAGCGCCCCCTCCAGCCGCGGGTCCTGCATGCCCAGCAGCGCGCCGGGCAGCCCCAGCAGGCCGGCGGGCTCCTCCCAGGCCTCCCCTGCCTTCAGCACCCAGGGCTGGGGGCCGTTGTGCGGGCTCCGCAGCTGCAGCGACAGGGGCCGGTTCAGGACACAGAAGCGGTCGGCCTGGAGGGGGCGCGTCAAGGGCTCGTAGGCCGGGACGGAGGACCCGGAAGCCCGCAGGAGGCTGTCGGGAAGAGAAACTCAATGCAGAAGCCTTGCACAAGGCAGGCAGCAGGGCCCCATCTCACAGGTGAAGAAACCGAGGCCCAGAGAAGTGCGGGAGGGCCCCAGGTCTGCAGGGGAGAGGGTAGGCTCCCCGGGGCCTGGCCACGGGGGTCACACCTGGCTTCTTACCCCATTCCCTCTCTCAGACAGCGAGGGGCAGCTGGTCATGGGCCTTGTAAGCACCCTTCCCAAGGCCTGGCTCCCCCTGCCCCCACACTCTGAGCTTAGTTACTCGGAGGTTTCCTTGTGGACCCTCTGGCAGGCAGGATGCCCAGCAGAACCAAGCCAGAGAAAAGGTGGCGCCCATGAAGGCATAGCAAGGGGTCTCCTGGGCTGCCAGGATCTGGCCGCAGGGTGGGCCTGGAGGGCTCACCTGTCCAGAGGGAGGCTGTGCTCGAAGCCTGGACTGGATGGGCTGCTGCTGCTGGGGGGTGGGGATGTCCCATCGCTGGGGCCATGGTCTGCCGGGCAGGCCCGCGACCCAGGCCGCACCAGTGCCACTGTGGCATGCAGCTGGTTGGAGATGCACTGGGGACTCTGTATATGGGGCGTAGATCAGAGCAGTCTGGGTCCCTGCTGCCCTTGACCTTGTCTGCTGCGTGGGTTTGGGCAGCCCCTCCCGCATCCTCCCACGTTAGTGTGGGACCAAGGCCTCACCATGCCTGGGGCCCGTGGCTCAGGAAGGTGGCTGCCTGGGGAGACTTTGGACGCTGGAGATGTCCTGCAGCCCACCGACTTCTCTGTGGGAGGAAAAGCTGTGGCAGGGAACTTGGGAGACCTCAGGAGGGCTGGCTCAGCCTGGCGTGTCCTGCCCCACACACCTTCTCCGGCAGGACCTGCGCCTGGCTGGTCTTCTTCAACCTCTTCTCGGCCTCCCTGTGTCTTCTCAGTGCCAGCCTTCCGGCCACCGGGGGAGGAGAACAACAGAGGCGATGGAGAGTCCACGGTACCCTCCCTGGCCAGAGGTGGGGGCCGCTCCCTGGAAGCAAGCCAGGCGGCTGAGGAACAGGGTCCAGGTGACCAGGAAGGGGCAGCTGTCCTGCACCCTCCACACCAGGGCTTCCCCCAGACACGAGTGGGGCATGCCAGGGGGTGGGGAGTTGGGGTGCCCACTCACTCCAGGCTGCGTAGCTGCTTCACTTCATCCTTCAACGCCTTATTCTCCTCCTTTAGCCTGGTTAGCTCGTTGGCTGCAAAAGGCAGGCCTGAGTGGAGCAGCAGGGAGGGGAGACCCAGGCAGGGTGGGGGTGCTCACGGTCCAGGACCCCCACCTCACTTCTGTCCATCTCCCTGTCCTGGGCCTGGGGCCTGGTATACAGCAGGGGCTCCGTGAATGCTCGCTGCAGAGCGGGTGGTTGGATGTTATGGAACAAAGAGGACAGCCTCGAGGTTTGGAGAGATGGAGACCCCACCGCGGCCTATCCCAGGGCTGTCAGTGAGCCCTGCTGTCTGTGGAACCCCTCCCCATGGCTAGAGCAGGGGCAAGGCCCTGGGAAGGCAGGGGTGCAATTCTCCTTCTAGGATACCCGGGGAAGAGCCAGCAGGGCTCCATAACGTTCATCTGAGAACTGGGCTATGGCTCACCCACTGTGCAGGCCAGGGTGGCCCTTTCTCCTGCCCTCCCCATAACAGCGAGGAAAGCAGGGGACGCTGGCCACAGGAGGTGGGGCTTACTGAGGACACAGATGCGCTGCAGGCTTTGCAGGTGGGAACTCTCGAACTCCAGCTGCCTCTTCCTGGCCACTTCCTGGGTGACCATGCAGCGGTCACAGAGGCCAGCCCGCAGTCTGTGGGCAGGGGAGGAGACGCCCTGTTGAGGGGAGGCTGTGACCTCTTGCTGCCTGCTGCCAGGATGCTAAATTGTTTCTTGGACCCCCCCAGGCCTGTCCCACACTGTGGGCTTAGTGTTCTGGGTTCAGCTGAGCCGGGAAGGCCCTGCAGGCCTTGAGAGGTCCTGAGGTGGAGAGGCCTGCATGGTGCGTCACGCCAGCCCACTCACCTGTTCTCCAGCACTCGAAGGTTCTCCTTCAGCGCTTTCTGCTGCTCCCTCAGCTGTTGGTTCTTGGCAAAGAGCTCCTCCACCCGCTGGGCATCCCTGCAGGGAGACGGTGGAGGTGGGGCGCCCACCTGGGCTGGAGCCTCCCCACCTGGGCGGGCTGGACTTCTGAAGTCCTGTGCTTGGTAGCCTTAGCTGTGCAGGTGGGCAGCAGCCAGGGCAGAGGTGAGCTCAGCGAGCTCCTGCACAGGCTGTTTCCCAGACAGGCAGGCAGGCAGGCAGCTAAGGAGGCTCTGTTGTGGCCTCAGGGTGAACACAGGGGCTCACGGGCCCTCTGGAGCCGCTGTCCCACCCTTCTCCAGCACCTGTGTGACCTTGGCCAAGGCACTCAGCCCACCCCCACTCTGTCTCAGTTTCCCTTCTGTATCTGGATAGTGACAGTGCTGCACCCCAGGGCATCAGCGGAGGTCTGAGCGCTGGGCCGGGAGCAGCGGCTGCTGGCTGCGGCCCTGGTCGCTCCAGGCTGACTCACCGGCACCGCTCCGAGTTCAGTTCCAGAAGCTTGTTCTGCAGGCCTGGTGGGGGAGGGGCGGTCAGGCCCAGCCCTGCTGTCTCCCTGGGCAGTGCCCCCCAGCAGGGTTTGGGTGGAGCCCAGAGGTGTGCCCCCCTGTCACTGGCTGTCATGAGGGGTCCTTTCTGGATCCCTGACCTCCTGGCCACCCCTCTGGCTGGGCTTTCTGCCTGTGCCTGCTGGGACACTCCCCTCCCCCAAAGTGGCTGCGCAGGAGTCAAGAGGGGCTGTGTTTTGGGAGATGCTAATGTGAAATTAGAGAGCTTTTGTGGAAGACCCTATACTGTTTCCTTTTGTCATATCTGTCTTTTTGTTTTTCCGAAGTCCTGGAGATCGATTGAATCAAGAGCCTTTGCACCAGTGCACATTCCTAGCTCTGCCCGCCCCCATTTCAAAATTGGACACAGGGTCTTGCTGAGTTGCCCAGGCTGGGCTCAAACTTGCAGTCCTCCTGCCTCAGCCTTGCAGAGTGCTGGGATTGCAGACATGTGCCATCATGCCCGATTCATTCATTACATCTATGTCATCCACTGTGGACTGGGGTTCTTGCCCAGGCAGCTGTGCCTCTGGGATACTCAGGAAATAACCAGCCCCTTTGGACACTCTCTGTGAGTCGGTGGGGGGGGGGGCTGGCATTGCAGAGGGGTGGGGAGGAGGTGAATCCGACTGGTGGGGAACTAGGCAGGAGTGCGAGGCCTGCAGCATGTCCTGGAGGGATGGGGGGAGTTTCAGCCCTGCCTTCTGGAATGCTCCCGACGGGGACGGGCAGGAAACATGCACTCTGTCCTTTAAAGTGGACTCCCTCGCTTCTGGGGGACACCGAGGCCCAACTCTGGGTGAGGGGTCATGGAGGCCAAGCCGCTCAAGGATCTTGGCCAGGACTGGTGTCTTTTGTTTGTTTTATTTTGACACAGAGCCTTGCTACGCTGCGGAGGCAGCCTTGAGCTGGCAATTCCCCTGCCTCAGCCTCCTGAGTAGCTAGGATTACAGGTATGTGTCACTGTAAGTCCACCTGAGTGGACTTTTGGGACAACATAGCATGGATGCAGGTGGAGGCCGGGCTTGGGGGTGGCCATGAGGTGCTGGCGCCCTCAGACATGCCCCCCTCGGGACCATCCTCTGGGGCATAGCCAGTGTGGAAGCAGCACTTAAGTCTGGGCACAGCCTGGGCATCCAGCCGCCTAGAAAGACTCTCAGGACCCTCCTAGAAAGATGGGGCCCATATTGTTGAGAATCGTAGGTGACACGGAGCTTCCTGGTCTGCCTGTGCCACTAAAACCCTTTGCCAGGGAAAGGGCCCCTGTGTGCCGGCTGCTCACCCAGGACCTCCTTCTCGTGGACCTCCTTTAGCTTGTTCAGTGACTCCGTGAAGTTCTCCATGGCTCCCTGAGCCTGACCACCCTGCTGAGGGGCTGGGTTGGCCGTGCCTCTACTGCCCGCCTGGCTGCAGCCTGCAGGGAAGTGGGGATAGGAGCTGGCATGGGCAGGACCGCTGGCTTCAGAGTCCAGCCCTGGCCTCAGGGCCGAGCTCCCACGTCTGCATCAGGGCAGAACGCACAGTGTGTGTGGGGGGCTCAGCCTAGGGACCTGGGCAGGTGCACAGGAGTGTAGGAGCCACCCTGGGGGAGGGGCAGCAGAGAGCAAGGGGCACTTGGGGCGAGGACCGGCCCTTTGAACTGCCCTGCCCTCCCAAAGATGTCTCGCCCGCCAGTGCCAGCACTGTTCCCACGGAAGTGCCGGCTGGAGCAGAGTAGACGGCACATGTCCGTCCCCACCAGGGCATGTCTGGGGAGCTGGCTTGGACCTCCTGGAGCAGGGTCAGCTGCTGTCCCTCCCGGCCCCTGCAGGCCCTCCTCCCTCCTCCCACCTCTCAGTGTCCCTTCAGAGGGCCACACACCCTCCATCTGTGTGCACGTACACGCATGCAGAAGATGGCACTGCACACACAGGCCACACGTGTGCGTGCACATTCGTAGACGCACACCACATACGTGGACGTGCACAGATGGTGGAGCACACACACACAAGCAGATGGCATGTGCGACCGTTTGCGGCCCTGCGGCCTCATCCCCAGGGCCCCGTCTCCCTCAGTTGCTCCTTCTGCCTCCCTCCCTCCACTGCCCAGCAGGCTGGCCCTGTCCTGACCACACAGCGGTAGTACGGTGGTACCCTGACCTGCGCCTTCTGCTGGTACCTGCCGAGAGCCTGTTGTGAGCTGTGCCTAAGGCCTCACCACAGGCCACAGAGGGGACGAGGGTGAGTGCACACTTCCCGGGACTGCCCTGAGGACCCAGTGTCCAAGTGTGTGTCCCACTGCACATGGACCTGGCTCGTGGGGTCCAGAGCCCCTTGGGCACAGAGTAATGCAACCACTCAGGCTCTTGGGGATCGGGGTGGTGGGTGCCCTTGACTGGCAGAGACAGGGCCTGGGACCCTAAGAGGTGACAGTGGGTTGGGAGCTTACTGCAAGGAGAACCTTTTGGGGTCCTGGCCCAAGCCTGGCTCTCAGCTGAGTCCTCACACCTGTGGACAAGTGCCAGGGCTCTGTCTGGCACAAGGCGTGCTCAGTGGCTGTGGTGCCCATGGGGGCCCGGTGGGCAGAGCCAGCTGGGGCATGGTGGAGAGCAGAGCCTCCCCAAAGCCTGCCTGGGAGCAGAGGTGACAGCTGGTGGCCTGGTGACCTGTGGGTGAGGGACTGGGAATGAAGGAGAGTGGAGGCTGGGTGCAGGGCTCACCCTTGAGGGTGCTCCTGCAGCTCAGTGATGAGATGCTAAGTTCCAGCGTCTCGAGGCAGACATGGGCTCGGGCCAGGGTACAGTCACCAGGCCTCTCTGAGTGGTAGCTCTGCCCCCCACTTCCTGAGCTGCTGCTGTCCTACCCTGGGGACCGTCATTTTAACCACAGTCATCCAGCCCTGACTGCACCGCAAGGAGTCTCTCTTCAGCTGGGGAAACTGAGGCTCAAGGCAGTCACATCCCCATCTTTCTGGCATAGGGGCAGAGGGAACTGGACTTGAGCTTGGCTTGTGGAGTGGCATGTCTTGTGCGTTTGCCGTGTGCAGGCCTGGATGTTTCCCCAGAGGCTCTAAGGCCTGGCTATGCTGGTCTCAGCCTGCTGAGGGCCCAGAGAGGTGGGATGCGGGCCGAGCCTCCATACTCGGGCTGGGCTGCACAGGGGCTGAGCTGCAGCACCTGAAATTCCACCTGGACTGGCCCAGCAGGCTGTTCTTCCCTGGCCCCTGTACCTGCTGTGTGGGCTGGGCTGACGCCCGTAAAAGAACCACCCAAAGGAACTGAGGTGCCCGTGGGCGCAGGAGAGCTCTGTGTAGACTCTGTCCACGTGAGGTGGGCAGTATTCCCAGTGATGTGACTGGCGCTGAGGCTGGCCCATCAGGAACTGAATTCTCTCTCCTGAGCCCAGTCCCCTTCTCCTGAGGGGTCCCCTGCTGTGTCCATCCCACAACAGTTGTAGGCCCTGCCTGGCTCTTCTTCTCCCAGTCTCCAAGGGTGGCAGGAGAAGCTCTCCTGCACACTGTATGGGGACAATGCGCCAAGCCCCTCAGCAGAGCAGGTGGTGGCATGGAGGTGGGTGGGGGCTGGGCAGGCCTTGGGGCTTGGGTGCACAAGTGGAGGGCATGAGTGGGATGAAACCTGGTCATAAAAGCATGCCCAGCTGCCTTGTGCCAGGGGTCAGGAGGGCCTGCAAGCCTGCCTGGTGGTTGGACCTATAGGTGCCCCTCTTCAGGGGTTCTTGGATGCAGGGAGCTCTGCAATTGGCAGTGGGAACTAAGAGGGCTATGCTGGGGGAGGGGCTGGCCTGCTCCCTGGGGGTCTGTAACAAGGAAGAGGTGAGGGGCGAGGGGGGCTGCTCAGGGTGGGTGGACAGGGCTTAAGCTCTGTGGCTGAGGGTCTGCAGGCTGACCCCCATCTGGGTATCCAGGCTGATGCCGAGCCCCGGGGGGAGCTGGGGTAAGGACAGAGCTGGCTGCCCCCCTTTGGGTTGGGACCCTGGGGTGGGCACAAAAGGAGGCACAACTGCCATCTTGTTCGACACCTCTGACCTGCCAGGCCCAGATCTGTCCCTTTGTGGATGGGAGCAGAGGGGCCCTGAGGTGGAGTTTTGACCACAGACCAAGCTGGGGGTTCTGGCTGCGGGTGCTGTGTGGAGTTCTGCTCCCAGCTGCAGGACCTGCAGGTCCTGCTGCTTCAAGCCAATGATAGTGTGTTCTTTTGACCAGATCTGAGCAGGGCGCAGCTCATCAACTGGAACCTGCCCCAAGAGAGCCCTCCACCAAGCCAAGGGCTGGCCAGGGGTGACCAAAAACCAAAAACAGGCAGTGAGTCCTGATGCAGGATGCGGGGGCTAGAAGGGGCCTGCTAAGGTTCGGGCCAGCGGTAGGGACTCCAGTGCCAAACTAGCAAGGGGCTGGGCCAGCCCAGAATGGAGTGGTCCGGCCTCCATGTGTCAGGACCCCGCAGGAGTGTCAGAGTCACCTGGGAGGGTCCATGCATGAGACTGAGGCCCTCCTTCCTCTTGTCCCCACCAGGAGAGCATTTGCTGCTGGCTGCCTGTCTCCTAGGGCTCTTCTACCCCGCAGGCCCCCTACCTGGTCCTCAGACATGCACCAGCCTCCCGGGGTCCATACCTGCCCCTGTGGGCCCTGTAGCTCACCCCAAGAGGAGGCAGGGGTTTTCCTCTGCTGTTTTAATCTGAGTAGGCTGGGTCTCAGTGCCCCAGGGGAGGGTGCCCCCACCTCCCACCAGCAGCTGGCTGGGGGGGCATCAGTCTGGGCAGTGGGCTAAAGGCAAGGGCTTTGGGCGTGGCTCCTGTCCTGTCTTGACCTCCAGGGAGCCTTGGGCAAGTCACTTTACCTCTCTGAGCCTCTGTTTCACGTGCACTTTGCCCCACATCAGCTTGCTGCAGGGCTCCCACCAGGTACTGCATGCTTCAGATCTGGGCAGAGGGAACCCTGTGGCCTTCCACGCCGCCCTCCTGGACGGCCCAGAGGCCTGTGAGTGCCACCAGTGGGAGACCCGGCCCTAGTGATAGGTTCGAGTTTGGGGGCTGAAAAGGCTTTTGCAGAACAAGCCATTCCCCAGTGCAGGGCGAGCCTGGGGTCCCTATGGTAAAGGCATGCAGTCGGCTGCTGGGGATCTCCTCCAGGTCCCCGGGCCCTGGCAGCTGTGCCCAGGGAGGTGCCATCTGCTTCCCTGCACCGATGAGGACGTTAACACCCAGCTGTAGCCACAGCAGGTAGGTGTCACCTGGCTTAGTGGGAAGCCCAGAGGTGCCCCCGGCACCCTGTCTCCCAGTGCTGTCCCTGAGGGCCAGTTGGGGACCCCAGGATCCTCAGGCCACCCAAGCCTGTGTCACTGGGGGTTTTGGCTGCCCCTCCCCCAGGCCGATCCAAGGAGTGGCCTGGCTCCATGGTCCCAAAGGCATCTGCCCAGAAGCTGTCCCTCTTTCTGCTTTCTTCTTCGTCTTTTTTGTTTGTTTTTACGGGACTGGGGATTGTACTCAGGCCCTTGTGCTTGTCAGGGAAGCACTTATTCCACTGAGCCATCTCCCCAGCCCCCTTTCTGCTTTCTTCTACCAGGCTCCTGGGAGAGGGTGACCGGGAGTGGACTCTGCCCCTGCTTCAGGGTAGGGGCTGTCCCGGCCATCTGACTGCCCACCTGTGCTCAAGGACAACAGTGCTGGTGCCCTGCCAGTGAGTCCACCCTGAACCTGCCATGGTGCCTTGGGGCTTTCTGGCTTGCGGGGGCACTGAAATCCTCCAGGGGTTCATGGGCCCATCACTGAGTAGTTCCTCATCCCCCTTCTGCCTCCTGCCAGGACCCTCAGGGCCAGGCGTGCCGCAGAGTCCCTGCGGTGTGTGCTCACACGTGCATGGCCAAAGCCCACTTGGCCTTGGAGGAAGTGCTGGCTGTTGTTTCCTTCTATAGGCTCAGAGCCTGAGGCTGGAAGCAGGGGTGAACAGGAGGGCAGGATTTGAACTGGGGTCTGGATGGCTTCAGCACCTCTGCCTATTCTGTGTGGGGGCTCCTGCAGTGATGGGCAAAGCCTATTGTGTGGTGACTTTTATCAACTTGTTTGCCAGGCTATGCCTCAGTTTCCGCATTTATAAAAGAGGTGGTGAGGGCTGGGGACATAGCTCAGCGACACAGGGCCTGCCTTGTAAGCGTGAGGCCCTGAGTTTGATTCCCAGCACAAAAAATCAAAGCCAAAAAACAAGCAGTGAGTCCTGATGCAGGATGCGGGGGCTAGAAGGGGCCTGCTAAGGTTCGGGCCAGCGGCAGGACTCCAGTGCCAAACCAGCAAGGGGCTGGGCCGGCCCAGAATGGAGTGGTTCGGCCTCCATGTGTCAGGACCCCGCAGGAGTGTCAGAGTCACCTGGGAGCGTGAAACTGAGGCCCATAAAGATGTCACCTGTCTGTAGTTGCCAGCCCACCAGTGCCTGGCCAGGGAATGAATGGGCTTTTGGTAACCTGACCCTGTTCATGGTGCAGGGCCGCATCCAGAGGGGTCCTGTGAGTGCTACTGAGGCCCAGAGCCCGGTGTGTGCGTGTGAACTGCACTCTCCATACCTGTAGGCAGCAGCAGCAGTCTCATGCAGAGAAAACCACGTGTACAAACCAAGGGACACCCAACGCAGCCTCTGCAGCTCTCCACGTGCACTCGGCTGTGGCACAAACCCAGGGGCGTCTGGTGCGCATGGCCTTGGGGCTCACATGTGTCCCCATGCATGTGTGCAGCTGCGCAGAGGAACAGGCTGCTCTCTGGCTCAGGTAACCCAGGGCCCTGCAACCCGACTCCTCGATGGGCCAGCCCTCAGCCCGCAGCCTCCAGGCTTGGGGGCAGGGGCCGAGCACTATGACGCTGGGCTGGGCTGTGCAGCGTGGATGGGGGTGGCTGTGCTTGCAGACCACTCCGCCCCATGGGGCTCTGGGGGCGGGAGGGCAGTGATGGGGGTGCCTGGGCCCCTCACGCAGCACAGAACTCCCTGGGGCCACAGTGTCGCAGCAGGCCCTGCCTCTCAGCACCCAGCCCTCTGTCCAGGAAGCCACGGCGCCCACCTCCTCCTTGATCACCAAACCAGGCGGTTGTGAGTCGCTCGTGCCACCCACTGGCCACCCCCCTCTCTTCCTGCCTCCTGAAGCCTCCAGCCCCACGTGCGTCCCCACCCCAGCGACTCCAGCCCCCTGGCTTTGCCCACTGCCCTGTCCAGTGCCACTGGGTACTCACATGGCCTCTCGCCCTGCCTCGACCTCCGGGCCGTCTGCCGACCGACGGAGCGCTCCCACCCGGAGGTAGGAGTGAGCAGTGTGTGAAGTTGCGAAGGCACAAGCCCGCATTTTGGCCAAACCTGCAGGACAGGTTTCCCATTCTCCCAGCCAGGAGCAGAAAGCAGGCAGGGACTGTCCAAAGCTGCCCGACGGGTTCTGCCATCTCACGGAAAGTGGCAGAACAGGCTGGGTCTGCGCAGCATAGAGATGGAATTGTTTCCCGTAATTTCCCTGTGGCTGGTGGTGCGGCCTTGGTGGCCAAGCTGATGACAAGGAGCATCCAGTGGGGCCCAGGAGGGCAGTGGGGGCACGTGGCAGCACGTGGGGGCAGGCGGGCGACCTTCACGGGCTGTGGGGGGCACAGCTCCCTGCCCGGAGGTACCCTTGTGGCCTGAGGCCCAGCTCACCTCCAGCTGACCTTGGGCTGGGAAGATTCCGTGTGAGCTCGGTTTCCTTGTCTTTGATTTGGGGAGACAGTCCCGGGTTTGTCCCTGCCAGAGTACAGTGGCCAGACCTCCAGAGACTGCTTTGGGGGCAGCCCTGCGGGGCTGGGGGGCTTGCCCTCTTGGGGCTTCTGCTGCAGTAGGAGGAGTGGGGCTGGACAGGGTCTGCCTATCTGCCAGGCCTGTGGTACTATAGTCAGTGGGAGTGCGCGTGGCTCCCTGTGTGACCAGTGGGGCTGGTCTGGCCCATGGTGCTGCAGGAGCCAGGCACCGGGGTGGTGTTCTGCGTGACAGCTGTGTGCTGCCCTCTGCTGAGAGGGTGGTTTCTCACCTAGCCCCCTGCCACAGCCCCTCCCTCAGCTTTCTGGGCTCTGCTCTGAAGCTGGGGTTGAGGGCTAAGTCCATGGAGTTGAGGAGCCCAGGGCCCCCACGTGGATGCACGTGGGTGGACTTGCTCTCCCTGCTGGCTGTGCAGCTGGGCCTGGGCTCTGGGCCGGGCTGGGCCATCTCATGTTCTGCCACTGTGGGCCCCTCAACTGGACTGGGGAAGGAGTTGTGCTCAGCAGGGGCCACCTTGGGTGCAGGCCAGGCCATGGCCCTCCTGCCCACGTACTATGGTGTTCCACGGAGGGACTGGGAGTGGGGCAGCAGAGTGGCGTGTGCTCATGTGCACCTACACAGGTGTGCCTGTAGTGTGTCTATTTGCTATGGTCCGAATATTTGTGTGCCCCCCCTCCCGAATTCATATGCTGAAGTTCTGATCCATGGTTATGGGAAGGGTGGGGTGGGGCTTGGGAGCCCACTGGGCCAGGAGACTAGGACGTGGTGCCTTCCTGGAGGGATCTGTGGTCCAAGAGCCACCGGCTTGCTCCTTCTGGAGGTTCAGGCTGCGGAGCCAGCATCCGAAGGTGGTCAGCAGCTGCCCTCAGCTTGTGTCTACCTGTGTCTGATCTGTGACATGGTGGGCGTGTCATCAAGTGCATGGCTGAATACGCTGGTGTGGGGGGTGTGCAGCCACTTGGGGGTCTCCTGGGAAGGCAGAGGCACACAGTCCCCCTGGCTGTCACTCTGGCCTGGCTCAGCCTTCATTCTGGGGCCCAAACCCCAGGGCTCTGCCCTTTGGCCACATTGGAGTCTGAGTTGGAGTCCTCTGCAAAGGGGTCCCCCAGGCAGTCCGGCAGGAGTGTAGAGGCTGCACCATGCTTGGGGCTGGCTGGGGTGGGGCAGGGGCTCGGGCTGGACGCCAGTACTGAGGAAAGCTGGAGTTTTCAATGTAGCCAGCAGCACTGTGGCTGTGCCCACCAATAGCCATGGGGGTTATCACGGCCCCTACTTGGACAGTAAAAGGGCAGACAAGGGGGTCCGGCCTGGGATGGAAATTTACCCAGCGGCCCGCAGGCAGGGACTTGTAATCCACACTGGGTGAGGGCAGCCACACCTGGGGAACAAGTAGCAGGGAACGTGGGCTTCACTGAGGACAGCCAGGAGGGGAACCTCCAGACCCAGAGGCCTGGCGTGGGACGCCATCGTGAGAGCTTTCCTGAGCTAGAGGTGGTGGGAGGGCTCCACTGTGTGCTAGAGACTGACCTTGGCTTTCTGCAGATTATACCTCAGTCAGGCTGGGTTTTGTCCAACCTTGATGCCTAGGCCAGCTTCAAGCTCTAGACCACGTTCCTGTGTCAGGCTCCCGAGTAGCGGGGACTGCAGGCACAGCAACTGATTTTTAAAAGGTTGATTTTAAAAACTTAATAACATTAGCTGGCGTTGTGAGGGGTGGGAGTTGACACTGAGGAATGTGATCCTGGAATTGTAGCTCAGGAGCATGTCTGGTTCTTCTTTTTTTTTTTTTTTTTTTTTTTGGTGGAACCGGGGATTGAACTCAGGCTCTTGCGCTTGCCAGAGAAGCGCTTATTCCACTGAGCCATCTCCCCGGCCCCTAGTTCTAGAAGAATGAAGTTGGCGAAGGGGCTGAGATGATGGGCACCACTGGCCTGTGATCCAGCGCTCTGGGAGGCCGAGGCGGGGAGCACACATTCAAGCCCACCTCGGGCTATTTAGCAACTTAGTGAGACCTTTTTGAAAATGAAAAATAAAGGGCCAGGCTGTAGCTCAATGCAAAGTCCTTGAACACGCGTGCACACACACACGCGCAGAAGGCTGAGAGCCCCTATGGTGTGAGGGAGGTGACTGTCTGTTGCCCACCAATTCCACCCTCACCTCTGCCAGAGCTGTTGGATGTGTTGGGTCCAGGGACATCCTCGCTGTCGGATGCCCTAACCTCACCCTGGCTGGGAGCAGGATACTAATGCCGGGCACTGTGACCGATTACTGCCTGACATTCTTGTGGGCTCTGGGCAGTGCACAGCCACAGCCACGGCCACGGCCACGGCCACGGCCACAGCTGCCCTCTCTGCCTGCCTTGTGTCCCCGGCCTCTGTTCCTGCTGCTGACACTGATGCCAAGGGGGCCCTTGCCCAGTTCTTTGGTTACCAGGGCTCCGAAGGTCAAGCGCCTTGCCCAAGGGCACTACCTTGTGAGTGGCTGTGGGAGCTGAGCCGTGGTCTGCCTAGGCGTGGCGCCCCCACTTTACCATGCAGCTGCCCTGGACACCTGGGGCTAGGGTGGCTACAGTCTTCACTCAGCCTGCCCAGACATAGCAGGCCTCTTTCCATGCCTCCGCACATCCAGGACTGGCCCCGGGTGTTCACCAGCAGCGTGCACCTGGACGCAGCCCCTGGGGTGGAGGCCCTTCTGTGCCAGCTTCACACCAGCGGCACGCAGCTGGTGGTCAGGTGCCAAAGCGGGTCCCTCCCATGCCCCACGGTGCAGCTTGCCCTCTCCTGAGCATTGCATTGCGGGGAGCCCAGCCTGTCCTGGACTCCCTCTGGCTTTTCTCCTTCCTGGGTGGTGAGAACAGCCACTATGGGGCTGGGGGTAAAGGGTGCTGCACAGAGTAGCTGGCCCCAAGCCAGGACGAAGGCCCCCTGGCTGGGGACACCAGGGCCTGTGATCTGGAGCAGCTGGCCTCACCATTCTTTATTTCTTTATTTATTTATTTTTTGGCCTTGCCATTCTTGGGAGGAGGGCCTGACCCTAAGATGGGTCAGAGGCCAGGGTTTGGGAAGGGGTAAGATGTCCAGGAGCCTCCAGCTTGGGGGCCTGGGCAAGTGAGGCTCCAGCAGGAAGCACTTCCTGTCCCCCATTAAAAGTAACACTGTCTGGCCACTGATTCTGGGTGTGTCCAGGGTGCCCTGCCAGTCAGGGGCTGGAGGGAGCAGGGCACAGCCTCCCCAGGGAGACTTCCAGGCTCAGCCTGTGCACCCTGAGATGCTAGCAGATCCGGGGTGTGCCACATTCATCCCTCATCCACTAGTCACTCACTCCTGCCACATGTGTCAGGACGGTCAGTGTGCTGGGGCACAGCACTAGGCGGAGCCAGCCTCTGCCCCTGCAGAGCTCAGGGTCCCGCCGCACCGTGACACTGAGCAAGCTGTGTGGGCATGCACACTTCTGTGTGCACACGCGTACACACCCGCCAGTTGTGGGCACAGCATTCCTGAGGCAAAGTTCTACAGGTCCATCTGCTGGGGGAAGGCCACCAGGGTGGAGGTGCAACCCTGTCAGTTTGGCGTGGCCTAGCATGGCTGGCCATGGGTTCCCGGGTCTCAGTGGTGCCCTTTGGTCAGAGAGGGACTGACGCCCTCCCTCACCTGGGCTTGGCCTGGTCCTCTCCCTCCACCCAGGGGCTGAGGGTGAGCCCGGCCCAGCCCGTCTCTCCATCCCCATTCCAGTCCTGGACACTGCCCAGAGAGGGGTCCCTGGGTGGGGGTGAGGGAGGCTGTGGTGGCCTGTCCTCTGTGCCATGTATTATACACCCCCCCCCCTCTGGCCTCCCCTGCCTGTCTACCCTTCACTTCCTGTTAGGCCCTGGACACTAGAGATGTTACATGGAGAGGACCCTTGGGCCCACCTGGGAGGGGAGCTGGCCTTCAGGGCTCAGAGCTGGCGGGTGGGACCCCAGCAAGGCTCTACTGGGGGACCTGGTCTTCCTGGAAGACAAGCCCAGGGTGTGGCGGCCAGGCCCTGACGCTGCCCGGCCTGTGGGCTGCTGTTTATGGTGCATTCTTGGCTGCGAGCAGAGCTGTGTGCTGGCCTGGGGTCTCCCACGAGATCCCTGCAACTGCAGAGCCCGTAAGTGAGGGCTGATCATCCTGGCCACAGGAGCAGGTGCCAGCCCTGGGGCATGAAGAACACGGGCAGGGAGTGAGGCTTCAGCGGTGTGCAGCGTGGGCGACAGGCCTGAGATGCACTTGAGAGCCACGGAGGGTGGCTGTGGGGCGCAGCAAGGCTGGAGTGGGTGTGGGGCTGATGAGGTCGGAGCAGGGCAGGGAGGCAGGCGGGGAGCCATCGCCCTGCTCCGCCAGGCTGGAGTCAGGAATCTGGTCCTGAGCTCAGCTGGCTCCACTCTGCCAGCTGAGCTCAGGACTCTGGTCCAGGCCCCAGTTTCCCTGGCCACCACGCGGCAGTTGCTGGGGACCTGCTTGCCGGCTCTGCTCAGGAAGGGGGATCAGCAAGGCCATGTGAAGGATGCCCAGAGGCCTCTGAGGTGGCTGGGTCCCCTGCCCCAGGGCCATGATGGAGGCCCAGTGAGGTTGCTGCAGGCCAGCAGCGCTGAGGCCAAGCCGAGCCTGAGCGGGGCTCCCCCTGGGCCACATGCAGACCTCTGGGCAGAGGAGCAAAGGCAGGAGGCAGGAAGGAGCGTGGGGCTCAGTCCCTCACTGTCCTTTCCGATGGGCTGTCTGGTAATGCGATCATCTAGAAGCTGTTTCTTTCTCCGTGGTGCAGGGACTGACCCAGGGCTTCGAGAGGTGAGTGCTCTCCATCGGAGCTGTATCCCAGGGTCCTGATAAGCTGCCCAGGTGGGCTTCAAACTTGTGATCCTCCTGCCTCAGCTTCCCAAGTCGCTGGGATGACAGGTGTGTGCCACTGTGCCTGGCGCAGGAACAATTTCTTGATCGCCTCTGAAGCTTTGCTCTGGCCCTGGGTCCTGGGCCCAGATGAGACTCGGCAAGTCTTGGTGTCCATTCCAGAGTTCATGCCACCCGTGGGTGCCGGGCTGGTGCTGGGCAACATGAGCACCAGGCAGCAGAGTCCAGTCCCTAAGAAACAAGAAGACAGGCCTACACCGCAGGTGTCTGTGGCTGGGCACAGGATGGGGACTGCTCTGTGGCCCTCTCGGGCAGCTGGGCGCAGAGCACAGTGGGGGCCCGTGTTTCAGAGAACAGGGTGGTGCCAGGACTCTGCAGGCTCCGGAGGGGCTCGGCGATGGGCCTGAACACCTGCTGGAGCCACCTGGTTGGGTGGAAAGACCCAGGGTCCGGTGCCCCCAGCCCTGATTCCTGGGCCAGCTGGGGGCAAAATGCCCAGCCCTGGGGAGAGGCGGGTACCCAGGTTTTATCCCTGAGTAGGAGGGTGAAGAGATAAGGCTTCAAAGGCGGCTGCTTGTAAATGCACCTTTGAAAGGCACTCAGACAGCCAGATGTTTGTGTTACTGGACTGATAGATAAGGGTGGGGTGGGCAGCCAGTGCCGTAGCCCTGGCTCCCAGATAAATGGGTCACCTATTAATGTGCCCTGCAGAAGGGGCCTGGATTCCTCTTGTGGAGTGTGGAGCCCTCGCCCCGTCCCTGCCAACTGGCCCTGGTGACCCGGCCAGGGCTGGGGCTTCTCTGTAGTGGTTGGCTGTGCGGGGCGTGGACAGACCATGCTGTGAGGGGCAGCGGGAGGGTGTTGCCCCTCATGGCCTCAGAATTGTGCACCCTCCTGCGATTAAAGTTATTTTCCAATACCACCAGCACTGCCAGGATGCCTCGCACAGCCCCAAGGTATCCCAAAGAGGGCCAGAATCTCCTTTCATTGGCACTTGTCCCCTGCCCAGGCAGACCTCTGCTTGCGGTGGGTGTTTCCTGCCTGAGGTCTCCCAGGCTGGAGCAGGGACTAAATGGCTTCTCAGGCCATCCCCTGTGTGTGCGGCTGCCGCCGTACCTGGTCCCAGGCCACTTCCTCCCAATAAGCCTATCAGCATGCTGTCAGCTGCAGTCGGCAGTCACCCTTCCCTGTGGATGTGCCAGTCCTGGACGCTGGACCCACCCAGGTCTGTGTCTCCCTGAGTGGGAATCCTGTGAGGTTGCCCACCTCATGCACACACCGGGCCTCGCTGCTTTCCAGGGGTGGGCAATAGTCCACCCGGAGGGTGGCCCACACTGCTGTGCGCCCTCTTTGGCGGACGTCGGGCTGTTCTTCCTGTGGCTCCCGGGAGTGCCCTGCCCTGAGCAGCTTCACCTGAGCGCTTGCTCTCGGACCTCTTGCTTGTGGACCCCAGAGTGGCGCCGATGGGGCGTACAGCAGCTCTGTGTCTTGGGTGCTGGGTTTAAAACAACTCAGATCATCACGCAGCTGGAGGACTCTTGGTTTAGCCGGCCGTCTCGGCCCACGGCTCCCAGCTCACCCTGGACTACCTGGACTGTCACAACCACAGGTGCATCCGCAACTGTCTTGATGAAATTTCCGTACAAGTCAAAGTCTGCGCCACTTCCCTTGAACACCAAGCTTCCGTGTCCCAGTCCCAGCCCCCGAGAGCCCCGCCCTCCTCTCCCCTTTGCCTCCTGGCCTCCACAGGATTAGCTGGAGAGAACTTGCCCGCGGGGTCTGGGGCTGCGAGGCCCTAGAGGCTGCTGTGACTCCTGCCCTTTCAGGCCACGTCAGCCTGTTTCTAGGCAGAGGGGAAAAGGGCCCGGGGGAGCAGGGTGGTGGCAGTTCTGGGCCTTGCCTGCCTCCAGGAAGGGCAAGACTTGTTTTTCTGCTCAGCTGTCCCTGGCTTGAAGCGGCCGCGATGGCAGGCCTCCCAGACTCTGGTGTCTGTGCAGGGTGGCTGGGCTTCTTGGAGCTGCAGGAACTTAACGGGTGTGTAATGGGGACTGTAAATCGTGGCCGGTCGGGATGACACGGTCCCTGATGGGGGCAGGCCGAGGGGGACGCAGAGGTGTCAGTGATGGGAGTGACCCAGGACTAAGCCAGCTGTCTGCTGGCAGGTCACAGCTAATAAAGCCAGTCGTCCCGCAGCACTTGCGGAGCCGGTGTCGGGCCCAGATGTTGTAACCAGGCTGCAGCCAGGAGTCCGGCGTCAGGGAGCCACGGTCCAGGCACCACGGATCCCACGCACGTCATAAAGATACATTAATGGCCTGGGTGGCTTTAGGGAAATACTGATATTGTTGTTTTATGAGAAGCAAGAGTTGAAAATATTAAAAGTCAGAATTTTACAGCCTACAGAAAGTTAAAGGAGGAGGATGTGGGAAGACAGAGCGAAATTGTGCCTGAGCGTCCAGGCACGGGATGGACATGGGGCGTGGCTTCAGCTCTGAGGCTCCGGGACCCTCACAGCCTCTCTCTGAACTTGAGACTCAGTTGGAAACTCCCTGCAAGCAGCCGGATGGGGATCCCGACGGAGCTCAACTCTCCTGGGGTGGGACCAGGACAGGAATGCTGAGGCTGCTGCTCCTTGCAGTTGCTTTCCACGGTCATGTTGCGGCTGACAGGAGCTCTGTGGTGGATGGCCACTTGCTCCGAGGCCGGATCTAATGTTTTTGTTTTATGGATTGGCTTGAATGACCTGGCAAAAGGAGCAGAGAAAGGCGCTGTGGCTGTGGGATGTGAGGGCAGTGTCCCAGTGCGTCCTGGGCCCCGTGACTGTCTGTAGGGCAAGGCCCTTGGGCCTGGGGGGATGGGCTCTTCCCTCTGGGGAACCCAAGAGGCCCCAGGTAGGTCTGCTGGCAGAGTCTCTCCCTCCCATTTCCAGCCTGTACTGCGCTGTGTGTCAGTGGGCGCACGGGGTCCGTCTGCAGCTCTCTGGGCCTCATGGGCAGCCACTCTGCGTGCCTGTGTGAGGGGCCTAGCGGCAGGTTCCAGGTCTGCCAAAAGTTGGCTCATATTTTTAATTTACTTAGTAGTAAGGTGAAATTCCCACAGCGTGAAATTAGTGACTTTCAAGTGACCCACTGAGTGCCTTGGGTACATTCACCATGACATGAGCCACCACCTTGATCTGTGTCCAGACCATTTCTGTCACCAGAGGGGACCCAGGCCCAGCAGCCTCCCCTCCCCCTCTCTGCTGGTGCCTCCTCCCCTCCTGCGAGCCCATTTATATGCACATGTGCAGCACTTGGGGTTTGAATTCAGGGTCTTTGCGCTGAGCTACATCCCCAGCCAGTGGGCTTCAGCCCTTGGGCTTGAACTTTCAATCCTCCTGCCTCAGCCTTCCTGTCTGCTGGGATTACAACCGAGCACCACCATGCCTGGCTCTGTTGGGTATTTTATTCGGGTTTTGAGACATTTTCTCCTTGTCACAGGAGCTGCTGCTGATTAACAATAACTGATACTGAGCATCTGCCCAGTGACAGGTGTGCTGTTAGTTGACAATGTTGTAGCTTGGTCTCCAGTGTTTCCTAGGATGGGTCTGGACACCCGGTGCCTGTCTGGCGACTGTCACCGCTCCCCCAGACACCACAGTGCCCCTCTTGAGGTTCGCCTGAGCTCTTGTGAGCACCAACCTGTGCTCCTGGGTAGCTGCCTCTTCTGGTTGGAAGGGCCCAGCTGAGATGCACTCTTCCGGCTGGCCGAGCAGCGTCCCCGTGTAGGTGGCCTCAGGGTGTCTGCTAGCCTGTCAGTGGCCATGTGGCTGTGACCACACTCTGATGGGCGGCTGTGTGCAGGGTTTTGTGTGGACACAGGGTTTCTTCTCTAAGGCGAACCCCAAGCTGGAGAGCCTGTGCCTACGCTAAGCGTCTGCGTGACGCAACAGCGTGCGCTCTGATCATGCTGTGGCAGCATGCTCTGCCTTCCCTACAAGGCAGGAGAGCTCAGGGGCTCCACCGCCGGGCCAGCACGCCGTGCCCTCTGAAGCCGAGCCCTTCTGTGTGACACAAGGGTCAGGCTGCCCCAGGCTGGTGTGCAGCTGCCAGAACCTGCCCCTTAGTGACTGACCCGGGTCCCCAGTGCTTACGCAGAGTAGCTGTCTGCCGTGGTACGGGCGCCACCGCAGTTCTCTGTCCTGCTGAAGTGCAAGGCCCACAGGAGCAGAAGCCACGTTCGCGTGGGCCCTACCTGGGCCCGGGTGGAGGGCCTGGCCATGAGGAACGCTGTGGGAAACCCTATGTGGCCTTGGCGCCTCCTCCAGGTCAGGCAGAGGAGCAGGTTCTCCCCAGGGAGCGGTGGCAGAGGCTGTGCCAGTGTGCTCTTGGGACCCAGCATCCCGATGGTCGGGTCTTCATCCCGACCCCCAGGCAGGCTGGGACTTTGTGCTTCTGTGTGCCACGGGCGCCTCTTTCTCTTGGGCCTGGCACCATGGGGTCTGGTGGCCCGGATGTTCCTAGCCTTGGCAGCCGCTCCCCGGGGGCCAGCTCTGGGACCCCCGCCCTGGGCAGGGGTGGCCGGGCCGAGCTTGGCCTGTGTGGTCTGCTGTGTTCTATGTTTCTTTCCCAACACGCACAGTTACATAAACGATGATAACACTTCATAAACATTTTTCTAACATGCGGAATGTTTGACATGAATTTCAGCTATTTTAGAACTAATAAACAATTGCCGATGTCATGACCGACATGGAGCAGAAGCACAGCACTTTAGAGAAGATCAAAGCCTTGAGCAGAGATCTTGTCTTTGGAGGAAAAAAGAGGACAGGACTGCGACCTTCCTGTACAGGGAGTGGGACCTGTGGGGCGGAGCTCTGGGCGGCTGGGAGGGCCCGAGGCATCCAGGGAAGGGCCGTGGGCGCAGTGCTGCTCGGAGGACAGGTGGCGACATGGTGCTCAGGCCGCGAAGGGATGTGGTGCTGTCATGCCAGGGCAGTCGAGCTGGGGCCTGGTTGGTTTCCCAGGGCCAGCGAGCTGCTGGCACCTCCCCAGCTGCCCAGCCTCAGAGCCCGCAGCTGGCGCCAGAACTGGCAGCCAAGCCACTGCCCTGGTGTGCGTGTGTGTTTGATGTCCTTGGTCCTTTGGAAGATGTGCTCAGGCCCCAGTGTAGGGGTGACCCCAGGCCCGCCCTGGATGTGGGAACACCTGTGGCATCGTGCAGGGGCTGCCAGGGATGGGGCGAGCTCTCGTGGATGAGGCCGGCAGAGGGGGCCCTGGAGGGCTTGGGAAGTGGCACTGGGTAGCAGGGCCTGTGGGAAGCTCTCTGTGCCCCTGCAGGGGAGACACCACTAGGGCTGCCCCATCCTGGGGGTGACACCTAGACTCCTGCAGAGAACACAAGGAGTCTGACCCCAGAGGCCTCAGGGCAGCCTTCCCCAGGGTCTCCCCTGCCCCCCACAGCCTCTCAAGATGGTGGTGATAGGCAGCAGCAGCTCGAGTATGGATTAGGCACCTATGTTCACCTGGCACTGTCCCTGCTGACAGGACCCCAATCAATGTCCTGAGCCCCTCGGGCTCCTGCTGTGGTCACAGTTGTCATCCTGTCTTGGAGGATGGAGGGCCCTGGGGTGCTGGGACTCGGAGGGCTATGAGATGGGGTCCTTGCTTGCTTGGAGACCCTGGGGCCCTTCTGAGTTGGGGAGGCGGCTTCTCACACGCACCAGTGTAGCCTGAGTGGGGCCTGTGGAGAGCCTAGCTCCCGCCCTGGGTGGAGCCCTGGAGCCATGGGGCCCTGGCAGGGGGAGGGGGCTGAATGTGTGAAGCCCTGGGGAGCAGGCGTAGCCACGTGGAAAGACCAGGTCCACAGGGACAGGGTGGGGGGCAGAGGCCTATGCCACCTGTTCTCGGGTCACCTGAATAGGGTCCTAGCTGTTAGCCCTGGGAGAGGATACCACCCAGCCAGCAGGGGAAGAAGGGAGGGACAGAGGGAGGGACGGAGGGAGGGAGGGATCAACACAGGTGGAGAAACTTTGGCTCCCCACCTCTGGCTCTGAAGTCGCCCTCCCCCAGGGCAGTGGCTGTGTCTCTCGCATCTTCCATAACCCGCATATGTGTTCCCCCTGCCCCCACCTCTGCCTGCAGTGACCCACGCCTCTGTCTCCAGCAGCCTACACCAAGTCCTGAGAACCACACATCTGTGTCTGCAGTAGTCTACACCTGTGTCCCTGAAGTACACATCTGTGGCCCTGTGTGCCCACACACATTCCTCCAGCCATACACCTGTGTCCCCAGTAACCCACATCTGTCCCCCACTCCCTGTGACCCACAGCTGGGTGTCAAGAGGTCAATACCTGTGTCCCAGGGGCTCACGGCTCTGCCTCCACAGCCCATATCTGTGCGGTGGACAGACCACCTCTGTGCCCCCCGGGGCCTGCGTCCCCACAGCCCATACCTGTGCCTTCTCTTGGGAGCTGTTCTTGGGGTTCAGAGCTGCCTCAGTGGTGATTCTGTCTCCCAGTGCCCAAAGCCAACAGCTGCGTGTGCTGGGGTCGCAGTTCCTGTCCTTGCCCCTGCTCAGAAACTTCTGCAGGCCTGGCTGAGGCTGGGCTCGTCCCAGGACCCCATCCTTGTGTCCCCAGGCCCTCTCTTGAGGTCTGTCCTCTGTGTGTTGTGTGCATGGGACGCTTGGTCTCCAGACCCAGAGCTGAGCCAGAGCCCTTAGCAGAAGCCCTGTGGTGGGTAGAGTGAGTGTGTGTCTATGGGTGCTCCAAGCCAGTGACCTCTGACCCCACGCTTCTGCTGTCATGGTGGGCAGGTGCCAGCGACTGCCCTGTCTCTGCCTTTCTGGACAGCAGCCTTGTCCTGGAAACTTTCGGGTCCACTCTGGGAAGTGAGGTGCGCGGTGTGCATGCTAGCTGGTGGCCGATTTGTGCTACCTCGAGACAGTAGCTCTAGCTGGGCGTGGCGGTGCACACACGCAATCCAGAGTTCTAGGACGCAGAGGCAGGAAGGCTGCGAGTTATTTTTTTAATATTGAAGAGAAAAAAAATGTGGTATTTTTATATAATGGAGTACTATTCAGCTATAAAGAAAGATATACTGGAAGCTTTTTATTTTATTTTTTCATGTATTTGGCATAGGGTCTCACCATGCAGCTCGGGCTCCCAGGGAGCCTCGTTTTCAGCCTTCCTGTGGGATTGCAGGCAGGTACCACCATGCCTGGACTCTGGCCAGCTCATCAAACCCGGGTCCCTGCACCTGCCTGAGCAGGCAGTTAGTCTGCTGAGCTGTCTCACTGGCCCAAGGCTTTCAAATGTAAATGGTGCAACTAGAGACCACACTCATAAGTAAAAGATTGCAACTTTGAGCCCAGCCCGAGCAACTTAGCCACTTAGCAAACTGTCTTAAAATGAAAACAGCAACAACAACAACAAAACCAGCTAAGGATGTAGCTCAATGAAAAAGGCCCTGGATTCAATCTCCAGTGCTGCAGAAAAAAAAGTACAGCAGCTTGCTACTGAGTGAAGAGTGTCGCTGTCACCTCGGGTTGGTGGCTGTGCCCAGGGGACGGAACGGTCTCCATCACAGAAGTGACCGCACAGGCCGAGGCCCTGAGAGGATACCCCTGCTGGACATCCCCAAGCTCACGGGCATCCTGTGGCTCAGGACACTGCTGAGCAACGCACCTCAATCTCAGATTCCAGTGGCTCTGGGAGGCCCCTGTGCGTGGCAGGCCCGTCACCTTCGGTGGGGACAGCAGTGAGGGAGCCCTTGGGGATCTCTGAGGGCCCAGGAGGAGACAGGAGTGTTACCTCCCAGGGACAAGCAGGTTAGGCTTACCTTTTTGGTAGGCTTCCTATCATTTTGCCAATCATTCTGCCAAAGCAGCTCTCGGAGGAGGAGGCAATGGGGAGAGGTGACCCCTCAGAAACTGGGGATCGGGAGATCCCTCAGAGGCAGGAGAGGAGCTGGGGGCATGGGGAAGAGACAGTGGGCGAGCCTCACACCGGCACTGCGCAGGGGTGGAGTCTGTGCCTCGCCTGGGAGCCCTGCTGACCGTGCTAGGACCCACACACCTACCCCTTCTTCACCTTCAGGCTGAGCAGCCCAGGCAGGGCCAGCTCAGAGCGTGCAGTGCCGAAGGGTGGAGCCCAGGTGATGGCAAAGGTCTTGGCCATGCTGGGAGGCGGAGCTACTCCAGACAGTGACCTCTGAGTCTACTGGGGTGTGCCTACAGGGGTGTGCTCTGGGTTGGGCTGTGGCTGGTGGTGAGGGGGGCACAGCAGAGGGACCAGTGGTGTCCAGGTCCCTGGGGTTTCTGGGTACCCTGCAACCAATACATTGCCAACTGTCTGGGCACTGCTGGGCAAGGAAGGTGCCTGCTCCTGGCCTGCACCCCACAAAAGTGCCAGCGTCCACCCTTCACCCTGTAGGCCTAGTGTCTCCACCCGAGGAATAGCTCCTCTGCAGAGCACAGCCCAAGCCACTTCCTCTTCCCTGACCCTGGGCTCCCCAGGGCCACTGTCCCTCCTTCCCCTGCTGGTCTCAGTGGGTCTTGGGAAGAGAGAGTGTAGGGCTTGGGCCAGGAGGCTTGGCCTGGCTGGGCAGGACATGTGGGCCCCTTCTGCAGGTCCCCAGCAGGGCAGGGGTGGAGCAGGCCATGGCCGACTCCAGTCAGGTGCCCGAGCCTCCTTGGGCTGGCACAGGGAGACACGTCTGTGAGCATGGCCTGGGTGGGCCTGCCGGGGCCTTTGCTCCCTGTGTGTGGACAGTGACTTTTTAAAAAATGTATTTGGTTGCCTGGCAAGCACAGGGTCCTGAGTTCAATCCCCGGTACCGTGAAAAAAAATTAAAAAAAAAATGTATTTGGTTGCTGCAGGGTCTCACTATGCAGCTCTGACTTGTGGTGAGCCTATGCTTTCAGCCTCCCCAGTGCTGGGATCATAGGTGTGGTCCACTAAGCCTGGACTCTGGCCAACTTAGCCTGCCCTGGAGGCAGGGCTAGCACGGCACGTGGTGCCGGGAATCAAACCGTGGTCCCTGTAGGGGACTTGCCCAGGCTTGCCTCAGCAGGCGCTGTAGCCCACTGAGCTATCCTGCCAGCCCCACCAGTGACTCTTTAGCCTGGCCAGCTGCACGGCTACTAGCACTGTCCTTCTGAGTCCTGGCAGCAGCCTGCCAGGCCAGCACTCCTGTCGAGCCCATTTGCCAGGTGAACTTGCTAAGGTACACAGAGGCAGTCATTTGCTCCGGGATGTGTGACCAAGGGCCGAGCGCTGGTCGTGTGTCCAGCCTTGCAGAGCAACAGGCAGGTCCAGGGCCGTGGTCACCAGGCCTTGGCTCTGAGCAAGTCCACAGCGTGCAGTAGGAGGGGCTCAGTGTGCTCCAGGAAGATGCCTGCGTGTGGGGCACGTGGGGAGGAGGGCACAGAGCCTCGAGGACGCCAGGGCAACGAGGGCATTGCCGGGACGATTAAGTATTTGCTGGTTGGATTCTAAATGCTAGGAAATAGATGTGTCCTGCAGCGAGTCACCCTCGCCTCCGTCTCTCTGCTCCCCTCTCCTCACACTTCTACAGTTAGTCCTTGCTTTCTGTCTTTCTCTTCTCAGGCCTCCAAAGCAATCTCAGGGCTCAGGCTGGGAGAATCCCTGTCCCCCGAGAGAGCCTCAGGCTGGGCAGAGATGAGTTGGACCCTGAGAGGGCTCAGGGAGGCCGATATTGCTAGCCTTGCCCGATTGAGATGCAGCCAGCAGGTGACCAGGAAGGGAAGCTAAACAGAGCAGGAGGAGTGGAGGTGGCAAAGAGGGGCCCGGCGTCTCACCCAAGGGCAGGCAGGGGCTGGGGCTTGCTGGGGGACATGCCAAGCCTCTAGTCGTCACTCCAGCAGTGGAGCTCTCCACTCGCGAACTCCTCCCTGCGCCCTTGTTGGGCTCTGTTGGTGAGACCTGGCTCAATATGAAGTGCAGTTAGGCTGTGGCTGAGGGTGGAGGGAGCAGCCACCAGCCTTTTCTGGGTCCTTTGGTGGGCTCTCCGAGGGCCCTACTGGGGCCTGTGCTTCCTCAGGGCTGGGTAAGCCCCACCCACCTCAGCGGTGTGGGAATGCCCTGCCTAGTGCAGCCTCATGTGCAGCTCTGGAGCTATGGCCAGGGAGCCCCACCCACAGCTAGCTGGGGGAGGGGGTGCTGCGTGTCTGACAGCCCTATGAAGAACTACCTGGTAGCTGGGAGGGCCTTTCGGGAGCCAGCTCCCCAGGGTGCCCCATCTGCCTGGGGCCTTGAGGAGCACCTTTACCCAGAGCTGGAGGCCAGCCTGGGGGCGGGTCGCATGCAAAGGGGGAGGGCGCTGTGCCTCCTGCCCTGTCTCCTGCCCTGTGGCCAGGCTGGGCTTATGCTGCACCTGCCACAACCTCCTCCTGAAGATGAGTTCATGGAGGCAGCTCTGGGTCCCAGAGCATCATCTTCCGGGATGGCTCTGTGCCTCGGCCCTTGCGTGTGGCGGGGAACAGTGTGAGCGCCGGACGCACATGGCAGCCGGGTCTGCGGGGTGGCTGTGCATGGGTTGCCCTGGGGAGCACGTGCTCCGGGGTGCCTGGGGTCACACCTGCTTCCCTCCTCCCACACGCCCTACTCTGCTGTGCCCCACCAACCCAAAGGCCACTCTAAGCAGAGGTACAGAGGGCTTCGGGATTTGCCTAGGACCACGCAGCCAGGCTGGGCGGGGCTGGGACTTGGATTGGGGCCTGGCCTGGTTCCTGCTCCTGCCACGCTCCACATGCCTTTTCCTGAGGATGCTGCTGCCTGTGAGTGTGCATGAATTGGCCCAAGCCTCAACCCTGGCATTTGGAGGACCTGTGGGGGCCAGGACCTGGGGCCTGCGGTCCTCGCCAGTGGGCGAGGCACTTTGTGGGCTCTGTGCTGCAGCACTTGCTGACCAAGCATGGGGACAGTGCGGGCCCGTCCTCTGGGAAAACCTCGTCACTTGCCTCTTCTCCTTTCCTCATTCTTGGGGCTCTGGCCCATCCATCCCTTGAGCGCTCAGTCCCAGCCAGTGCGACTTGTTTGCCTGCCCAGAGGTGGCAGGGCTGCAGTGGTGCGCAGAATAACGTGAGGCGGCGGCCTTCCCTGGAGCAGGGACCTGGAAAGTGCAGAGGAAAGTGCGAGTCCCACCCCCGTCTCCTTCCCCGCAGGGCATCAGCAGGCACCTCTGCCCAGAAGCACAGCCTGGCACGACCCTCACCCTGCCTGGGTGGCTGAGGAGCTCTGGGGTGCTGGCTGGAGGGCAGCATGGAAAACCCACCCCCTCCATCACTGAGGGCGCTGCCTGCCCGAGGCCTGGTCTCTGCCAGCGCTGACCGGGCCCTCAGGCAGCAAGCACGGCGCGTGCTGGCCAGGCCCTGGATGTGGAGGACATGCCCCCCTGCTGTGCCCCCTCCCACTCTGCTCCTTTCCCAAGCCTCCCTCTCTGCTTGTTCGGTGGGGGGTGGGCACCAGGGTGCCCCCACCCCGCCACTCCTTTTCCGGCTCCCAGGCCCAGACCCACTCAGCCTGGAGGCAGCTCTGCCAGTGCAGGCACAGGTCTGGGCCCCGGCTTCCTGTGCTCACTGCCCCATGGCAGGGGTCACCTCGTTAGTGTGGGCAGGAAGCTGGGGCACTAAAGGGATGCCCCAGCCACCTCAGGCCCAGCCCCCGCAGCACAGTGGCCTGGGGCTTACAGAGCTGCTGCCGCATGACTGGCCCAGCCGTAGTAGGGCCAGCAAACGCTCGCACAGGACCTAGAGGGAACAGAGGGCGGTCATGGACCTCACCACAGCCCGCACCGGTGACACCGTGCTGGGTAGCAGCTGGGCACTCGGGGTCAAGCACCTCAGGGAATAATGGTGAGCATTTTCCTCTTAGTTTCCTCAACGTGGCCCCCAGCACACCTGAAATCACACACAGGGCTTGGGTTGTTTCTCTGGGCAGTGCTGGGCTCTTGTTGCACACAGGCGCCAAGGTTATTTCCAAGCACAGTAGCTGCAGTGACCAGGCATTGCCGGGGTACTGCGCTGAGTGGGTGCTCGAGCTTCTTTCTGATGTGGGTGGAGCAGAGCAGCTGGCCCCGGGCAACTGGGCCTCGGTTTCCCCGCCTGCGTGAGGAGGATGGAGATACCCACTGGTTGTGCAGCTCAGGAGAGTCAGGGGTGCAGGGAGGTTGCACCCTCGTGAGAAGATCCAGGCCCTCATGGGCATTTTGGCCGCGTCTCCTCCCTGGGCCGGGAGGGTGGTTGGGTGAGGGTCTCGAGGCTGTCTCACTATGCCCCGCAGGCTTGCGCTCCAGCCTAAATCAGGGCCCCATAGGGCTGGCTGCCGCGTCTGCTGCATCTGCTCCCAGCTCCGCAGCTCCTGGGGGCCGCTGCCGAGGCCTGGTGCTCCTGGTTACCGGAAGCTTCGCTCTGACCCCTGCCTGTGCTTCCATGTGGCCTGCTGCCAGTGCCTGCCTAATTCCCCCTCCTCATAAGACACTGTCGCACTGGACGGGGACCCACCCTAGTCTATCATGGGCTCGTCTTACCTCATTGAATCGATAGTGACTCATCTATGTCATATTCTGGGGCCTTAAGGTTTGGACTTCAACAAGTGTTTGTGGGAACACATTTTGGCCACAACTGTCATGTGCAGAGTGGCTGTCCTGGTTCCAGACCCTGCCAGCTCTGACCATCTTTGTGAGGTGTTGGAGCCCCCGGGACACAAGGGATCTCTTCTTGGGAAGCGAGCACCCCCAACTCCCACGGGCGTCCTTCCAGCCCCCAGGGGACCTATTCTGTGAGGCGTGGGAGATGGAGCTTCACTGGGAGGTGGTCTCAGGAGGAGTGCCAGGCTCCAGACAGCGCCGTGGAGCCAGCCCCACACACCAAGGAGGAGTCCTGTGCCTCTGCCTGCTGGCCGTGGCAGCCCCCATGTGGAGGTGCTGGCTCCCACTGACCGGCGCTGAGCCCTGGAAGAGTGGCTGTGGGCCAACAGGCCCGGCTGGCCTCCCAGAGACGCCTGCCACCGTCTGCCCTCTGGACTTCTGCTCGTACATGTGCCATATCCGCTCCTTCCACCCTGTTTCCTGGGCCTGCACTGCACGAGCAAGGAGTCCTGAGGAAGCAGACGGTGTAAGCTTTGCCCTCCTGGGCAGAGGCGGGGTGCCCTGCGAGCCTGGCCCACTCTTATCCCACACCCGCCTGAGACAGGCCAGTCATGCCCAAATCTTTGCCTGCTGGACTCTAGGGTAACCAGGCCTCCCTGAGCTCCCCAGGAGGTTTCAGCTTGTCGAGACCCTCCTCTCCTAGGGCTCTGCTCCCATCCAAGCCTGGGCTTTCTGATGCCGGAGACAGCAGCCGGGCGCTGCATGTGAGACCTGCAGCCTGCTCCCTGTCTGCCCCCCCTCCCCCCCCCGCCCAGTCACCAGCTGTGGGGTGACTCTCCATGTGCACCCTTGGCGGCCCCTCCCTGTGGAGCAGGAGCTCCAGGTGCAGGCTGAGCCCTCCGTGTCTGTGCCTCCTGCCACTCCAGTCGAGGAGGCGCCACCATGCACCGGGTGCAGGGTGAATTGAGACAGCCTGCGTACGCCATGCTTGATGGTAACCCAAGGAAAGCAGTTGTAGCTGTAGCCAGGGAGGTGACACGGAGACTCTGGCTGGGCTGGAGAAGCGGCGCCCTGGGACCTGACTGGCTCACCATGGACCCTGGCAGCTGCTGCCTGTCCCAGCATATGGTGCTCACTTGGGCAACTTTGCTGAGGAAGTTGAAGAAGGGTACCTGGAGAGTGAGGGGCTCACACATGGCCTGGGCCAGGCCCAGGGTCCCTGCCCAGTGAGCACCCAGTGGCCAGGGCAGCTGCCCTTACCAGCAACTCCTCTGCTGGTCGGTATTGCAGTCCTGGCTGCCTTCATCCAGCCTTTCCCTTTGGTTTATGGCTGTTTTTCTTCTCTCTGGAACCTTTGCACCAGGATGCCTCTGTGCCCCAACCATGGCAGGTGTCCTTGAGGTCCTTAGCCCCTGACTGCTTTGCCCAGGGCCTGACACCTGGCCACCCTTCTGGGCCAGAGGCAAGACGGAGGCCTCTGTGTGGCTGTGTAGCCGGAGCTCTGGGGAATGCGCTGTGAGCTGGGGGTTCTTGTTGCCGAGACAAAATACCCAATGCTCAAAATGAAGGAAGGAAGTCTTTACTTAGCACGCAGTGTGTGGAGGGTTCAGTCCGTAATCAGCTGGCTCTAAGGCAGGGCGGCAGGGCACAGAGGCAGCACTTCAGGGCGGCAGCCGACAGTGAAAGCCAGAAGAGCAAAAAGGGGGCCAGAGAGCCTCTGTTCCTTCCCTACATCATCTGCAGGCGCCCGCCCGCCCTTGGGTGGGTCCTTTACACCCACACCCTCCTCTTACACAGGCTGAGGATGTTTGTCAAGTGAGGACCCAGGCCCCTGCCCAGCTACTTAGTTATCCTAAGCTTCTCAAGGTGACACAGAGGAACAACCGCTGCAACATCTAACCACCCTAGGGCCGGGCCTCTACACCTCAGGGTAGAGAATTGCTGAGTTACAGAGTTAGGCTTCTTTTCTTTTTGCATTTTAGGGAAGGGTCTAAGGGTGCTCAGGGTCTCCCTACTAGATAGGACTCATAGTGATCCACCTATTTACAGCCTCGCAAGAGTTGGGATTACAGGCGCGCACCGCCAGGCCCAGCCTCAGCGTGCGTGGGGGTGGGGCCAGCACAGCAGGCCGGGTGATCGCGCCCCGCACCTGCTTGCAGGAGCTTTAATCTACTGAGCTATGTGGCCGGCTCTATAGTTCGGCTTCTAAATTCAAGTTACCACAATGTACAGCCGTCACTGGTGCCCTTGCCCTGTGCTGTGGGTTTCTCCCTGCTGTTCCAGGCTGCACCTGCTTGTGCTCCCAGGAAGGCCTCGATCCCCAGGCCTGGGCCACGTGGCGACCCGGCCGGGGCGTGTGGCCAGGAGGCTGGTACCTCAGCACGCAGAGTGCTGCCTGCCCCTTCAGGTTCCAGTTTCCTAGCAGGCTGAATGCTTGACCTTGTCCTGGGCACGGCGTGTAGGGTCGCTCTACAGGCTGGTTTGACTCCAGAGGACCATCCTGCGGCAGAAACTGGATGGCCAGCGCCCACTGAGTGGCCACCCTGCCCTAGTCAGGCTCCCCACCAGCTCTCCACCCTGGTGGCAGAATAGCTACGACCCCCTGGCTCTAGGAAAGAGAGCTCTATGAACATCAAGGGGACACTGCAGAGGCAGGCTGCCCTGGCCCAGGCTGAGCCTCGGGGCCCTCAGCTAACCTCTTCCCAACGGGGGCCCTGGGCAGTGGAGACGGACCTCCAATGGGACCAGGGTGAAGCTAGCTCTGCCCTCCAGCTGTGGCAGTCAGTCCAGCTCCTCAGGGTGGGAAACACTGTCCAGCTTTGCCTGAGACATTCAGCCCCCAGAGGTGACTCTGAGGTAACACTGTGGTGGACCTGCCTTCCCAGCCTCCAACGCCCCCTTGCTGCCCACAGGGATCCTGGGTGTGGGCAGGCAGGCCTCACTCTTCCTGCCCCTGAACCAGATGGGAAAGTCTGAGTGCTGGAAGCTGATTGGCTGGCACTGTCCTGGCCTCCAGCCCCCAGCCGGGCCCTTGGGTGGAACTGGGGTGTGTCTTCCTTGGGTGGTGAGGCTGTAGCGGCTGCAGGACTCACTATCCCCTGGCCCAAAAGGCCTCTCAGCCCCTCCAGGAATGGGCAGCCCCACCCTCCTTCTGTGGGGAAAGCACCAGGCAGCATTTGTGGACGCCAGGTCTTCCTGTGCCCCTCTGAGCCTGCTGGGAAATCATGGAGATGCAGAGCCAAGGACCAAGAGATAGGGCGAGAGCAAGAATGAGAGAGGAGGAGGAGGGGGA
>NW_004524770.1:1739070-1744065 GCF_000260255.1 Octodon degus | reverse complement strand
CTATCTATCTATCTATCATCTATCTATGTATCATCTATCTATCATCTATCTATGTATCATCTATCTATCTATCTATCTATCTATCTATCATCTATCTATCATCTATCTATCATCTATCTATCTATCTATCATCTATCTATCATCTATCTATCTATCTATCTATCTATCTATCTATCTATCTATCATCTATCTATCTATCGTGTATTTTTGAGACAGTCTCACTATGCAGTTCCGGCTAACCTTAACTCATTGTGTAGCCCAGGCTGGCCTCCAGCTCCCAGTGATCTTCCTGCCTCAACCTTCCTAGTGCTAGGATTACAGACCTGAGCTACCCTCCCTGGCAGCTGCTGCATCCTGACCTTGACCCCAGTCGCTTTCCCAGCCTCCACTCTGTCTTAGGGGCCCGGAGCCCTGCCCACTCCTCCTCCAAGCCATCACTAGGGCCCCCCACTCTTCAAAGAAGGAAACAGGCTCAGAGGGGTGCACAAGCTGCCTGCAGCCCCACAGGGGCTGTGGGGCTAGCAGGTGCAGTGTGTGGGCCTCCTTCCTGTCTTTCTGCCCAAATTGCCTGCATCCAAGTGTGCCCCTGGGCTCCGAGCATCTGGGTGACTCTGAGATGATATGGCACTGGAGCCTGTGGTGTTCTCCAGGGTGGGTGTCGGGATGGGAAGCGCAGGCTAGGCTGGGGCAGGAAGGCCCTGGGCAAGGGTGGCTGGGAAGCTCTGGGTGCAGCTGGGAGACTCCCAGCTGAGGGTGTGGGGAGTCCTTCACTGCTTTGATTGCTCCTTGTGGCATTTCTGGCGACGGTGGTGGCCCCTGGGCCCCTGCCTGGGTACTCTCAGCCTCCAGGAGCTACTAGGGCGCTGACCAGGAAACTGTGCAGAGCCCCAGGGCACAGCTTTCCCAGGTATCCCGGGGGCGTGTGGGGCACTGCCTGAGCCCTGACTGCCAGCTGGTGCTCCACAGCGGGGGTGCTGGGGCTTAGCCCACCTGGGACCCCCTCCCTAGAGCTGCCTGGAGCAGCCAGTGCGCTGACATTGACGGTGTTTGTGAGAGAGATGAGCTGTGGGCCAGGACGCCGCTGCCCACGCTCAGGGAGGTCCAGGCAGGGAGGCCCAGGGCAGGGGCACCCTGGGACGCAGGAGAGCAGGGGGACGAGGTTCCAGGCTCTGCAGGGTGGAGTGGCAGAGCTTCGCCACCTCACTGAGAGCCATGGTGTCTCTGTGGAAGGCTGGGTGGCTGAGGACACTGGGGCAGCATGAAGGACAGTGTTGTGGTCACCCGGTGTGGACAGGCCCTGATGCCTGGGGCGGGTGCAGCCGAGGCACAGAACTGCTCTGTGCGCTTGACATTTGGGGACAGCAGGCCCCAAGGGCCCAGGGCAGAGGAGGTGAGCCTGTGGCACTGAGCTGCTGCAGGCTGTCACTGGAAGCTCCAGAAGGCGCCATCAGAGTCCTGGAGTCCCATGGTGGTCTGACAGCAGTGGCCGGGGCAGCTGGCCCCATTCCTGACCCCCGGGGCCAGCCCTCGGTGGCTCCAGGGAAACCCTTTTTAAATGTTTCTTATTTTGCCTGTAGCTGCATTTAACTGTAAGGAGTAATAAATTATAAATCTGGAAAAACATCCCTTGTCCCACAAAGGACACAGCTGTCCCCAGATGACAAACGACTCTGAATTAACATTATTTAGTATTTATAACTTCCGCGGGACAGAACTTACAGATGTTACTGGCAAATCCTGCCTGCCTGTGGGGTATTTTTAGAGCCCATTGTGTGTCTGGGCTGAGAAGACCCTGGGAGTGGGCCTAGCCGTGAGGGCACCACTGCCAGCCCTCTGCAGTCCCTGAGTGGCCCTGGTGCCACTGAGGGGCACAGGATGGCTGTCCCTGCTGTGTGCCCCTCCCCAAGGAGGGAGCTAAGGGGACGTCAGGGACCCTCTTCTCGCTGGGTGAGTGGCAAGCTTGGGAGGAGAGCAGGGCCAGAACGGGGAAGCCAGGGCCAAACAGAAGCCACGGACCTCCTGAGGGTCTGTCCCCAGCCCCACCCCGCCCTCCTGTTGAGGACCCCTGCCCCAGAACTAAGCTCCTTGGACGGACCCCAGCAGGCCTCTGCTCAGGTGAGGATGCAGGAGAGAGGCTGGCTGTGGGTTTGCTCGGCTCTTTCTCCAGGGTCAGAGCTCTGCCTGGCCTTCATACGAATGTCTCAGGACGTAGAAGATAAAAGAGTGAAGGCAGCGGGGACACTCCGGCCAGCTGGGAAGCCCTGGCCTGTGCTATGGACCCAGCCCTGCATATTGCCGGGTCCCGGGACCCCCACCTCCTGTCTGTCACGGGCCTTCCGCTGCCTCCTCTGGGCTGGCCCCAGTCGTGGGCTTGGGAGTCTGTCTTCTGTACCCATGCGCCCCTCGTGGGGGCCCTTGGTCCTGGCTGCGAGTTCCCCAGGTCTCCTGGGGGGGTGATCTGACTGTGCTCTTGCCGCGTGCAGATGGAGGACTTTATTTGAGTACTTCACTTCCCCTCTCATTCATAAAATAAACAAGAGTGATTTGTCTCTTAAGTGGCTGATCTCTTCCTGGCTCTCTGGTCAGAAGGCAGTGGAGAGCTGCGGTGAGGGATGGGAGGCAGGAAGGGCGGGACTCAGGTTTTGCCAGGAAGGTTGGTGGCTCATCCCAGAACGTCCTCGTGAGTTTCCAAGGAGGGCCGGCGGGGGGTGGCCATAGGTCGCAGCAGCTGCGCTCTGCGAGTGTGGGCTGAAGAACACAGCACCAAGGATGTTTGTTCGGTGTCTAGTTTAATACCTTCAGAGAGTGCTCGCTTGGGCAGCGCAGATATAAAGTCTTTAGAGAAACTCATTAGCTCTCCCCTCACTGCCTGGTGGCATTTTCAGGAAGCTGGGGATCTGGGCTCCAGGCTCAGAGCCTCTGTAAGAGCACCAGACCAGAGGCTCACAGTGGGGGGACCAGCTGTCCAGCTGTCCTCCAGCTGAGCACCTGTGCAGCCTGGCGGGCCCCCCCGCGGGGCCCTGCATTTCTGCAGATCCTGTCCTGGCCAGGGCGACCGTGCCAGACTAGCAGAGGAAAGCGTGTGGCTCCTCACCGGGCCCAAGCGCCTTCCCCTTAGCACTTCCACCTCCAGGGGTGCAAGATGGGCCAGTGGGGCCGCATCTCTGTCCTTCCAGGGCAGTGCTGAGTGCAAAGCACTGGGATCAGGCCCCAGGCGGTGTCGTGTCTGGTCCCAGCGCCTGTGGGCGACCTCTCACCTCTGCTGGCACTCGGAGGAGTCCAGGGCTCCTGGCTGGCAGCCCCAGCGAGGCTCTGGGGCTTCTCCCCAAGCCCATCCTCCCCACCAGCCTGCTGAAGGAGCAGCCTATCCCAGATGAGGGGACCAGCCAAAGCTTGGACTCCTGCTGGGCCTGGTGTGAAGGGATATCTGAATTTGGTTCAGAACCAGCAGGAAGGGCTGGGATGTCACCCAGGGGTTTGTGTGAAGCCCAGGGATTGATCCTCAGCATCACAAAAGAAGAAAAATTAGAAAAAGTTTGTCTGCTTGCTATGACCTTGGGGCATTTGCTGCTGCCTGGGACCCACTTTGGTGTCCCCTTAGGAAGCCTCAGGAAGTGTAGCCCTTCTCCCCTCCCCTCAGCCCCACAGGTATGATAAGGGACACAGCTCTGTCAATGTCACCCTCCGAGCTTACATAGGTGCCATGTATGACAGGAATGGTAGGAGCCATGGTTTGGGAGGGACACAAGGCCACCATAAAGAGGGGCTGCAGGGGCCGGGGAGATGGCTCAGGGGAATAAGCGCTTCCCTGACAAGCACAAGGGTCTGAGTTCAATCCCCAGTTCTGCCAAAAATAAATAAATAAATAAATAAATAAATAAATAAATAAATAAGAGGGGCTGCGAGTGCTCCACCAAGCAGCTGGGCCGGGCGACTCCTCACCCGCCTCTGCCTGGCTCTGTTGTTGCCATCACTTTCTGCTTCTCTCTGGGCTGCCCCCACCTCTATGTCTGTTTCCATCTCTCTGTGCCTGGTTCTCTCTGGCTCTATCTTGGCCTCTGTCTCCCTCTCCCAGGGAATAGCTAGCTGGCTCCAACCTGTTGCTTGTGGAGAGCAAGACATGACAGGCAGAATTTGGCCTTGCACAGGGCACAGTGGGGCAGGCCTGTAATTCCAGCACTCACGAGGCTAAGGCAGGAGGATCGCGGTGAGTTCAAGGCCAGCCTGGGCTGTATAGTGGGACCCTGCCTCAAACAAACCAACCAACAAAGAACTCAGCCTTGAGCAGGGCAGCCAGAGGGCCTGGAAGGAGACGCTTCTCCGTGTTTTTCTGGAAACGCCTGCTTAGAGCAGGGTCTGCACCAAACAGAAGAGACCAGGAGGACGCCCTGGGCCTGGAGCTGCACTGCAGTGCCGCAGAGACACACTGACGTGGAGGGAAGCTGGCCTCCTGGACGTGCTGGGACAGCCCTGAGCTGCTGTGGGATCCAGTGGGCACAGGCAGGGTGCCAGCCGTGGGCTCAGAGGCGTCTGAGCGCCATCTCCATCATGAGTGAGTGGTCAGTCACAAGCCCTCGTCCCAGAACACACTTCTGGAGGGCCGGGGAGATGGCTCAGTGGAATTTGTGGGACTCCGTCCACATGTCCTGGGGCACTCCCTTACACTGGTTCTGGAAACTTCACTCAACTGGGTACTAGAAATCGCTCCTTCACGCAGAACCTGGGGCCCATCTTACGTAAGGACTAGGACACGTCTCACAGACCCCTCGCACAGTACTTGGAGCCCATCTCTCAAAGGATCCAGGACTCACGTCGCCTGGAATCTAGATTCCTGGGGCCCGTCTCACACAAGTTCTCTTGTGCTTCCTCCCCTGAGTCTTCAGACACAGCTTACACCCTTTCTGAGACTCCCTTCACACAGCCCTGGGACCCACCTCGCACACAGCTTAGCACCTGCCTTGCGCAAATCTTCCTGCTATCCCCCCCCCCCCCCCC
>NW_004524770.1:1719408-1738355 GCF_000260255.1 Octodon degus | reverse complement strand
AGCTTAGCAAAGCACAGGGACTGCGGTTCAATCCCCCAGCACCACATGCCAGCCAGCCCCGCCCCCTGGTGGGCTGAGCTAGCCACACACACACACACACACACACACACACACACACACACACACACACACATAAAAAATAAAAAAAATAAAAGAAGCTGAGAACTCTGTTCCAGGACAAGAAGAAAGATGCCTTAAAGGCATTTCGGAAATCAGCAAGACTGAGTTGAAGCTCAAGGGCACAAAACTGTGAATCTTTCCTTTGAGAAGAGATTTGGGGTGCCTGCTCACTCAGAGCCACCTAGCAAGTGCACTCCCGAGTGCAGCCACCCAGGCGCTCAGAAGCTGCTGCAGCCCGGGTCTGTGTGGTCCCAGGCGCTGCTCAAGCTGGAGGCCGTCCTTGGCATCACCTGTGTGGTTGTGGTTTTTCAAGCATGCAGAATGCAAGAGTTACGAGGGCCTAGAGGCATCTGCCAGACTTCAGAAGGCTTTAGTAGGCTGAACAAAAATGTTTGATGGGATCGCAGTCCCTGTCAGGAGCCCATGAGAGGACAGTGAGTGAAGCCGTGAGTCAGAAGGCACTACGGGGATCCCAGGAAGCTGGAGGTGCCACGAATGTAGAATGTCTGCCGAGAAAAGCTGCAGGCAGTGAGCAGAGCCAGCCTGGGAGAGAGGCCATGTGGGCTGCAACCTGCGAGGTCATAGGTCACGGCGGACGGGGTGGGGGGCTATCCAGGGCCCTTGGAGTTAACATCTAGTCCCAGCTCACCCTGGGCACTGAATGTGGAGCTACAGGACTGTTTGCCCTGCTAAGGTTTGGTCATGCTTTGGTCTGATTTCTGTCTATTCCTCTTCCTCCACTTTAGAATGGAAACACTTGGCCCAGGCCTTTTGTCTCAGTCACTCTTCTCCTGTTACTGGGACAAATACCCGACACCCAAAATGAAGGAAGGAAAGATTTATTTAGCTCACAGTTCCTGGAGGCTTCCGTCCATATTTGGCTGGCTCCAAGGCAGAGCGGAACATGGCAGAGGGCAGCAGTTCTTGGCAGCAGCAAAGAGCAAGAGAGCAAGCCGGGAGGGGCAGCCACAATGGCTGGAGGAGTCTGTCTCCCTTAAGTTGCATTCAGGTCATGGCCCTAGGCTGGGTGTAGGACTCACACCCATAATCCAGCAGTACTAAGACCTATAATCCCAGTTGATCATGAGTTAATCTCAAACTCTTGAAGTCCCCGCCCCATGGCCGCATGAGGCTTTAGGGGGACAACTAGACACAAACCATAACACCATTGTGTATTAGAAGTGTTTGACTTTCTTTTTGATTTTTATAGGGGCTCCCAGCTAGCAATTTGCCTTAAGTCTCAGAGAAGACTTTGTACTTGGATTTTTCAGTAATGCTGGAGCTGTTAAGATTTTAGTGATTCTAGAGAGGGATGAATTGCATTTTGCATAATAAGAGGGACATGAGCCCTTTGGGGTGGGGCAGGATGTTATGGGTTAGATCTAGAGTGTCACTCTGCAAGTTTGACTTTTGGTAATGGGATCTGGTCAGAGGTACATCGCGCCCGCCTGCCCGCCTGCCTCTGTGTCTGTTTCTGTCTCTGTCTCTCTGAGACTCAGCTCCCAGAGGCCCTAGGGACCTATCTCATGGAGGTCCTGGGATACCCAACACAGGGTATGAAGCTGCGTGCGCCTAGATCTTGGGGACCCTCTCCCAGAGGTCCTGGGGGCCCTCCTCACACAGGCCCTAAGGCAGCCTACGTGTGTCTTTCTGCTTTGTTTTCCCTTTGTCCTGTCTCTGGTGTCCTAAGCAGGGGCAAGAGCTCCTCCAGAGACTCAGGGTAAAGGAAAACCAGGCCAGACCTGCACCATGGGAAGTCTGAGCTGTGCACCAAAGGGAGAGTGTGGGCTGGGCTGCGGCAGAGCCCGTGGGGGTGCGTGGGGGAGGGGCCCCTAGGAGAGCAAGGGTGGCAGCAGGGGAACAAACAGGTCTCTGGGGCACGTGTGCAACGTCACCCCTGGCCTGCTGGCTCAGAGGACAGAATCCAAGACAGGCTGGAAGTTATCGTGCAGGGTGGGAGCCCAGCCCGCGGGAGGCTGGGACCGGCCGGACCCCGCCGCCTTCCTCCTCCCCCAGGCCTCCAGCCCAGCGCAGCCAGACGCCACCCACCAGGGGCGAGGGCACGTTATCAGATCGTAAATAAGGCAGCTGGAGCCGTCCGTGTCAACGTCTTGGCGGCTGCGCAGGGCACCATGAGGAGGGGCTACCCACTGCCCGCTGCGGCCCAAGTGGCTGCTGAGGACCAGCCTCCTACTGGGGCTTAGGAAGCTGCCTCCCCTTGGGCCCAGGTCAGCCCCCACTAAAGCACATGCCTGTGTATGGGGGGCTAAGGCACCCCAGGATCTGCCTGCCTGAAGCCGGGCAGCCACAGGCTGCATATCACTGGCCTCCCTTTCTGACCTGCAGAAGGGGGTCCATTGCAGTGCCCTCATGTCCAGCCCAGAGCAAGACGTGGAGGGCATCATCCCCCAATGGGCTTGCTTCTCTGGATCCCTGTCGCATCAGTGATGAGCCTGGGGAGGCTTGCGTTTGCTCTGAGGACCTGGCTTGGCCCAGGTGGGGATGAGGCCCAGCCTGGCTGGCTCACAGGGAGGTGCCACGGTGGCGCTAAGCCGTGAGCTACAGGAAGGTGGAACAGGAAGCTGGAGACCTGCTAGATGGCCGGCCAGCTGAGCCCCACAGGGCAGACAGCCCAGGCCTCCAAGAGGCTGAGCTGCCAACGGCTGCCCACCCCAGGAAGCACTGACACACCAGCCACAGGCCACAGTCCCTGGAATCACGGGGACCTGGGGCCACGGAGCTGGCGTCACTCTTCAGGAGAGCGTGCTGTCTGACCAGTGCTCAGCCCTGCCTGCCTTTGTGTGGAGTCCTGGCCATTTTCCACTGGTCAGCTGCTCCTGTCCTGCCTGCACTGTCCACGAGCCCTGGAGAGAGGCCACCAGTGCTCTCAGACGTGTCTGTGGTTGTGACATAGGCCCGCAGTGAGGGTGTGTGGGACTTTGACATCCTTCCTAAGATGTCCCATCAGCTTCGGTGTTTTTGGTGACAGTACTGGTGCTGGGGACAGATCTGATGATGGTGGCAGCAAGTGGGTCCTTCTAAGAATGTCCTTACTTGGTCAAATAAGGTGCTGCCCCCCACGTTAAGCATTTGGTATGGGCTCTGCAAGGCCTGCAGGGTCTCACTGCACAGATCAGATCTGTAGTGATTCTCTCTCTTCAGCCTCCCAAGCGCTGGCATTACAGATGCGCACCAGCACGCTGTCTCAGTTGCTGCATGCCGCACTCTGCCTAAGCAGTTGCTTTCGTCCTCTGAGCTATCTGGCCTACCAAGATGCTGGCCCTCGTGTCACTTTTCCTGCACGACTGTCCTCACTCCGACATGCCTCGCTTTGCATATGGGTGCCTTAGAGAACTCGCACTCCAGGGAGGTTGGGCGGGCCCTGTGTCCATCCCCAGTACACACAGAAGCCAGGGGCCAGGCGTGGCCCTCATGCACAGCCAGGTACATGTGACCCCGCAGCAGGCACCAACATGCATGGGGGCAGGAGGGGAGGTCCAGCCTGGAAACCTTTTGGGGTCAAGACACCGCACAGGGTGAAACAAGACCCCTTTTTCTGCATACCACGAACCTGAGTTCTGGGTTTCATCTTGGTCTCCTTCCTTCCCCAGGGCCAGGGCCACCCTCCAGCTAAGGGGACAGACATCCAGGCTCAGCACCTCTCCTGCCCCAAAGGTTATGGGAAATTGGCCAGGTAACAGGCAGCAAGGTGACCTTTTGTTCTGTCCTGCCCCTCCTGACAAGGGGCCTGGGCTGCCCTCATCTCGTCTGGTGGCTTACGGCTTATGGCACGGGTACATTAAATTAAAGCCCTTGGCCTGGCCAGTGCCCGCCTGGAGGGCGCCTTGGCCTGTTGCCTGTAGCTAGGACTCTTCCTCTTTCACGGATGGGGTCTTGGCACTGGGCTGGTCCCCGAGCCCTTTCACCATCCAGCCTAACATCTCCCATCTGAGGAGACCTCACCCATCCCGCACGCATATGCTGCTGTGGTGGGGCTGGGAGCCGTGCCCGAGGGTCAGTGCCTGGCACAGATGTGTATTGGGGGCCTTCCAGGGACCTCCGTGTGCACGGGTGCATCACATACCCCCCACAGATGGAGATATGCAGGCTTAGAGGGAGGGGCCTGGCTGACCCGAAGGGCTGCCAGGATGAGCACCGCAATGGGGACTGGGCTATGACCCTGTGCCCGGCCCTCACGCAGCCATGCGGGCCTGGTATTCTTATCTGGCAAGCGGAGCTGCCTCACAGACCCATCTTGGGTGCTGAGGTCTGGCGGGGCCAGTCTGCTCTGGGGAGGTGGTAGTGGGCCGCTGGCCTCATTGGGTGGTAGGACACTTGGGGAGTCACTGTTCCTGGCTGCTCTTAAAGACTTGGGCCAAGGTGCGTGGGGTATGAGTGGCCAGGCAGGAGCTGGGGAAGCACCAGGCCCCCTCGGCCAGGAGACCACTCACCTCTGTGCCTGCTTCCTCACCTGAGAAGGGGCCCTTGGGCAGGTCCCAAGGCCTCAGGCCAGGACTGGTGGCAACATGCCCAGGGAAGAGGGCCCAGCACCTGCTGTGCCTGCTAGGCCCCAGGAGGCTCAGGGGTCCACACCTGGGCGCTCACCCCTGGGGTCTCTCGGGCCACCCCTGGGCCCAGGCATCTTCCCAGTTGGCGCGAGGGCTCGGGAGCTGCATCCCCATGCGTAGCACCAAGAACACCATGGTAGACCAGACAGGGTGCTTGCCTGGGTCCTCACTTGGGCCTGGGTCTGTGGATGTGGGAGCCTGGAGGTGGCAGGGCAGTTGGGCAACTTTCCCGAGGTGGCAGGCGCGGGGGTCCCAAGTGGGGATGCTGTCACTCATGTTGCCGTACCCCAGGCCTACCTGTCCCACACTGAGCACTGGCGCCTGCTGTCCTGCTCTGCCGGGCGTCCATTCCCCACTGAAGACCCAGAAGTCACTGCCTGACACAGAAATCCAGGGGGCCCGAGGCACCAGTGGTTGGGGCCACTTGTCTTAGAAACTCAGGGTCCCCATGTGGACACCAGACCGGAGACTCCAGGAGCTGGGCTTCTGGGAGATTCTCGGTTTAGGTACAAAGTTTTAAATGAGTGTCCACTGCAGGCTGGCCTATGGCCAGCTGGGTTATGGCCGATTGGCTATATTTCAAAGACTTTAAAATCAAGGAGTTTTAAAGAAAGTTTTGAATGAGAAGAATTCACATGTGAAGACCTCCAGGTTCCTGGCTTCCCTGGAGCGGTCAGGTCTTAAGGAGAAAAGCAGCAACTGGATGGATGTGGGGGTCAGACGTGCCCCAACCTTCCAGCAGGCACGGTGCTCCCCGCTGCTCCCCAACATCAGGTCCTCATCACTGGGCTCCACCTCCCAGCCTGCCCTGGTGTGACAGCACTAATAACCGTGCTGGAAGGCTCCCAGCCAGGCCAGGCCGGGAGGCCCTGTCCCCCCACCCCAATAATGCCCACGTCCCAACGGGTCCCCAGACATGTGACACTGCCCGTAAGAAGTGGCCATGTGCAGGCCGTGGTGACGCACACCTGTGATCCCAGGACTCAAGAGGCTGAGGCAGGAGGATCGCTGGGAGCAAGCAGTCAGCCTGAGCTCCATGTGAGGCAAGCCCCTCCCTGTCCGACATACAGTGGCCATAATACACAGATTCAGTCAGACCAAGGCCCTTTACTGCCTCTTTTGTGAAGCCACCCACATCAATCCACAGGGCGGCAAAGACGCAGTGTGGCCGGCTCCCCCTTGGCTGGTGTCCTGGTACAGAGCAGTTTACACATCTGCTCCTGGCAGTCCTGTGCCCTTAGGAGGGGAAGGCTTGTGTACCACAGTGCCCTCCCTCCACGTGGGAGAGGAAGACCTTGAGGCCCCAGCAGGCCCCATGCCTAGGGTCCCCCAGTGCTGCTGGCGTGGCCTCGGGTGTTTCACTCGGAATCTGGGATTTTTTTTTGTCTTTTTGGGTTTGTTTTTGTTTTTGAGACAGTGTCTTGCTATGTAGTGTGGGCTGGCTTTGAACTCCTTGTGCAGCCGGGGGTGACCTTGAACTCACGGAGATCCTCCTGCCTCAGCCTCTTGAGCACCATGCTGGCTTGGAATGCGGGTTTCACAGGATCAGGTGGGGAGCCTTCCCCCGCTGCTACAGCCTGCACAGCTGCTGCGCGAGTGCTGACGAGGGAATTCAAGCTGGCCTTGGCTGCAGGGTGTCCCTTGACATCGGGCGGGGCTGAGTCCTCTGCTGGCTCCTCTCTCCTGGGAGAACCTTCCCACCACCGCTGATGACACTGTGACTGCCTGACTCAGTCCAGGGGGCCGGTGTCTGTGGACAGGAGGGCCCCAAGGCCTGCAGGCACGGTGTGGAGCTGTGGGTGTTGTCTGGAGGGGCTCCCCCAACACCATGCTGCCTGGGGAACTAGGCCAAGGCCAGGGCACACCAGGCCTCCTGGCGCAAGGCCCCACTGAGGCCAGCCTGGGGGCCCAGGGCAGAGGATGGGAAGGCAAAGTCCTCAGGCTCAAACTTGAACTCCAAGTGGCTGGGAGCCAGGGGGTCATCCGCTGGCTCAGAGGCCTGCAGGAAGGAGTAGGTGAGAAGCAGGTGTGGCAGGGACCTTGTTGGGGTCAGGGCCCTCTTTTTTTTTTTTTTCCTGGAACCAGGGATTGAACTCAGGCCCTTGCGCTTGCCAGGGAAGTGCTTATTCCTGAGCCATCTCCCCGGCCCTCGGTCAGGGTCCTCTTGACAGAGCCATCTGCCCCAAGGCCCCAACCCTGGAATGGAGTGGGGACGGTCCTGGGAAGGAACACAGGGCTGTGGGGGTTGGGGCCACCATGTACCCTGCCCAGCTTGGGCACAGACCCTTGGGGACAGCTCACAGTGGCCGTTGGGCTCTGAAGCCCTCAGAGGAGGGGGCAGGGTCCTTGGGGAGGGACAGACCCAGGCTGGCCCCTGCCCCACTGTGCTCCTCACCTGAGAGGCGACACTGGGCCTGGCGCACATGGGGGATGCCAGGCTGGGCTCCGACTTCAAGGTGGCTGCTGAGCTCTCGGTGCTGGGGACAATGGGCGGGGAAGCTGTGGCCTGTGCTGTGGATCCTGGGGGCAAGGAGGCACCTGCAGAAGGGGCGGAGCCACCACGCCACCCCTCCTGCCATGGCTCAGCCTCCCCCTGGCTTGGCACAGAGGCTTCTCTCAGGATGTGGGGAGTGTGTGTATCTCCACCCACTCTCTGCACCCTGGTGGCCAGCTTGGGACAGGGTCATGGTCGCCTCCCAGCTCCCACGAACCTGAGGAGCCCTTGGGCTTGGCCACATTCTTTGGCTTCCGCTTCCTAGTCTGGATACTTTCCTTCTTCATTGCCAGTGGCCTCGGCACCTGGTGGGGACAAGGCGGTGGGCTGCTGGTCCCCCAGCCTCACTCACTTCTGGGGCCTCCTGCACAGTCTCGAAGCCCAGCAAAGCTGGTCCCTGCTGGACGCCCCGGCCCAGGCAGCTGTGCCCCCACTGGGAACTTTCTCCCCAGCCCGTGGGGGCAGCGGCAGTGGTGGGCGCCCATCCCACCTCCCGTGGTGCTGTCAGGGTCCACCCAGGGAGGAATGGCGGGGGAGGGCCAGTCCGCACAGCGGGCACAACACAGCCCAGCCTGGAGGCCGGGCGCAGCGGCACTCACCCCATGCAGCTTCATGTAGAGGCCACAGGCGTTGCACACAGGCTCGCCCTCTGTGTTCCGCCGCCACAGCGTGGTGTGGGTGGTGTGGCAGTTGGTGCAGCAGAGCCCGGCACGGCGGGACGAGGACTGTGGGAAAAGGAAGCTGGTGAGGCCCATGCATGGGAGTGGCAGCGGCTTGCTGGAGCAGGAGGATGGAAGCCGGGCTCTGGACGGAGTGGCAGCCGGGTTGGGACCCTGCAGTCTGGCTGAAGCGTTGGGTACAAGGTGGTGGGTGCTGCCCTGGGCCGGCCTGGCAGGACCCAGCCCTTGAGCTGGGACAGCTCCCTGCAGCTTCAAGGCCTCAGTTTCCCCACTGCTAAAATGGTACTAGTAATCTTACCATAGGCTGGTCGTGGGTTAGAGCTGGTAACAGCCTGGCACAGAAATGTCACTGTCATCTTGTGAGTTCTCTGAGTCACCCATGCTGTGTCTTGGCTCAAACTTCTGGGCCTGAGGGTGGGGCTCAGGGGCTGCTCCCTCTGAACAACTCTCACTAAAGCTAGGCCCCAGCACACATCTGGCTCACATCGGCTCCCCAGGGCCCTGGGACACAGGCTGAGGGTACCAGGACTCATCTGCCCACATCTCCTGCTGCTGAGTCCCAGGCCTGGAGTCAGAGCAGGACTGGGCCTCTGAAAACTTTGGCAAGCCCTAACGTGTCCCCTCCTGCCCTGGCTCCCAGCAGATGGACTCTTAGACCTCTGGCAGTTGGAGCCCCTGGGGCTGAGTTCAGGATCCTTAGGGCAAGGGAGTTGGGGCCTAACAAGGCCTGGTAGGAGCGGGGTACTGGGCATGTGGTGCTGGCTGCTTGGGGTCTGCCCTGTAGGCAGGTGACAGTGTGCTCTCCACTCTGGGTCCAGCTGCCTCTCCTGCCTGTCTTGCCCTCAGCATCCGATGTAGCCCAAAGCCTAGCATTCTGGCCAGGCTACCCTGGGCACCTCCGCTGGAAACCTGCCCCCTTCCACCCAGCACTGCCCCTCCCAGCCACCTTCCGCAGACCTGTTCTCCAGCTGGCCCTGGGCTGCCCACTGGTGGGACTCCTGACCCAACTGTCCCCTTTACTCCATCTGAGCAGCCTCTGGGGTGAACTGCAGGGCTCCTACTTGTCTTCCCCTCAGCAGCCAGCAGCCAGGCCGAACAGCAGCACCTTAGGGCACAGGGACAGAGCCCACAAGACCCAGGTCTTGCACCCCAAGCCATGTCCTTCCCAGCTCTCTAGCCCAGGACAGAGTCAGAAAATGAGGACAGACAAACCTAGTGGAAAGAACCTACCCTGTGGCATCAGGGTGCATATCCATGGCAGCCTCAGTTTCCACACCTGTCGGCACTCTGCAGAGTGCTTTCTGGGCAATGGCTGAGTGCGTCAGCCTTGCCAACCATCTCCGGTCCATCTCCCCCTGACCAGCCACGCTCCCCAGTCCACGGGGACTGTGTCCCTGCCCCATCCCCACACTGTGGGCAGCTGTCAATGGCCTGGACAACTGGGGACTCTGTCCAGGCTCCAAGACAAGAGGAGCAGGAAGAAGAGAGAAAGAGGCCAGGGAGAGTTCCTGTTCTGCTAGAGGGACCTAGGGGGCAGCAGTTCCACAGCCTCCTGGGGTGGGGGTGGGATTCCCTCCTGTGGGAGCAGAGGCAGCTGGTGGGTATCCCTGGAAGGAGCTCTAGTCCCCAAGTCAGCCAGATCTCCCTGGAGGGTGGGCCCAGGATTGCCTGCCCAGCCCCTCCCTCCCTTCCATCCCCTCTGCCCTCCTGGTGCTACCCATAATCCTCTGCTTCCCAAAGTAGGAAGGCCTTGGTGCCTCTGGCAGGACAACGGCTTAGCTCAAACCTGGGGACACCTGGCTAAGCAGAGAGGACACGAGCTGGGCGTGGTGGTGCTCGCCTATAAGCCCAGCACTTGGGAGGCTGGGGCAGAAGGGTCATTGCAAGCTCAAGGCCAGCCTGGGCTCCATACGTGAGCTCAAGGCCAGCCTGAACTGCATAGCAACACCTTGTCTCAAAAAGACAAAAAATAAAAACAAACAGAAACAACGCGTAAAAAAAAAAAAAAAAAGAAAAAAGAAAAGAAAGAAACAACGCGTATTTTGTGCTTTCCCATCGATACTTGGTGGAAGTACTCAAATACCTGTGTACCTGCAAGCCACATTGACCTGGCTGTCCTGTATTTCACTCCTTGCCCCGCGTCCCCACTAGTTCCCCACCCCCTGCTGTCCCTGCAGCCTGAGGAGCCCTGGCTGGAGGCCCTCTCCAAGCCAGCAGGACCCTCAGGGACTTTAACCAACATCCCCTCTCAGCACACAGCTACCAGCCACAGGCAGCAATGACAGACAAGCGCAAATTGGCAAACTGCATGGCTTATGAGCAGAGCGTGCGACGTCTGCCTGCCACCCGCACATGGGCAGTGGGCGAGAAAAATCTAGAAGCCACACTGGGTATTTTTACAGTGTTTTACCTTCTGTTTTTGTTTCATGTTATTCTTCTATAAAATCACAAAAATGGGGAGGCAGGGAGAATGATCTCAAAAAAATCCAAACTGCCTCCTCTTTACCTTTCCTTATCAGCTCAGAGCTTGCCTCTGTACAGAGGAAACTAAGGCTTCCGAGGTTCCGAAGCTGCCCCTCCGCTGCTTTGCTGTAGCCCTGCCAGGGTCCCTCCACTCCACTCCCAGGCCGAGGGCCGGAGCCTCCATCTGTCCTCCCTCACTGTCTGTTGAGGAGCCAGGCTGGGCCCGTCTCGGCCGCCTAATGCTGCCCAGTGGCCAGGCCTCTGCTGTCTGCATTTCCTTTTCAAAAGAAGCTGACCTTCCGAGCCTCCAGGCGCCTGGTCCAGACTTCCAATAAGCCACTGAGGGGAGGCCCCCAAGACAGGGTGGGCGCACAGCTAGCATCAGAGCCGTAGGGCCAGCCTGGGGCCCGAAATGCCTCCATGGCCAACGAGTCCCTTTCTGGAGCCGGCACAGTGGACTTAACTGGGTAAGAAGCGTGTTCCTCTGTGGCCGGGGCAAACGAGTCCACAAGAGCTGTGCTGTGCAGGTCTGTGCAGGAAGGGGTCAGTGTCTGCGAGCGGTAGGAGGTGGAGGCCCATGGAGGGTCGGGCCATGGCCATGGCCAAGGTCCCTCAGTCCTGCAGGGCACTGGCCACTCTGGGGGCCAGCCACGGGCAGTGGCCTGCTGCCTGCTCTGACCTCAGCTGCCAGGCCCGGGTGTGTGCACAGGGAACCTGAGGACAAATGGGTGCTCCCACAACTGTTCTCTTCCCTCACCACCCCAACAGGACCTGGTGTTCAAGTGGCTTCAGAGAGGGGAGCACGCAGGGTCGTACCCTGGAGGAGTAGTGCCCTAGCTGTCTTTCTTGTCACTGTCCTGTATTCTTAGTGACACTTCCACAGCCTTCACACAGGGTCAGGATAAGCTTTGCTAGGGAGCCCCTCTGGGGTATCAGCTCTGGCTACACTCATGGGGTACAGCAGGGGAGGTCTGCGGAGGTGACCAGCCCAGCTGCTATGGCTGGGAGCCACCTGGGCCCAGCTCCGGCCTCAGGGTTCTTGGAGTTTTGGGCCTCCCCAACGAGCCTGGCTCTGCCAGGACCAGCCAGTGGGCAAGTGGTCGGGCTGAGCTCCTGAGTCATGTGGTAAGAACCCTGGAGGAGGTTAGGGGAGGACCCCAGGGCCTTCTGGGGAGATGGCGGCGGTGGGCGCTGTGAGGGTCTGACGTGGCAAACACCTCCGGGCTGTTTCATGATCAGGTCTGGATGGGCCTGGACACAGGAGTGACTGCATCCCCACCATCCCCACCCTCCAAGGCCTGTGGCCCTGGGGACTGTAGCAGGTAAACAGAGGTCCTCTACCCAGGAGACAGCCCTACAGCTATAACCCACGTCTCCCAGACCAGGAAACTGGCCACACTGACCCAAAGCCAGCCCAGGCCTCTCCAAGCTCTCTGTACTGCTATGATAATGCACAGGACAATGCCAAATTCACCTCCCACTGCTCGGGTAAGAAGACCAAGTCTTAGGATGCTGGGGGCTGTCCATGCCATCCTACACACCTTGGTTGGGGTCCAAGCCTGGGCTGGAAGGCCTGGGGAAGGGGTGGTCAGGGCCATCTAGGACCAGCTGCTTGCAGCTGTATGCCCCAGGAAAGTTGCTTGGACTCTCTGAGCCCGGGGTCATCCTCTGAGCTGCTGTAAAGGCACATGAGCTACTACGTCTCGGTGCTTAGCTGGTGGCTCCCAAGTCAGTAATTTTCTGGTGGGAGGAGAGTGGGGATGTCCATTCTGCTGTCCCCAGAGAAGACAGGTCAGCCAGGTCCCGGGCCTGGCATGAGGGTAGAGGACAGAACCAGAGGAGGGCTGGCCTGAGGCCTGGAGGGAGCTGTGAGTGACTGCTAGGGTACAGTCCCACAGGACCTGGGTAGCCCACTTTCCTCATCATGGAGGCCAGGGCCAGCTCCCTGGAGAGGGCAGGCATGCTGCCCAGGAGCCCTACCTCCTTCCCACCTGCGTGCTGGAACTGGAGGGGCTGTCCCAGTACAGGTGGTGGCCCCCACAGACTAGAGCACCCCAAAGAGCCATGGCCCAAGCATCGGCGCAGGCTTCAGAAGTCAGAGCAGGACCTCCTCCTCCTCGTCCACAGGACTCCCTCTCTCCCTGGGGACCTGGGCTGGTGGCTGGTGCTACACAGGGTTCACGTGGACCCAGGTACTCCCTGCTAGGCCCGGCCCTCATCAGCACCAGCCAACCTGCACACAACATCAACACCCCCAGTGCTCAGTTGTGAACTTGGACTTGGAGATCTGTCCCTGTCTGGGTCAGAACAGAGCTGCTTTACACTCCTGTGCAACTTCTGGTGACACCAGAGGCCCTGTCCTGACATACACACACTAGGAAGAATCCAAAGTGAAAAGCCTCGCTCACCAAAGCTGAGAAGAATCATAGCAGACTAGGTTCCTGGAGTCCAGGAAGTACACAGAAAATGCTCCTCAGGGGTCACAGATCAGACAGCCTCCCACTGGGGACCTCATCCCTGCCCTGTTGCCTGGAGGCCCACCAGTAGGCCAGGCTGCCCCTTGTACAGAGGCCCCCAAAGCAGGCTCCACCAAAAGCCAGGTTTTGCAGGGAGCGGAGCACTAATTCCTAGAGAGCAGAGAACTGGGGTACTGAGCAGGTATCCCCACTAGGAGCCTCCCACCTGACCCCTGCCTGCTCCTGCAATGCCAGAAGGGAGCAGAGCTGCCCAGGCTGCCCACACACCCTGGCACACTTAGCGCCCCCACCTGAGCCCTGGGGTTACCACAGGCCGGGAGTGCAGAGAGCCAAGCGCTCCCTCGCTGGGCCCTGCCCACCTTGGCTGCCCCACAGCCCGCGGTACTCACCAGGCGCTTCTGGGGCCGCACCAGGGGACGGTTGACACCATTCATCTTGTGATAGAGGCCACAGGCGTTGCACAGGTAGTGGCCGGTCCCGTCGCGGCGCCAGAGCGGCGTGGACAGGGCGCCACAGTTGACGCACTCACGGCCCTCGCCCGGGAACTCCTCGAAGAAGTCGGATACTGCAGGACAAGCAGTTCTTAGTGCTGAGCCAGGACAGGGCCTGTGCCTGCCCCGGGGGCCCAGCCTTCCGCGATTCCTTCTCCACCCTTCTTTAATTGTGACTTAAACTTACTCTATTCACACATTTATGTGCTTAGTGTTACTTCATTTTTGCTTTTAATTTGCACATAATAAAAGCCATTAGCCTCTCTTTCATCAGGTAGAAGTGTGAATAATAAACCAAGCCTTGGGGCGAACACCTGGGGCGGCCCCTCTCAGATCAGGGTCCGGCAGGGTATTTCTGAGCTGCGCGGGAAGCAAAGGAACCTCCATCTGCCCAGGGAGAAGGGCACAGGCAGGGCTCTATCTAACCAGTACCTTCACTCCAGGAGGTGCTGCCAGCCCTCCCCGGGCCTTCTGCAAAGTAGGTGAACCTACAGGGGCTAGGAAGCCACACTAGTCTCAAAATCTTAGGAGCAGCTGGTGGCTAGGGCAAGGTGGGCGCATGCCTGCTATCCCTCTGCTAGGGAGGCTGAGGCAGGAGGGCTGCCCCAAGGTCGAGACCAGCCTGGGTTACATGCATAGTGAGTTTAAGGCTAGCCTGAACTACACAAGTAATACCCTATCTCAAAAAACAAGAAAATGAACAAAAAAATTTTTAGGAAGTCTCCAACCTCCTGTCAGCTTTGCTGTGGTCGCACGCTGTCCCCTGTGCTCCCTCGCCAGGCAGAGCAGTGCCGCGGCGGCTCAGGGGCGAAGGGCTCGCGGGTCCCCCCCACCCCCACGCCCGGCCAGGCGCCGGCGGCGACACGCAGGCGGCAGGGGCGCCGGGAGGAGGTGGGGCAAGCAAGGATCAATCAAGGCTCGGCCGGGGGTGGGCGCCAGGCGCGGGGCTGCGTTGGGCGCCAGAGCCGGGGTCCCCGCTGCTGAGCCTGGGCCAAAAGGCCGCTCTGAGCAGCGTTGAAGCCCCAGAAAGACGGTCCGGGGATCCCCGCGGCTCAAGTAGAGGTTTGGCCCTGGGCCTCCGGGCCGTTCCGTTCGGTGCCGCGAGCGTACTCAGAACCCGGAATCCGATGATCTCAGTTACCCTCCCGCAAAGATCGAAACAAGGTCTCAAATTAGAACGCACACATTCTAGAACAGATAAATGAGTGCGGCGACTTACTTAAATAATCTAGTATTTTTAACTTTATAAGAATCCTTTGAAAAACTTAAAATAAACACACACACACACACACACACACACACACACACACACAAAACGTTGAAGACGATCCGGAATTCTGGTGGGGTTTGTCTGAATGATGGGCACTTTCTGTCCCCTAGACAGAATTCGGATGCTGTTCCTCATCGCAGGCCTGGGCACCGTGTTCCCAAGGTTCATGGGTCCGGGGTCGCGCTGGCCCTGAAGGCCCGTGAGAAGAACCCGCACTTCATTTCGCAGGGTGCGGGTTTACTCCAGGGGCCAACATTCTGGCCCAGGCCCACTCTCCCGCAGCCCCAAACTCACCGAAAGCCGCCCTGCAGCCTCCAAGTCCGGCAGGGCGGCCCTGCAGGCCATGCAGGACGCTGCCCTCGAAGGGGCCTGCGCTCCAAGAAGGGGCCACCTCTGGGCTCACGTAGGCGGGGTAGGTGCTGGGGTACGAGGCTCCCACGGGCCGCCCGAGTGCGCCCGAAAACTGCTCACGCGTCAGCAGCGCGCTCTGGTAGGCGCCGCCGTCCCGGGCCCCAGCGCTGCCGCTACCGGGTCCCGCAGGCCCGGGAGGGCTGTGAGCGAAGGGAAAGGCGGAGGTCCCGGGCGGCGGCGCGGCCGGCGGGTGCGGGCTCCCAGGGCCGAAAGTGGTGGAGTCAGCGGCGGCCGGCGGCGCCCAGCCGGGGTGCGCGGCGAGCGCGGGGGGCTGCGGGCCTGGCTCGCACGCGGGCAGGTAGGGAAGCATGGAGGGCACGCGTGACGGCGGCACGAACATCGCAGGGCCGGCGCCCGGGGCGTGCAGGAAGGCGCCCGAGTCGGCGTAGGCGGCCTGGCCAGGGCTCGAGGCCAGCGCCAGGCTCTGGTACATCTTCCCCGCGCGGTCCCGACCTGCAGCAGCGGAGGGCGGGAGTTGTGGTTACCGCCCCTGGGCACCCCGAGTCCGCGCCCGCGTCGGCGCACGGCAGGTGCCCCGGCTCGGGGAGCACCCCTCGGTCCAGCCGGGACCCGCGGAGCGTCAGGCGGGAAGGGTGCTGCCCGAGAGGCCGCAGGCCGAGCTCACCTCTTCTCCTCGCGGCCGCTGGGTGGCTCGGCGAGGGGCTGGAAAGGACGCGGCTGGACGCCCGCGGGCGCAGGGCCTCGCCGCGGGACGCGTGGCTCCGGGGGATCGCGGACGGCGGAGAGCGTGCGGCCGCGGGCTGGGGTGGAGCACTCGCTCGAGGGTCGGAGGGCCGGGAGGGCGCGGCGCTGGCACAGAAGGTCGGCGACCGGAGGGCTGGAGACTGGGCGCCGGCCGAGCCGCTCCGCTGGGAATCCCGCGCTCGGGCCGCCCCTCCGCGCCGCCCCGCCCCCGGCCCGCCCTCCGCTCCCGGAGCCGCCCCTCTCTCCCTGCCGGGTCAGGGCCCGGGCTTCGGCGGCCGCGCGGCGTGATCCCAGTGCAGGCCCGGCTCGCGGTGTTCCGCACCGGGCACCCACAACTGAGTGTGGACAACTGCAGGCGACACGGGCGGGCAGTGTGCTCGGTGGGGCCCAACACTTGCCTGAGTTTGTTCATGGAGTTCACAGGTTCCAGAGCTCGCTGCTTGCTGCCGGGGCTCCCGCGCAACGCTGGCTTCGTGGCGGGGTTCGGGTCTTGTGGTTGAGTCTTTGATCCCAGGTGCCGCACATGCGGGCGCGGATGCTGGAGCCTGGCTACCGCTAATCGCGCTCCTGCACTCCCGGCCCAGCTCCTGATTCCCTCTTGATTGCCAGTATGGGCCTGCATTTGGGGTTCTGATCATTAAGACGCAAAATCCAACGGGAGTCCAGTTTCCTGTTTGTGAACGAGCAGGGATTCGCAGCACACGCGGGATCAGCCAGGTCCCTCTGGGCGCTCTCAGCCTGTCCCGAGCCTAGCTAGCTACGAGCCCCATCCTCGGGTGGAGCTCTCAGGAGACTCCCTAGGTGGGTGCGGGTGACCCAAGTTCTGGCGGCGGGCCTTCTTCCCACTGTCCATGGCCCGCGGTGGAGAAACCTGCTTCTTCCTCAGCTTCGCTGGAGGCTTTGGTCTCCCTGCCATCAATGTCAGGCACTGGACAAGGGGGGACACGGACACCGCACAGAGGTACTTGGGTTTGCAAATGCCTCTGGTCCGCGGAATCCCGCTGCTGAGGGCCTGGGTGCGCTGCATCTTCCCCTGGGTAGACCAAAGCCCTGTGCGTGCGAGAGGCACCAGGACCAGCCTTGGGGACTTCACCACGGAATGCGGGCTTGCACGCAGCCCCGGCACCGCGGTGCGGTGGCCAGCCCCGCGCTGTCCTCGGGGCGATCTGGGCTGCGTCCGCGTCCCTGCCTCATTCCCATGCTGAGCTCTGCTCAGCTGCAGCGCGCAGGGATTCCGGCTGCGGGTGGAGGGAGGATCCGACAGGCAGAGCCGCGGAGGGGGAAAGCAGCGATTCCCACCCAGAGCTGGGGCCTGGGGATCCACAGACGCTTGTACCGCGGGCTCTGGATTCTGCGCGCAGGGTGCGGGCGGTAGGACGGGGAGGACAGGTGTGCGCCCCTGGTTGGGGCTTGGGCGCCTCGTTTGTTGCTTTTACCCCTTTGCCCCTTCCTTCCGCGGAGCCAAGGCCCTGGTAGGTGCAGCAGAGCTGGACTCCAGGGCTTTCCCTCCCCCTGCCTCACAACGCTGGCGTCCCCCTGGCGTTCCTCCCAGTTCCAGCTTGTGCTCTCCCCAGCGGGCTCGGCTCAGCGCTGGTGCCCGCGGCTGGAGAGTGCGGCTCCCTCCAAAGGCTCGTCCCCCAGTCTGCCCCACGGGGACCCAGGCTTCGCCTGTGGAGTGAGCGGGACGGTGGTGCCTGCCCTCACAGCGGCTTTGGGGAGGGATGGGCGAGCTCAGGCTCGCGCCCTGCTTTACGCACAGCAAAGCACAGCGCGCTGGTGGAACGTCTCCGCGGCCTCTAAGTCCGGCTGTTAGGGAAAGTTTATAGGAATCCCGAAGACGTCCCTTGAGCACCCGCAAAGGGAGATGCACAGCTTGGGGGTGGGGTGGGGGGAGAGGTGCTGAGGGCCTTCAAAAGATATCTAGAGAAAAACAATCCCCACACCACAGGCTTCAGCCGCCCGTTGGGGTGGGGCTTGGACTTTTACTTGGGATGAAATCTGTGAAGTGCTGCGTGGGAGACACCCACGCCGCCGCGCTGCTTGGCCCCGCGTCAGCCTTAGGTAGCTGATGTCCTATCCGTTTACAGTCAAAGCACGGGGAAGTTGGCCCACTCACCCTGAGTGCACAGCCAGTTAAACAAGCCAAGGAAGACAAACAATGCACAGAGCATGGAGGGAATTCCTGGCCTCCGGGAAGGGGATGCAGTTTTACTTTTTATTTTTTAACTGGGAATTGACAGTGGCAGCGCAGGCCTGTGATCCCAGCACCTGGGAGGCTGAGGCAGGAGGGTCACTGCGAATTTGAGACCAGCCTGGACTACATAGTAAACTCAGCCATCCTGAATTTTTTCAATTAATTTTATTGAGAAACAAATAGCAATGAGACAGTTTCAAAACCAATTAGTAGGACAGTTTCATTAATTAGTACAGTGCATATTGTTGTTTCGTAGTAGTTATTCATAGTACAAGATGCAGACATGAGATCCTGTCCAAACACTATTAGTATAAATATTTCTTCTCATTAAGAGAAAGTAGCTGTATATCTATTTTGTATATACCGATATAAAATGGTCCTTCATTTATATCACCCCCCCTTTTTTTGGTAGAACTGGGGATTGAACGCAGGCCCCAGTGCTTATTCTACTCAATTATCTCCCTTGCCTCCCAATATAGCCCCTTTTTTGGTTTAGTTTTGTCAGACATACAGCCATCTTGAATTACACAGCAAGACTCTCAAAAAACAACACACACACACACACACACACACACACACACACACACACACACAAGCTGGGACTTGAACCCCAGAAGCTTCACACTGAACCACCACCAGCCCTCCCTTTTATTTATTTTTCTTATTTTCCATAATTTTTTTGAGAGACAAATGGCAATGAGACAGTTTCAAATCAAATTGGTAGGAGAGTTTCAGTAATTAACACATTGCATACTGTCTTCCTAGTGATTAATTGCTGTACAAGATGCGGACTTGATATCCTATTTATAAACACCATTACAACAAATCCCTCTATTCATTGAGAATGTAACTATATATCTTTTTTTATTGCAAATACTGTTTAATTTCTTCTTTAATTTCTTTTACATCAGTTATTTTTATTTTAAAGAAAAAAAATAAAAACAATGGTACAAAATCTCAAAACAAGATTGTAGGAGAGTAACAATGGTTAGTACATTGTGTATTGTTACTGCCAAAGTAGTTTCTCATATTACAAGATATAGGCAAGAAATAATAAACAACATAGGCACAAAC